>NC_133770.1:184734028-184884533 GCF_003597395.2 Chelonoidis abingdonii | reverse complement strand
GTGGGGGGGATCCAGGGGTGGTCAGGGGACACGGGTATGGGGATGGGGCAGGAGTCTGGGGGGAGACAGATAGGAGGTGAGGGCCGGGCCACAACCCCCTCCCTCAACCGGCCCTCTACAAAATTTACGAAACCCAATGCAGCCCTCAGGCCAAAAAGTTTGCCCACCCCTGGCGTAGCAGCTCTCCTTCCACTGGGGTCTCCTGCTGGGGGCTGCTCCACCTCTGCAGAGGCCTGCTTCTTACTTGTGAGTTGGCCCTGTGGCCCGATCATTTCCAAGTCTCTACCCTTCCAGAGTAGTCCGTTAACAAAAAAATACTAAGGGAAATTAGAACAAACTGAGTTAGTAAGAGAGAGAGGGGAATGCCTCCCTCTCAGGGGGTATCAGGGTCTGGTCTAGGGTGACCAGTCGTCCCGATAACGTCGGGACTGTTTGCCCCGTGTCCCGACCGATGTACAGTCAGGACACCATTTGTCCCGATATTTTGACTTGGAACTGGAGGAGTGCACTGGTGAGTGCTCACCTGGGGTCCCGGTGGTGCTGATTTGGGGCTGCTCCCAGGAAACGGCGGGCAGCAGAACCCAGCAGACCCTAGGCACAGGGGCAGCCGGGGCTGGTCTCTGTGTGCTGCACCTATCACAAGCACTGGCTCCATCATGGCCAATGGGAGCTGCAGGCACGGACAAGGGGCAGACCCTCCACCCCCCACCCCCAGCTGCCCCTGACCCTGGGGCACTATGTGCTGTTCACGCCCCCAAGTAAGTCCTGCTCCCACAGGTTCCAGCCAATGGCAGCTGGAGCCAGTGCTTGTGGCAGGCACAGCATGTGGAGTGGAAATCCCGCTGGCCACTGCTGACCCTAGGATCTAGAGGAACCTACCAGGTGCTTCCCAGTTGGTGGGAACTGTCCCCCAGGTAAGCAGAAGGGCTGCCGCTGGGGCTGCAGGCAGGAGCTGGGGCCATGTGCCCCCAACCCGCAGCTTCCTCAGCCTGTGTATCCTCCTTCCCCCATGGCTCTAGTGTGGTGGGGGCTGTGAGCCTGTGGCTGTCCCCCATCCCCAGTATTTTATTCTTGTCATCTGCTCATCCTAGTCTGATCTTCTCTTTCCTCAGGGAGCGGCCCTCAGGCAGTGGCTGTCGGGGAAGCTCCTGACATCAGTTAGCCCTTTCCTCAGGAGCTGAGGGTTGCAGGTCTGTTCTCTTCCCTGGTCTGCCAACAAGCCACCTGCCCTGCTCCACTTTTAAGCTCCTCCTCCAGCCTTTGAATGCTTGCAGGTGGTTGAGCCCAGAGCAGCTTCTTAACCCCTTGTTGTCCAGTGTGGGATAGATTATATACCCCATCACAGTCCCCAAATCAGTCATATTACTTTCTAGAGTTATTATGTCCATTGTGATTCACTTTCCACCTGCAATGCTGCACCATCCTCTAACCTACTCCAAGCGAACTATATGTAATCTTATTTTGTATGGTGACATATAAATGCCATCCTTCTAATCTTTCATTAATGGGGAGTGAAAATAAACTTTTTTAGCTTCACTTGTAATTGAACCCAACAGCGATCACAGAGACTTCTGTTTAGATGAGTTCCTGTCTGCATCCTGTAGAACTTGCCCATACCGGTATTGCCCTGGCCTCTTCTTTTGTCATTCAGTGTTGAACGCATTCTAAAACAATATGCATTTCCTCATCCTTTGGGGGCGAAGCCAGGCTTTTACGCACCTGCTCCCCTACTTGGTGTTAACTTTGCTTGTGCCAATCAGAAACGAACACACACAGGTTTTGGGCCCCGTCCCCTATGACACTTCTATGATGTCATAGTAGGTACTTTAGGCAGGCCTGCCATGTGCAGGCAGGGAGAGGAGAAAGAAAAATGAATCCTGTGTGTCCTGTGTACACCCATAACCGAGCCTGATCACCTCGAAGCCTGTCTCTCAGCTCACGTTTCAAACAGGGTTTCTACGTTTGCCGGTCGTTATGCGTTGGTTTGTATTTGTAAGTATCAATTAGTACTAAATGCTGCATCTTTGTTTATAAATATTGTTAGTAGATATTTTAGTCATTGTGTGTTTTAAGTTTTATTAACTCTATTTACTTATAACGCTGCTTCCCCCTACGCCTTGTAACTAGTCCCCATAAACCTTTAATTGATTAATTTTAGTTGTGGTGTGTGGTCTGCAAGTTGGTGCATCGTAGCGCCATCCTCTCCTTGCCATCCTTACCAATTCCAGCCATTGCCGGACGGCACGCCTGTAATACCGGCCTCATTTCCTTTAGCCTCCTGGCGACATACGTGGCCAATTTAACATGGCGTTCACGAACAGATGCAGGGGAGTTGGGCCATCCCCGTGGCACGCATGCAGACGGCGCGACTAATGAAACTGAAACATTCAACATTTGCACGGTTTTCACCTTATTGTGCGTAGCCAAAAAATTCGACTAATCCAAGTAATGGAATGGATCTTCCCTTGACTCGGGTAAACCTCAAAAGGCTTATGTACCATTATACCCTGGCAGTACAGGGCTGCCTCCTTCGGGTGCCACCCGACTCTTAGGTGCTCAGCCACCGATGTCCCCTTGCAGCTCGTGCGCCCGGATGACTGTGGAGAACCTCGTGCTGCAGATCCCTGCTCAGCTTGGCAGAGAATTGTAGCCAGCATTGTTAGAGAAATCCCGGAGCGACCTTTCCAATTGATTTCCCCACCCGCGGGTAGGATCCTGAATGATCCGCACAAGCAATTATATCGCTAATGCAAAAGAATTAAATTTAGTTAAGAAAACCAAAAAATTGCGACCCGATGAATATAAATCTGAGGATGTTTCCACCGTCCTGTTTAGCATGATATGCAAGGCCCTCGATCTGTGCTCTGTCCTCCATGGGGGCACAATGTTTGCAGCCAAACAGGCAGCCCCAGGCTCTCCTAAAGATGATAATGAGGAGAAAACGGAAAAGGTAGAGCCCATCACTACCCGCCCCCCCAAGTCCCTCTCGGAAAATTTTGCCACCCCCATATGAAGCCCCTAAAACTCCTGTGTGTCCAGTTCTGCCAACAGCCCCAGAGTTTACTGAAACTGAAACTGTAGCAGAAGCTTTGCCTATTGCGATAACTAAAACTAAAACAGACACACAAACAGGCAACACCACGCAGGTTACTGAACTGCGAACACGTACTAAGGCCGAACTTATAGAGTTTTTAAAGGAAACGCAATGAAAAACTGATGAGGCACCAATGGTTTGGGTCGGGCGGCTAGCCTTAGAACACGGAGCAGAATTGGTGGACCGCGAGGAGGCCAGCATCTTAGCCAAAATGGCCAATTGGGCACGAGGCTTCCCGGGTCATGCTTTATTAAATAATCGCATTTGGCCACTTACCACCTTCCTCTCAGATTTCCCAGCTCCCATTCAGAACAGAATGAGCATATCATTCCAACACTGGGGGCCAGATTCTGCCAGCCTTGCTTAGGCTGAGCCATGCCTTTCTCCACGTGTAGTCCCATGGGAGAAAATGTGACTACTTGTGGGTATGGAAGAGTGGCAGAGTCTGGGCTACATCAGTAAGCAACAAGAGGGTGTGCATTAGTAGCTGTTGGTGCATTCCCTCTCATGCCTTCAGCCACCCAAGACATGCACCAGTAATAAGCACCTGTGTAGCTTATTGCTACTAGCACAGAGCTCTTTGGTTTTAAAACAATTTCAGACCATGCATCCTTCTACTATGAAGAGTAGTTCATATAGAAGTATGAGATAAAATAGCAAGAGAACGTCTGTAACAATCCTCTCACTACAATTCTCATTATATTAATTGTAAAATTGATGGAATTCATTTTTCTCCTTTTAGTTTCTCTGAATTAGTGGGACCTCTTTCCCCTCTTTCTATATCTCCATGAGACTGGCTGCCTTTTCAGTAGTGCTTTGTGGCCCAATAGCCCATTTTTCAACTAACACTTCCTATTGGAAACATACGTATTGAAAATATGAATTATTCCCAATTTAAGCAAGTATATAACCTTACTCACATGAGTAGCCCCATTGAAGTCAATGCTCTCTGGCTATTCTGGATTGATGTAATAGCCTACCAAGGACTGCTAAAAGCAAGGGCACATTACAACAGCCCTGTGGCTGCTCTGAATTATACCAAGAACTGAGCAGACCCCTAACACTCCCTAGAATTAAAGAACAAAGCTAACCCAGGAATGAAGCACTACTGAATCTGGTCCCAGGGATGAAGTGGTTTCACAACACGGTTTTTGTTAAGAACTCCACGTCAAGAGCTGCACAGAAGTAATTTGCAGTACACAACGACAAGCTTTATTGATCTACTGAAAGCAGGAACTATGCTACTTATTCTTCAGTGCCATCTACTGGCATTTTACCTGTTAACTATTTACATTTATGTAGGCATATCATTTATAGAGCACACCTGTAATAGTTTTTATTCTGTGTGGTTCTGTCTATGCACGCAAGACCAAACTTATAACATGATCAGGGCAATATTGTGTAATAGAATAAAGTGCCTTGACATGCCACTACTGGTACTGATGGACCCAACATTAAAAATCTGAATTGAGACCCTTAAGCCAATCTGGGTTTCTAAATTAATTTTTTTTTTTAATACAACTTGGATGCTTCTGCTGGGAACTGGTGGTTTTCCTTCTGAAGAGCTGATGTTGTATCTCCTCTGGGTATACTTCAAAGAGAAACTAGCACTTCTCCTCCTAGCACAAGGTTAGAAGGGGCTTGGACCAGAGGTGAAAGTAAGCCAGTCCGGTCTGGCGTATCAGCAAGAGCCAGTACGCCGTGCTGGACCGCATGGGCTTCCACGGCAGAGACTGAAAGGACTCTGGGCCGTGCAGCCCAGAGCCCTTTGAATCCTGGCCGTGGCTCCGGGAGCCAGGCTGGGGCCAGGATTTAAAGGGCTCAGGGCTCCCCTCAGCAGCAGGAGATCTAGGCCCTTTAAATCCCTGCCCCAGTCCCGCAAAGCTCAGGGTTCCCCCCAGCAGCCAGAGCCCCGGGGCCTTTAATTTGCCCCTGAGCCCCAGCGCCTCTTCAGCTGGGAGCCCCTGGTTGATTTGAAGGCCCTGGGTTTCGCTCTTTTTCCTTTTAATTAGGAAGGCACCAGCAAAAGGAAGCCTTGCTCCAGCCATCAGTGTAGTTCTTCTGAAGATACTATATCTGGGTTCAATTGCACTCTTTCCTTACTACTCTCCATGTTGTGACCAACTTTTAGTTAACTCTGGGAGCGTTATTCCACACACAAACCAACATAGCTGTTGTGCAAATCCTGGGATGGTTATTTATGTATTGTAGGAGGGTTTTATGAACAAGCATCCTAGAGAACAGAGCAGGTCAGCATAACTTACCCTAGTGTACCAGCTAATCCACTGAACCACAATTAGTTTTTTATCCAATTAACACTAGCACTCTTACCTAGAGTTTCATTATATAAAGGGAATTTTGCCTTTGTGGAATTACTCTGAAATAAAGATCCTACTGATATATAAATAGTGAAACAGGTTTACTCATTATCCCTTACATCCCCGCACAATAATCTAGATATTTTATTTTCTCGTATTCCTTCTGGATTCTATTTACTTTTTAATGAGTGATTTTAAAACTTTTTAATGCCTGAACACCTGTTGCAGCTATTAGTTCCATTCTTCTTCTCCAGAAGCTTTGGGTAAATTGGTGCTACACTAAAGTGTGGCAGGGACAAGAGATAAATATGAATCAGTAAATGTAGCAAAACCCAATTAAATATTTCCTTATAAAAATAGTCAGGTGGAACAGTTAGACTCTGCTCCAAGTCAAAATCTTTACAGCATAACAAACTTTTCCAGTCCTGTGATTCAGCTGTGCTGAAGTGACTGCTTCCCTTATCTGGGGTTCTGTCTGTACCTTGGAAGTACCTAGAATTATAGAGGTTCAGGAAGAGAGATCACTTGTATCATCTCCTGGAGATGCTTTAGCAAGGTTAGCCTAAGTCATACTTGAACTAGGCTGAGGCTGACCCTCCAGCAGGGCTGGCTTCAGCTTTTGTGCCACCCTAAGTAGCAAACAAAACAAAACAAAACAAAACAAAAAGACAGGCGGCAGCACTTCGGTGGCAGCTCAGTCGCGCTGCTTCTTCGGCAGCAATCCGGCGACAGCTCAAAGAGGAAGAAAGGGAATGAGGGACCCGGCACCAAATTCCCACTAAAGAGCTGGACATGCTGCCCCGATACTGGACGGAATGCCACCCTTTTGAATTAGCCACCCCAAGCACCAGCTTCCTACACTGGTGCCTGGAACCAGCCCTGCCCTCCAGTTCTGGATCAGTCTGTAGGATTGCAAAACGATAGCTTTATGCCAGGTCTACACCAGAAACCTTTGTCTATATAGTAATGTCAGTGAGGGGTATGAGTTGTGTTTTTTTTTGTTTTTTTTTACAATATTTACGTACTGGCAGAAGTCATAGTGCAGATGCAGTTACACCAGGCTTATTCCACTCAGGGAACTGGAATAAAGGCACACCTGCCAAAGCCCTCTTTTGCTGGCTTGTGTCTGCACTAGGAGGGTTTGCCAGTATAGCTATACAGGCAAACCCTTTCTAGTGCAGACAAGGCCTTAGTCTATTCTCTGCGGCTTCTGATTAAAATCTTGGCTCTGCTTGACTACAGTATTTTTTTTGTCAGAAGTCATTTTAGACATTAAAGCCTCTTTCATTGTGGTGCAACAGCCACCATCTTGGCTGAAGCACCAGGGCCCTTCAGACTAAAAGCATGGGCAGCTAGAGCCTGAGCTAAAGAGCCAGTACTCTCCAGCTGGGGCGGTAACCAACTCACCTCCTCTATAGATTGGCACAAAGGGAAATAGGTAACTGTGGGTTACACCAGCTGAAAACAATTTTCTCCTCCCCTCATTAGTACTGTATCCCCTTCTAGCCCCAGAGATGCATGTCTCTTGACACAGGAGAGCTACCCAAAAGACCTGATTGCTCCATGACCAGCTACTTACCCTTTAGAAATTACAGAATGTCTCTTGCCTTTTTCCCCCCGTCCCCTAACCATTCCTGGAAGCACTAGCTCCCTTCATGGGCTATTTAACCTTTCTGGAAATGTTGACTCACTAAAGCAGTGTGACAGGTGAAAGGAAGCCAGTGAGAGAGGGTGTTTAGTAAACAGATAGCTCTCGCTAGCAAGGAAACCTGCTGATCAGAAGTGTTGTCTGCCACTCTACATCCCATGACTACCTCGGGATATTAATATACTAAAAAGGAAAAATAATAGTAAGTGATCATGTAGTTTACTTAACATAACACTAGGTGGAGCAGTGGGCAAATGTCTTTATTTTTTCATTATTCATAATGGACCATTGCAGTTTTTAGATAGCACCGCTGGGACCTGAGACACAAAACTGAACTCCAGCTCAGCCCTTTCTCAAAGCTCAGGGGTCTCTTGGTCTCTTATGTGCTAACACCACACTTTAAATCCTAGTCTAGACAAGGCACAAAAGAGCAACTCTAACATGAGCGCCTAGCACACCATCAGTTGTGGCCCATGACGTAGGCAGTCAGACCTAGTGATGAGGGCAGTGGGGGTCACGCCTAGTGGTTGGAGCAGGAGTCAAGAGCCAGAGTTCAGAGCCATAGTCAAGGCAAACATCAGAGCTGGTGTCAAAGTCAGGCATGAAGCCAAGAGTTGGAGCTGGAGTCAGAGTTAGCATTGTGGGTAGAAGCAGGGATCTGGAAGGAAGCAGGAACATGACAGGAAGGCAGGGACCAGGAACAAGGGAGGAAGCCAGAACCCAGGAGTCAGATGAGAAGGCATGATCCAATACAACAGCCAGGGAGAGATTCACCAGGTTGCTCAGACAACTTCCCATGCTTCCTTCTGGCTTAAATAGCTAGCCTGAGCTCATTGGTGGAGACATCTGGCTTCTCCAATCAGGCATTTTATGGGTGGTGCCTATGACAAGCTGGGGTCCCTCAGCCCACACTCCTCACTGTTACCAGTAAGCTGCAAGGTGGTGGCTGCAGACTGAGGGCTGCCTGAAGACTTGTGGACCTGGGTCTGAGGTCCATGAGCCCTCAACTGCACTTTGTGTTTATACAAATGCGGTGTATAAACACAGAGATAAAGGAATAAAGTTAATAAAATCCAAGTTGTGTACTTGACCAACACATCAGCAGCCATCAAGTGATGCACAGCACCATGGGCCCAAAAGTAATCTGTGGAGAATCATACCTTACCTTTATATACAGTTGTTCACATTGGTGCTCAATGAGCTTACAGAAAATATCCACAGAGTGGCACCATGGTGCATGCTTTTTTGCAGATGATGCAGTGCTTCTGCAGGAGAGCAAAGAGGAAGTTGATGAAGATTTAGTGAGATGGAGGTGTGTACTTGAAAGAAATGGCATGAAAATCAGCAGAAGTAACAGTGAGTATACAGGCTGTAGATTTGATACCACCTTGCAGGAAGACAGTGAGACTGGGGACAACATATCCAGTAGGCCAGCCATTACCAAAGGTAGAGAAGATCAAGTACATAGGTTTGATAGTATAGGAAATTGGTGAACTCAGCAACATACTTAGCAGAACAGGAAAGGCATGGACTAAATGAAGAGAAGCGAGTGGAGCGACCCATATTAGGAGAATGCCTATCAAACTGAAAAGTAAGATCTATAAGACAGTAATTAGGCCAGCACTTTTATCTGAATCCAAATGCTAAGCACTGAGGAAGAGACAGGAGCAGATCTTGAATGCAGTGGAAATGAAAATGTTAAGACGGATTGTTGGAGTTACAAGGATGGACCATACTTGGAATGAATGAATTACGTACCAATTATAGAATAGCTGCGGAAATCCATGCTTAGGCAGTTTGGGCATATGAGAAGAAGATCAGACAAATATGTAGGAAACAGACTATTAAAATTTAGAAGTGGAGGGTAAGAGAAGGGTTAGAAGACCCAGAACTACATGGATGGGTGCTATACAAAGGATTTGACTGGCAGTGAAGTTTGCGAGAAAGTGCGTCAAGACAGACTGAAATAGAGAAGGACTCAGAGTGCCAGCCCCATATAGATGGACTAAGGCTGTAAGAAGATTTATATTCAGCAGTAGCTCAAAAGTCTTAAATTCCTCTACAGACATAAATTAAATAAACTTCATGGCACATATACAAGTATTACACCCACTTCACAATGCTGTCTATCCCATTCCATTTTAAAAGAAACACTTTACCTAGCACTTTCTCCAAGTGGCTATTTAGAAGATAAATGCTGCATACTTTGATCCACTTTCTCCACAATTTTACAAAGCCAGTTAAAAATAGACCTAAGTCAGTGCACTGACCACACACACCAAATTCTGCACCTGCCTAACATGATAAATATTGCTTTAGTGTGCAGCTATTTTAAATGGGCGATTGCTCTGATTCATGAAAAGACTTTTTTTCCCACTCACTCTTTTTTTTACAATGATAACAATGCGCTAATGATTCTTGGATGACAAAGTTATGCACTAATTTAGCAATGCATTATTTCACTTGATTGATCAGCACATGTGAGAACAGATAATAAGCAATGTAAATCCTACAGGGTAGAGCTGTCATAGCAATCCATATATTCCTCTTATTTGAGTAATTGGTGTAGCAGTAGGAATAGCCTTAGAGCACTTCATCAAGCTCAGATAAAGTATATGCTATTACATGGAAGGTTCTCGGAAGCCCAGGAGATTGGTAATATAATTGGGTATGACTTGTTGATGGGAATAAATAAATAGTTCTAATAATACACATTCTGTCTCATAGTCAGAAACTATTAGATGGGTATCAGGTAATAACAAAACTGGAGCACAAACCTCCCATGTATCAGCTGGGGAAAAAAGCAAAATAAGTAGTATAAACACATCACTTGGGGTGGGGGGAGGGAACAATTGCTGGACAAGCAGTTAAGGAAAAAACTTGTATAAAAAGTGATCAGTGCATCCTAAGAAAGGGAAGACGATCCTGATTGCTTCTCCTTAAATAAGATTGAACCATCTGAGTCTCAACAAAAACGTAAAATCCCTTAGGAAGCTTGTAGGTTCATCTTGCAGTATGTAATGTAACAAATTGGCTAATGTTTGCACTGCTGGGTGGAATCAAAACTGTTCACCTGTGTGTTTGTCATAAGCCCTGTGCTGTTACTACAAAAGAGAATGTCGTTTTATGCTTATGTGGTAGGGGTTTGGGTGGAGCAGCAGGATTTGAATTCTGTTAAATTGTTACAGTGCTTTGTTTTGGGACAGCGAAATAGCTGCTTTGTTGGTTTGGGACAACCAGAATGTTGTGGTGTTGGAGAATGTAGATTGAAGCAGCTCTGTGCAGTTAAATCAGTTTGTGTACATTCTGGATTTCATGCTGGCCTGTTTAATATAATTATTGGAGTTTGTTTTCTGATCACTTCAGATTATGGGTTGTTTTTTTTTTTTTGTTTTTTTTTTTTTGTTTTTTTAAGAGTGGGTGGTTGTGGGGAAGCATCAGTATTGCTATTTTGCCCAACCACCTCCTGGGAACTAACTTTAACATCTGTAACCTTTTCCCGGCGATTGTGTGTGTTCTAACAGCAAGGGGCCTGAGAGTTGTGATAGATCCCGTTTAATCTTTTGAGAAACATCTAAATTCTGTGGGATAGCTTGTTTTCTTTTACCATCTAAGGACTATTAGCAGGCAGGAGCCATTTTCCTCTGTTAGACCTTGAAATGATGCTTCATGCTTTTGTCACATAATTAAAATTAGATTATTGCAGCTCCCTGCTGGCTAACCCTAGAGCCTTGTAAACGTTCCAGCTGGCCCACAGGCTCATAGTAGAAGGGATGCTCTAAGCATATTTTTTCCTCTTTCTTCACTCGTCTATCCTGAAATCACTGCACTCTGCCAACTAAATGTTTTTGCTTATTGCTTTCTAAGGGCAACGAGCATACAGTTAGAGATTTGCATGCTGTGAGCCAAAGTTTGTCCCAGGCTTTCCTTGAAATAGTCTAGATCCAAGAACAGCTTTTAATGCATTTGCTCCTTGTTGGTGAAGTTCACTTCTACTGAAAGGGAGGTGGTTAAAAGGGGGGAAAGCACAGGCTGCCTCAGTGTTGAGTTCAACAGGACTACACATGTGGTTCTGCGTTAGCAGGACTGGGCTCTTACGTTCATTGACTGGGCATTGAGACTCCCTGGAAAAATGGTGCAGCAACAACTTAATCCCCTTCTATAAACTAGGCTATGCCTGCAAACTGATAAAGAAATTTACAGTTTCGATTCCCATCAACAAACCCCCTCTCTGCCCCTGCAAAAATAAAACAAAAAAAACCCCAAACCCAAGCAACAGTGATTTTTTTTTTTTTTTTAACTAAACCCGAGTATCCTGAATCCAATATGCTATTTTGTGTGGCAGAGTTTTTCAGTTTTTTATGTCAAATGTGATCAGTGAACATTAGTCCCAAATTCACTACTGACCCATTCTATAATATAAAGTATTTGTGTAAGACCCCATCACCACTAATTGATTCAATTCAAAATCACTTTGATTGTGTGAGATTTATTGGACATGGCTGTGTAGATTATCAAATAAAAGTTCGCAATAGGTAGGCTGATTTATTGTTAACATGGGAGATAATTAAGCTTTGAAGGATTTAACACTTACTGGTAATTGTCGGTAAAGGTCGATTTCACCGTACACACACACACAAACTGACCACAAAATATTTCTATCAAGAATATCTGAAATTTACATATTGGCAAAGTAAGAAAAATGCTGCTTGGAAATTTATTAGAGTTTGATTTAAGGATATTTACTTTTTTCTGACATTTGATGTTGACAATTTGTGTTTTAACAGTTATAAAGTTATAACTTCTTGAATCTCAGCATCTACTGTCATTAAATAACTACTGTCTGACCCACCATTGTCTGACACTGCCCTCCATAATTTCCCACAACTGAGAAACCTTAAATAGATACAATTTTTAAAAAATACTTTAAAATAAACATTGATATTATCCATCAAAATGATAAAAAATAAAATCAAATTCTGCCAAGCTGTGTGATAACTAAATTACCATAGAGCAGTGTTTCCCAAACTTGGGACGCTGCTTGTGTAGAGAAAGCCCTGGCGGGCCAGACCAGATTGTTTACCTGCCCCATCCACAGGTCTGGCTGATTGTGGCTTCCACTGGCCGCGGTTCGCTGCTCCAGCCAATGGGAGCTGCTGGAAGTGGCGTGGGCCGAGGGACGTACTGGCCGTCACTTCCAGCAGCTCCCATTGGCCTAGCGCAGTGAACCACGGCCAGTGGGAGCCATGATTGGCCAAACCTGCAGACGCAGCAGGTAAACAAACTGGCCCGGCCTACCGGGGCTTTCCCTACACAAGCGGCATCCCAAGTTTGGGAAACACTGCCCTAGAGGGATGGCAGCATTTTAAAGCAAAAGAATAATAGTATTGTTTAAACTTGTACATGATCACCAGTCTCTCTGTTCATATGTGCCAAGAAGCACAAACAGAAGGTATGCTCCACAACCACCATCTCCTCCTCTGTGCTAACAATGCCTTTGTTAAAACATATTTTGCAGGCCTGGCTGTCCAGAAGCAGGCAGAGCTATGGAGCAGACATTGTAGATACAATACCAGTACAGAAACAGCCTGCTTAGCAACGCATCCTAATTTATGCTACACATTATTAGACATGTTAACAATCTGCACTATGGCATTTAATCCTCTCTCTGTCCAATCACTTTTCTGGGTTGTCGCTTCTCTACTCAGGCACTGATTCCCTATTATATGGTGTCAGTTAAAGACAGTGGGAGGTGCAGGTCTTTAGCAGCTCTGAAGATCAAGCCCTCAGTGCCCATGAAAGCTTTTATTTATTGTACACTTTTACACTCAGTGGGTTTTCCAGGTGCCTACAGCAGTACAATTCGTGTTTGTTGGCAACCACAAGTGATCACAAGCCCTATTTCTTATTTTCCTGTACAGTGAGGCCATTTATTAGCACACAAGTGTTAACAGGTGCGAGCAAACATAACATGCCAATGCAGAGAACACACTTGCTACAGCAGAGGTGGCATTTGCAGTGCCCTGCTGGCTTCCTAAGGCAGCCATCTTTTCTTGGCACCCACACCACAGCAGTGATGGCATACCACCTTAGAACAGGCATATCAGCCTCACAGACATACATGAGTGTAGCAGTCAAGACATCACGTATCAGCATCTGATGTGTACCCGGAGGGCAGATTTCCCAACCTGAAATGTCAAAGCAGCTGTCTATCCGGAGGTATGTCTCCATGGTGAAGAGAATGCGTTGCGTCTGAGTTCAGACTTGGATTAAAACCAAATGGATATTGAATCCATCAACATTTCAGTGTCCCTCATCTCAGAAACATTCTGGCCTTCAGACCGTCTCTTTCTTCCACCACTCAATCTGATTTCCAGCACAGTGAGCTGAGCACTGATCAGATTGGACATCATGGGTGCAAACTGGCCAGTGTTGTGAGGTGCTGCTTCCACCCCACAGGAGGCAAATGTCTGGAGAGCAGTGCTCAATGTTTTTCTTTAACACAGGGTCTAGAGCCTGGTGCTCAAGAATCCTGCTTTAACCTGCCATTGTCTGTGCTGGATTTCCTTCAGATATCAAAATCAAATAGTGACTACTGCCAGGTACTGAGGCAGAATAGTAGTGGAGAGGGTGCAGAACTGGATCTTAGGAGACCTGGGTTTTATTCCTGGCTCTGCCACAGATCTGCTGAGTGACCTTGGGCAAGTCACTTCACTTCTCTGTGTCTCTATCAGGCAGGAGGGGCTCATCAGCCACAGCAAGCAGTCCAGATACAAGGAAAACTCTCATTTCAAACCAAAACGTCAGGTGGGCCAGCCAGTTTGAAAGATTGTGTCAATCACACATATTCTGTGGGTCTGTACAACTGACTCCAGCTAATGGGACAAGGCAAAGACGCAGTGAGCAAGCCAGCCACGTACTATGCAGGAGGGGAAAGAGGTATTAAAAGATGCTCTTTGCTGCTGCTTCAGATAGACCTGAAGGAGACCAATTAATTTCAGCATGTTGAAAGCTCAACTGAGGGGCCTGATTTTTGGCCATACGTACACCAACTTTATTTTGGAGTAACGTACTGAATTCAATAGAGTCAGTCACTGATGTATATCTGAGGAAATTTAGACCAACTAAGTATTTAACATCTATAGCATAAGCAACAATGTGGTGCCTCTAAATTATAGAATTGCAGCATGTAAAACATTGGGTTAAACAAAAGGAGGTGGGTACTTTATAGCTGCACTAAAATGGGCCAGATGCTTAACCAGTTATCAATGACAAGTAATTTTATGTTAGTTCTTCAGAGTTACTGCAATCAATATTTTCTCATTCAAAATAGCACAGGTGTCTTTTAAATTAGGGCATCTGGACACTGAGCAAATCAGAGCCTCATACCCCTGACACAGTAAAATCTGTCCCTACCATGTGTGCTCTAGTTTTCATTCACCAGGCAAGACAGAGATATTATCCTTGCATTTTAACTCTGTCCTAATTCAAAATACAACTTCTAGTTCAATTTAAAATAGACATGGCAAGAACACTTGACATGCCCTGCATTCCTGTCAACGAGTGATAATCAAATTTCCTTGCAGTGCTAAGGCTGAGCAGAAGACTTTTCTTTAACCCATCGGGTTACCACATTATGCTGAATTTCTGAGACACAGACGACATTTTTTCCTTGGGCTAATGAGGAGAAAAGAGAAATTACATACTTGGAGTGGGGGGAAATCATACTTCTCTGCAATGTTTTAGGGGTAATGTTACTATAACTGAAAGATCAGATAATTTCTCTATTTTATTCAGTTTATTTTGTACAGTCAGTTTTACCAATTCCCATGTATAACGAGTCACTTTCTCCCATTGTTTCTGCAAATCACACAGCAACAGGGAAAAGCAAAGCAGGAAATGTGATGGTTAAAACACAGCACTGCAGTTGGACTCAGGCAGGTGTAGAAGCTGAAACTACTTTTAATTCATTTTTTGTAATAGACAGTACCAAACTGACAGTATCCCTTAAGACAGGGGTCAGCAACCTTTCAGAAGTGGTGTGCTGAGTCTTCATTTATTCACGGTAATTTAAGGTTTTGCGTGCCAGTAATACATTTTAACGTTTTTAGAAAGTCTCTAAGTCTATAATATATAACTAAACGCTTGTTGTATGTAAAGTAAATAAGGTTTTTAAAATGTTTAAGAAGCTTCATTTAAAATCAAATTAAAATGCAGAGCCCCCTGGACCGGTGACCAGTTCCTGGGCAGCGTGAGTGCCATTGAAAATCAGCTCGCGTGCCACCTTTGGCATACATGCCATAAGTTGCCTACCCCTGCCTTAAGAAATTGCTTGGGAAGTGACAACCAGGTCCAAAGTGAGAACTCAGATAGACTTGCTTCTTTTGGAATCTCAGAACCTGGACTTAAAGCAGCACTATTTGCGAGGGAAAGGGAGAGAGAAAACGAAGGTGGAGGAGGAAGAGGTCTCCTTATAGAAATATTTGTCAGAAACAAACAGGTCTGCGCAATACTTGATTAAAATTATCAGTGTTTCTCACTCACTTGTGATCCAGACCAAGCAGAGTACTAAACGTATCCAAAATAGCATAGCATCTCCTATTCCCGAAGAGGGGGAAAGGGTACACTGACGTAACAATTTCCAACAGCTGTCATAACAGCATGCACAGAGTCATTTTGGAACTGATGGACAACTGCCTCTTGCACATAAAGTCCTGGAGGTGTCAGCTTCCCACGACTGCAAGTTTCTAGCTCCTACTCTGGCTACTGTATTATCAAAGCATAATCTTTCTGTGACTGTCTCAATGCTCACTTCATGGAATTTACTTGTCCTTTTCTGGCTTTGCAAAGGCAGACAAATGTTTATTCCCACCTCTCTCATTTATTTTATTTGGCTTATTTCACCTTTTTCTCAAACTAATTCAGACACAATGGTCCTCTTCACATAGACATGTGAACACTGCAGATGCAGGAGAGCACTGGTTTTTGTATTAAGCAAATTCTCGTGTCATACAAAAGTTCCAAATTTCTGTTAAAAATGCATCAAGGACAAAAGTCACTAGTTATCATGGCAACAGGTACACTTAGAGAGTTTAAAATACAGGGCTAAATCTTGAAGCCCTTGCTTTCTCTTTACTCAGGCCATCTCTCGCAGACTCAGTGCAACCTTGCCTGAGTGAGGGCTGAGTAAAACCTGAGTAAAGACCTCAGGATCAGGCTCCACAGAATTTAAAAGATCATAAGTACATAATGATTTCCAGGGGCTGGATTGGTCTCGCTCACAGAAAACCACCACTGGGGAGGGAAAATCCTGGGGTTTAGTGTTTTCCCCAGTTCATTGTGGCAGGGGAAGGGGGAAGATATGTTGTCCTCACATACCCTGAACTGAGGAAAGGGATTCCAGGCCCCCAGAACCCAAAGTTCCCCCAAATTAAGTGGCATCTGCCAGAGGCCCAGGTACATCTGCTCCCTTTTTCCTCTCCAGCTGCTCTGTGAATCCACCTCTTTGGCAGCAAGGTTTCAAGGGGGAGATTCTGCCAGGGCTTCCCATGCCTCCTACTGCCTGTTGAGAGTGAAAGGGAGCAAAAGTCCCCCAGCACGGACTTCTTCATGGGAATGCATTAACTTTTCTGTGGATTTCCAATGAGGAGATTGTTCAGTCTCCCTATCACTATCACGCCCAGCCTGTCCCTTCATATTGATCTCCAGGCTCCGGAGTCTGGCTCTCCATAGGTCTGGGGAAATTTTGGAGACTATTGTGACTTCTGTGCTGCAAGGGTGAGATCTGCACCTGGAGGGCATAACCTGTTCTTCTATCTCTAGTGATATTGGCTGAAGAGGTATCTTGCCTTTTTTGTGCTTAGGACATTCAGTGCAAGGGGCTGGACTAAATGACCTCTCAAGAGCCTGTTCAGCCCTACATTTCTATAGTTCTGTGATTGTACACAAGCCCCTCAGGAAAGTTGTTTGGAACAAAAACTAAACGTTTTTGAAGGTGCCCCCTGGGTTCCCTCTTGCAGACGGTGACAAACTTTACAAAAAAAAGTCCAATGCAGAAGGTCATCAAAGAGCTTCAAATTCTCCCAAAGGACGTACGGTCTGAAAAAATGTAGGAAGAGTCAGGACAAAGACAAAGCACTACATGTACTACCATGGAATTACAAAGCAGATTACCACAGAACACTGATCCTAAGCACATGATGATGTGAGCAGCAGTAACTCACTGCTGGCAAAAGTCTTCACTGCATTGCATCCAAATGTACATGTCACAGTAGATGTCTAAGTCATCTGCAAATGCTGGAGGCACATAAGCTTCATCTCAACTTGCAGGGAGCTTGGAAAAGTTTGCTGAAAGATCCCCATACCTTCTCCCCCAGGGACAAAGTCTGCCATAGGTATTGCTGCACCTGACCCTAAGAGAGCTGATGCTTCTAGAGATGCACTGACTTCAGTGAGAGCAGAAGTTACACAGATTGGAATAGGAATTAGAGATGAAAAAGACTCATTAGAGACTGTAGTTCATGTCCTTGCCAATGCAGCATGGTTTCCTAGACTGTACTTTCTTGTACTTTGCCCAGTCTAATTGTAAATGACTCAGAAAATAAAACTCTCATGACTTCCCTTGGGGATATGCACAGCCTACTAGATTTCGCAGCTAGGACTTTTTGCTGACACTTATTAGGCGTGGTATTGGAGAAGCACCTTGAAGCCCCCACCAAGAATCCCATTGCACTAGGTGCTGTACTATGCAGCCTGTCTCCTAGTAGAAGTTCCAGAAGACTGAAAAATGCTAATGTTGTGTCAATTTTTAAAAGAGTAAAAGGGATGACCCCGGTAATTATAAACCTATTGGCCTGATATCAAATCTGGACAAGAGAATGGAGCAGCTGATACTGGACTCAGTTAATAAAGAATTAAAAGAGGGTAATGTAATTAATGCGAATCAGCATGGGTTTTTGGAAAACGGATCCTCTCAGATTGGTTTCATATTTTTTTATGAGATCACAGATCTGGTTGATAAAGGTAATAGCGTAAATGCAATATACTTAGACTTCTGTAAGGCATTTGATTTGATACTGCATAACACTTTGATTAAAAAACTAAAAAGATACAAAATTAGCAAAATACACGTTAAATGAATTAAAAACTGGCCAGCTGATAGGTCTAAAAATGTAATTGTAAACAGGGAATCATCATCAAATGGGTGTGTTTCCAGTGGAGTCCTGCCAGAATTGTTTCTTGACCCCGAGCTATTTAACATTTTTATCAATGACCTGGAAGAAAACATAAAATCATCCCTAATAAAGTTTACAGATGACATGAAAATTGGGGGAGTGGTAAATAATGAAGAGAACTGAGGTCACTGATACAGAGCTTGACGAGCTGGACACAAGCAAACAATATGCATTTTGGATAGGCTAAATGTAAATGTATACATCTAGGAACAAAAAACGTAGCCCATTCTTTCCTGGCAAGTAGCGACTCTGAAAAGGATTTGGCATCGTGGTGGATAATCAGCTGAACATGTGCTCCCAGTTTGACTCTGTGGCCAAATGAGCGAATGTGATCCTGGGGTGCATAAACAAGGGAATCTCAAGTTGGAGCACAGAGGTGATTTTACCTCTGTATTTGGCAACTGCTGCAGGAATACTGTGTCCAGTTCTGATGCTCTTAATTCAAGAAGGATGTTAATAAATTGGAAAGAAGAGCCACAAGAATGATTAAAGGATTAGAAAACATGCCTATAGTGATAAGCTAAATTGGTTGAGCTCTTTGAGCCTAACAAAGAGAAGGTTAAGGGGTAACTTGATTACAATCCATAAGTATCCGCATGGGGAACAAATATTTAATAATGGGCTCTTCAATCTACCAGAGAAAGGTGTAACATGTTCCAACAGCTGGAAGCTGAAGCTAGACAAATTCACGCTGTAAATAAGATGAACATTTTTAATAGTGAGAGTAATTAGCCATTGGAGCAATTTACCTAGGGTTGTGGTGGATTCTCCATCACTGACCATTTTAAAATCAAGTTTGGAAGTTTTTCTAAAAGATCGGAATTATTCGGGGGAAGATCTATGGCCTGTGTCATATGGGAGGTTGCATAGACTAGATGAGCACAATGGTCCCTTCTGGCCTTGGAATCTATGAACAAACAAGACAGACAAAGGGCAGTGAACTGAGGCACAGAGGGATAAAGTCTCCAGTCCTAAAAATACTTACACATGATGAGTTTCACTGATTTTGATGGGCCTTCTCACAAGCTTAAGGGCAAGAGTATGTGCACAAGTATTTGGTGAATCAGGGCCTAAGCGAATTGCACATGGGTACACAATGAGTCTGTAGCAGAGCTGAAAAATGGACCCAGATCTCCCGAGTCCCAGACCAATGCCTCAACCACAAGACCAGCCTTCCTGTTACTTAGTTTTTCCTCTCCTTAACTAAGAACAATAGGATGAAATTATTTCCCTTATATTATACTTCCTTAAACAATCCCTATTCCTCCCTGGTGTTTCACATGAATTTCTAACTTGTGTTAAATTTTGCTTCTATATTTTATTCAAGCACCTTTTTTACAATGTTAACAAAACCTGAGTAAGATAGTTGAAAATTAAACAAGTACAAAAATGTTCCCTTCCCTCCAAAAAGAGGAGCATTCATGAAGATGCCATCAATAAGTAACCACCACCTAGTACAATGCTTCATTTGTTCAATGTATTGGTGTTGAGAAATATTCTTGTTGATTTATTTATGCTTGTATCTCATTTCCCTATTCAGTTTCAAAGATGAAGTAGGGGAAAAAATAGCCAGGGAACACTTAATAGGCTAAAGCCTCCAATCTTCTTCCCAATGGAAATAAACAACAAAATCACATTTTAACACAAAGATGTCCTTGTGTTACTAATTCTTCTTGATTCTGTTTAATGTAACCTATCTCCACTATGGAATGTATAATATTTTATGTATGAGAGCTAAATAGTCTTTAAAATAAACTCCTAGGTAGAAGTGCTGAAGGGATCCAATTTACTGTGGTGATTCAGAATTAACCTTACCTTAGACCCATTCTGTGCCATTGACACATTGGACAGTCCAGTTCCTCCACTGATTACAGTTGTTCACTAATTGTGGTACTTTTTCCCAGGTGATGCCAGCACATTCACTATTCTCTGTTCCTGTCTCCTGCTAATTCTTCCTTGGTCTTTCTCACTTTCTCTTTCCTCCGTTGGGTACCCCCTTCAGTGTTTGCTTACCATGTCTCCCATTTTTCATACAATGTACATACCCCAACCACCCTGAACCTTTTTTCTTTGAGGATATTTTCTAACATTTCCTGGTCTATCAGCTTTCTTACTCTGACATTTGTTATTTTGTCTTTCCATGACATGAGTAATATCTTCCTCAGCCACCTGTGATGAGCAGCCTCCAATCTCTTTCTGTTAGCCTCTGTCATCGGCCAAGTCTCTGCTCCATACAGTAGCATACTCAGTACAATAGTGAATTAAACTAAATCAAATTAAGGCCACTTTAATTCTGTCTGAGGGCTTGGCTACACTGGTGCTTTACAGTACTGCAACTTTCTCGCTCAGGGGTGTGAAAAAATACCCCTTCCCCCGCGCACAGCAAGTTAAACTGGCGCTTTGCAGCGCTGTAAACAGTGCCCCAGCACTGGGAGCGTGGCTCCCAGCGCTGTAAGCTAATTCCCATGGGGAGGTGAAGTAGGTGCAGCGCTGGGAGAGCTCTCTCCCAGCACTGGCACTGTGACCACACTCACACTTCAAAGCGCTGCTGAGGGAGTACTCCAGCAGCAGCGCTGTGCAGCTCTAAGTGTAGCCATATGTGTCCACACAGGTACTTGACACAACAAATAATCTACACCAACACATTGTGTTCTACAGCAATATTTTTTAAGGACGTTGTGCTTTGTATACTACATACTAGCTCCATTGTAGCTGATGACAAAACCTATTAACTTAAAAGAGGCCTAGATCTGCCCCATGCAGTACCCTTGTCAGTGTAAATTCAAACAGAGTAATTAAGGAGAGGACAACTATAAAATATAACCTCATTTTTCTAGAACTCTCCTTTTATTTTTGTCTTTTGGTTGTGTAATATGAATTATTTGTCATTTAAACTTTACTTTAATTTAGTCTAGGCCAAACTCTGTTGACAAAATTTCAACCGTTTCAATGGCAGCAGGCTCAGAATGTCTACTTTTATTGCTTGTTGAAAAGCATGTGGTTCTGAAGCCATAATACTCTGGGCCATGATCTCATTGGATCTCATAGGCTTAGCAGGGTTGGATTCTTGCCAGCATTTGGATTTGAGATTTCTAAAAAAAGCTACAGTGCTGCAGGAAGCCCTGGTGCATTAGTGCAAGGTGCTCTTTCACCCTGAGTCACTTCTGAAAATATGTTCTAGCATGTTGCTAGGGAGCACGATGTGCTGCTGGAGGGGCCATCTTTCAGATAAAATGTACAACAGAAGTTCTAACCTTTGGGGGGCATGGAAAGATGCCATGTTATTTTCCCCCAGGGTAAGAGCATTAACTTTGGTGTTCTGGACAAATTTCAACATTGATAATTCTGTCTACTTAAAAAATCAGCATCTTTCAAATGGAGAAGTTAATTCTTCAGTGCCTCTGCTTTAAACAATGTAATAGTGGTGTCATATTTGCTTATACAGAAGTGACTACACTGAGGTGGTGGATGAGTGTCTTCATACAGATTGTATAGCACTACAGGATCCTTTTGAACTGCAGCCACTATGTATTGCCATAAGATGTTAATATTTCTGAAAAGGAGTTTTTCCGTGTAGCCCCCAAAGAGATACCATCTTGCAATCACTGTTGTTTTGGACATATTTTTACTTACAGAAAACAAGAGACTGCAAAATAAATTGGAGATTAAAGAAAGGGCTCAGGTGACAAATATTAGAGTGATAACATATGGTAGATACCTTTGGAGTGGAAAACATAGATGAACTTACAAACAATTGGCTAAAATGTAACATCTATGCTCTTCTTACTGCTTACTTCTACATCATCACTAATCAGCTCAATATGGGCTAGAGCAGGAGTGGACAAACTTTTTGGCCTGAGGGCCACATCTGGGTATGGAAATTGCATGTAGGGCCATGAATGTAGGGCTGAGGCAGGGGACTGGTGTGCGGGAGGGAGTGCGGAGTGTGGGAGAGGGTGCGGTGTGCAGGAAGGGGCTCGGGGCAGAGAAGGGGTGTGGGATGTATGAGGGGCCTCAGGGAAGGGGGCTGGGGTGCAGGAGGGGTCTCAGGGTAGTGGTGCAGGGAGGGGTGCGGAGTGTGGGAGGGAGCTCAGGCAGGGGGGTTGGGTGCAGGAGGGATGCAGGTCAGGCAAGGGGCTCAGGGCAGGGGGCTGGGTTGCATAAAGGGGGCTCAGAGCAAGGAGTTGGGTGGAGGGGTACAGGTGGGGTTCAGGCTCCGACCCGGTGCCACTTACCTGGAGCAGCTCCGGGATGGCAGCAGTGCGCACTGGGGCCAGGGCAGGCTCCCAGCATGCCTGTCCTAGCCCCGGCTCCACGCCACTCCAGGAAGCAGCCAGCAACGCATCCCTGCAGCCCCTGTGGGAGGGGTGGCAGAGGGCTCTGCGCACTGCCCTTGCCTGTGGGTACCTCCCCCAAAGCTTCTATTGGCCGTGGCTTTCCATTCCCGGCCAATGGGAGCTTCACGGGAGGTACCCACAGGAAAGGGCAGCGCGCTGAGCCCTCTGCCCCCTCTCCCCTAGGAGCCGCAGGGATGTGGTGCTGGCCACTTCCAGGAGCGGTGGGGGGCCCAGAGCACCACAGGGGTGGCAATACCATGGGCCGGATCCAAAATCCTGAGGGGCCAGATCCAGCCTACAGACCATAGTTTGCCCATCCCTGGGCTAAAGGGAAATTGTACAATCTGCTCTGAGTAAGCAGACTCAGTCACAGTGCCTTCCCTTAATCCAAGGGAGAAGTAATATCAATAGCTCCTCTATGCTGGCTCAGCTACACTGGCCAGCATGTTTGGGAAAGGAGTGGAGAGATACAAGATTCCATCTATTTCCATTCATGTCCAGAAACCTGCATGGGAAGAGATGTAACTACCCTGTGGAGACTGCTCCCCCACCCTACACTGGGACCCAGCAGGCAGGTAGCCCATGCAGGAGAGAAAGTGAACAATGCATGTTCTCTTACACACACACACACACACACACGCACACACACACACACACACACACACACACACACACACACACCTGTGGGATTGTAGGGCAAATGACAATCTTGTCCTATATTTGAGTAGCCTGGCTGGTTGAGTGACAATTAAGTTCCATTTGTTAGGATTCATAGTACAAACAATACAAGAAGTCCCTCAAAAGATTTGATTCGTTCTGTTAAAACAAAAACAGGCTAAAGTCAGGAAATGAGGATGTGGCATCCTATAAGTGTAAATAAGAGCCTGTCGGTTTCTAAGGCAGAGATGGAAGTCAGTTCTGGTTAGGCCATAAAGCACAGATTGTAGAGCAGGATGCAAGTGCATGAAAGTCAATTGCTGAATCAAGAGCTGCAGTGGGGGTGGGATTCACAGGGCAGGTGACCATTACTTACAGAAGAGGTTCCCCAGTTGTGTGCCACCAACATGATAGCTGGCTGCACAGGTCCATGCATTTTATGCATTTTTCTCTGTACAAGGTGCATATATATTCGCCTTCTGCTTCCTGAACTAAATACCTGATTTAGGCCAGCACAGATATACGCTATGCTACAAGGCAGATTTGAGGGTAATTTTTACTAACTATTTAATCATCTGCAATTATAATACACTGGGTTTAGTGACTTCTGTCATTTACCACCATCAACATATTTCTGCTCACTAGCCTTTATGTATGCCTACACAGCTGTTGGGAGTGAGTCCTCAGCCTGGGTTGACAGATTTGCATTGATGGGCCTCTAGCTGGGACACTAAAAGTAATTGTGTAGCTGTTGTTTTTATGTTCACCTAAGGCTGGAACTTAGCTCCGAAGCCCACCCCCACTCCATAGGCTTCAGAGCCTGAGCTGCAGCCCAAGCCAGAAGGTCCACATGCTATCTTTGCGTAGGGTGACCAGATGTCCCAATTTTATAGGGACAGTCCTGATTTTTAGGTCTTTTTCTTATATAGGCTCCTATTACCCCCCACCCCCATCCTGATTTTTCACATTTGCTGTCTGGTCACCCTATCTTCGCATAACCCACTAAGGCAAGGCTGCAAGACTTGCTCCCAGCAGCTGTGTAGACATCCCTTTATGTCTAATCTTGATACAGGGCCAGATCATAGAATATCAGGGTTGGAAGGGACCTCAGGAGATCATCTAGTCCAACCCCCTGCTCAAAGCAGGACCAATCCCCAACTAAATCATCCCAGCCAGGGCTTTGTCAAGCCTGTCCTTAAAAACCTCTAAGGAAGGAGATTCCACCACCTCCCTAGGTAACCCATTCCAGTGCTTCACCACCCTCCTAGTGAAAACGTTTTTCCTAATATCCAACTTAAACCTCCCTCACTGCAACTTGAGACCATTACTCCTTGTTCTGTCATCTGGTACCACTGAGAACAATCTAGATCCATCCTCTTTGGAACCCCCTTTCAGGTAGTTCAAAGCAGCTATCAAATTCCCGCTCATTCTTCTCTTCTGCAGACTAAATATTCCCAGTTGCCTCAGCCTCTCCTCATAAATCATGTGCTCCAGCCCCCTAATCATTTTTGTTGCTCTCCGCTGGACTCTTTCCAATTTTTCCACATACTCCTTGTAGTGTGGGGCCAAAACTGGACACAGTACTCCAGAAGAGGCCTCACCAATGCTGAATAGTGGGGAACGATCATGTCTCTCAATCTGCTGGCAATGCCCCTACTTATACAGCCCAAAATGCTGTTAGTCTTCTTGGCAACAAGGACACACTGTTGACTCATATCCAGCTTCTCATCCACCATAACTCCTAGGTTCTTTTCTGCAGAACTGCTGCCTAGCCACTCGGTCTCTAATCTGCAGCAGTGCATAGGATTCTTCCTTCTTAAGTGCAGGACTCTGCACTTGTCCTTGTTGAACCTCATCAGATTTCTTTTAGCCCAATCCTCTAATTTGTCTAGGTCCCTCTGTATCTTATCCCTACTCTGCAGCATATCTACCACTCTTCCCAGTTTAGTGTCATCTGTGAACTTGCTGAGGGTGCAATCCATGCCATCCTTCCGTTCATTAATAAAGATATTGAACAAAACCAGCCCCAGGACTGACCCTTGGGGCACTCTGCTTGATAGTGGCTGCCAACTAGACATGGAGCCATTGATCACTATCCGTTGAGCCCGACGATCTAGTCAGATTTCTATCCACCTTATAGTCCAGTCATCCAGCCCATGCTTCTTTAACTTGCTGGCAAGAATACTGTATCAAAAGCTTTGCTAAAGTCAAGTAATAACAAGTCCACTGCTTTCCCCTCATCCACGAGGCAGTTATCTCATCATATCCTCATATTGTGTAACTCGCCATAGCTCCATGACTTTGCTGGAGCTAATACCAGTTTATACCAGCTGAGAATTTCACCCACAGTATTTGTCATCCCAGGCGTCTTCATTCTGCATATACAAAATGCAGCCATGGAACAAGTTACGTGGGTGTGGTGGTGCAGCCTATGGTCATCTGCCCCGGCAGACAGCTCTGAGCACATACTGCTCTGTCAGTTACCAAAATGGGAGTGTGCATGCAACTCTTTAGATGCGAGTGGGACTAGGGGAGGGAGGATTGTATTTAGCCACCCAGCTATCATTGTACATCGCAAATAAATGTTCAGGTGTCTTAAAATGACATTTAGATTTGTTAAGAGAGCTTTTTCTCAATTGCCTGTGGCTGGGACAGGCAGGTGTGTGGTGAGTGCCCAGCCTCAGCTTCTGCCTTTCACTCTCCAGCTGACACCGCAGCTGGTTTGCAAGACCACATTTATTTGAGGTTACTCATTCCTCTGTGCTGCTTGATTTCCCTTTGCAGATCTTAGGAATGTCATTCTCTTAACACCCAACCTGTGACATGATGTGGGTGGAACGATATGGAAGCTTTGAATTTTTGCCAGGATCAGAGTGTGGTGTGATCTCTTCCACAGTTACACCAGCTTAGGGCAGCTTTATTTTTTGCCAGGCATTAGACATCCACCTACCTCTAGCTTGCACTAGCACTGAACCACTGTATGTCCATCTCATCCCATATGGCCCATATTATTTGGGTAATGATGAACATTTCACCTTTTTTCCTCAGCCCATACAACAGGTTTCCTCATCTACAACCTGTTCCAGTTACACCTACTTATGTGTGTTCTGAATCCCCTAGAGGCATATCTTACATCTCAGGTCACACCCATAGTACCTATTACTTCGCCATATACTAGCATGGTGACTTTCATCCACAGTTTCAATAGCTCTGAATTTTGGACACTGAATAGTTGGAACATTCTAAGGCTAGGTCTACACTGAAGGGGGGAGGGGGGCCTCATCCTAAGATACGCAACTTCAGCTACGCCAATAGCCTGGCCGTGAGGATGGCAGCAAGTCGACTGCTGCCGCTCCCCCGTCAACTCTGTTTCCGCCTCTCACCACGGTGGAGTTCCAGAGTCAATGGCAGAGTGATCGGGAATCGATTTTATCGTGTCTACACTAGATGCGATAAATCAATCCCTGATAGATCGATCACTACCCGCCAATCCGGTGGGTAGTATAGACGTACCCTAAGTCTGTTTCTGCAGTCCTTATCAAGGCAAGACTCCCACTAGGCTGCAAATCTAGGGCCTGTCAATCTGTGTTTAGGGGTTTAACTTTAAAATGATCAACAGAAAAAACTAGGCTAATTATCACCTGGCTGCTACGCAACAGGTGCTTGATAAATGAATATCAGAGAAAAAAATTCAAAACAACACAGTCTGTGAAGATGGAGAAAATCTCCCAAGAAAAGTGGTGGAAGCTTCATGAACTGAGTAATTTCCAAGTAAATTTGCCAACGCACTTGAGAACATACTATAAGTAGTAATTGTACATCGGCAGGAAAATGGATAAAATTATGATGATTTTATGTCTCCTGCGCATAGATGTTAACATAAAAATGCAAGTGTACTTTTCAGATACCAAGTCAACCTATAATAGGATTTAAGATTTGAGAGCATAAAGTCAGATTGTATATGTATATTGAACAGAGTGCTGATTAGACGTTTTGTTCCCTTTTTTAGTGGGACTTTACAGTTCACAAATGTGATGATTACAAGACAAAGCAAAGTCTAACATTACCAGTTGAATACTTTCACAGTTTCAGGGCATTATGGAACTGTAACAGAAATACAACTCCCAGTAGCCAAGATTGTGTCTTTCCTAGGAAAACAGAAGAGGAAGTATTTGATTTTTGTCCTCAATTTTACATAATAATTGTAAGAATTTAGGCCACAAGCATTCTGATGACATTATCACTGGTTCAAATATCCAAGACACATTAATTTGGTTATACTGTGACACTGCATACCAAATGTCCCACAGGTCATTATCACATGCTGAAATAAAGCATTGGCAAGAATGAATGGAGTATAATATAATTAGAGGGGCTTTGTTGTTTTCAGCATCCTAATGAATGACTACATGACATCCACTGGTCTCGGACATGACAGGCATATGGTGTTTATAAATAAATTAAGAGGCTGACAATACAATTACGTTGATACCACTGAATTCAGTAGCTGGTAACATTTGGTAAGCTGGCAAGCTGTCTGCTCCTAGTCATCCTGACAGAATAAAATAAAATGCCTCCGTAAAAATTATTAATTGCAGGTGATAGCCTTTGGGGCTTCTTCAGTTAACTATGTTATTGCTTTTCCCAAAAGAAACATTAGACAACCTTTTAATTTATATCTTCAGATGCATGACTATCAATTATTTAAGTTACACTATGTTATCATCAGCCACAGGTTTGTGCTTTTAATATTAAGGATCTCAGCAACATCAACAGTATCTAAATTAACTGCCCATGTACTCCATCCCCTCTCCCTCTGTCGCTTGCTCTTCCCTACCCTCACTCACTTTCACCAGGCTGGAGCAGGGGGTTGGGATGTGGGAGGGGATGAGGGCTTCAGCTGGGGATGTGGACTCTGGGGTGGGCCTGGGGGTGAGGGGTTTGGGGTGCTGGAGGGGGTCCAAGGCTGGGGCCAAAGGGTATGCAGTGTTGGAGAGGGCTCAGGGCTGAGGCAGGTGGTTGGGGTGCAGAAGGGAATTCAGCATATAGGCTCCAGCTGGGCAGTCCTTACCTCAGGCAGCTCCCAGAAGCAGCCGGCATGTCCCTGCGACTCCTAGGCAGAAGAGCCAGGGGGCTCTGCATGTTGCCCACGCCTGAAGGCTCCTCCTCAGTAGCTCCCATTGGCCACGATTCCTGTGCCAAGGAGCCGGGTATGCTGGCCTTAGCCTCGCTGCGCCACTGACTGGACTTTTAGTGGCGCAGTCAGCACCAACACCAGGGTCCCTTTTCAACCGGGCGTTCTGGTCGAAAACCAGACATCTGGCAACCCTACATTTATAAGATGTAAATGAGTCCTGTTTCCTCAAACAAACAACACACAGGGCAGAGGTGCAGGAACAAATTGTATAATGGGGGTGCTGAGAGCCAGTGAATCAAACTATAAATGCTTGATATCACAGAAACCACTTCAAGTGGCGGGGAGCAGCACTGAAGTCAGAAGAGTTGAACAGAATGAGCTCAAAACCAGGTTCAATGAGTAAAATTTACACTCTGCTGTGAAAAATTTCTCTGTTAAGGGGATCTACACAGACACGCTCAGCTGTATCTGGGCTCTATAACACAGAGAGGACACACTATGCAATATTTGCATTGCACCACTGTTAAGATGTCAGTGTGGGGCCACTTAATCTCCCAAGTATATTTCACACTAAGGACTAAATTCTGCTGCTGTTGTCTGTGCAGCCCCATTGATTTCCATTAGCTTGTACTGGTGTAATCAAGAATACAACTTAGCCCCTACATTACTACTACTATGTCTAATTATTACTCAAGATATGTAGCCACTGAAGTGAAATTAGTGAATTTCTACTCTTTCCATCCTCTGTATTTCTATCGATACTGTTGTTGCTGTTATCTTCTGTAGTACTACAAAAACATGCCATCTCTTTGGTAATAAGAAAGGAAAATCAACAGGAACACAGAGTACATACCAGGTAGAAGAGAGGGAATCTTAGGAAGCAGAAGCTAGTTTCAAAATGGCTACCTTAGGGAGGGAAGGGCTCTGGTTCTGTCAGATTTAAAGGGTCAGTCACAAAAAAGGCATGATGGGAAAAAATCCTTTAAGGACATAACCCTGAAGTGGGAGAGAATAGTCAGGACCAGAGAGTCAAAAAGAAGAGTGGCCCAGATCAAAAAAGGGACTTAGGCACTGCAACATCCAGCTTTGTGGTACCTAATTTTTAGGTGCCTAGAAACTCTCAGGCATAAACTGTGATCCACAAAGCCTGAGTTAGGTGTTTAAGCTCCCTATACAATGAATGGGGAATGACAGGTGCCTCAGCAAGTGATCCACAAAAGCCGGCATGCAAGGCAGGGAACCACCTAAACTAGCTGGTGGGAGTGTCCTATCAAGGACAAGAGTATTTTCTAAGCCCCCTCCCCTCACATGGTGATAGTGCCTAAGTCTAGACTGCTGCAATCCACAACCAAGAACCCTTCTCCTGGAATCAGATGGCCTAGGCACCTAAGCCATTTCTGGTGAGAATGAGTTAGGTACTTGCCTCAGTCCATACAATACTGCCAAAGGAGAAGGTGGTGCTCCCTATGCTGTAACTTTTACAGTCCAGCTGTTAAAGCACTCACCTGGGAGATGGGCAACCCAGGTTCAATTCCTCAGGCTGCTGGAGAAGGAGAAAGGATTTGAACAGGGGAGGGGAATGGTCCTCCCATCTCAAGAGCATGCTCAAATCACTGAGCTATGGGATAGTCTGATGCAGCACTCTTTCTTGTTGAAGCTGTTCCACTGAGCCTAACTAAAGAGTCATTGAGCCAGAGAAAGGGATTAAGTGTGAGAGTGATTCTGTAATCCAGTTGTTATGTTACCAGGGAAGACCCAAATATCCAGTCCATCTGCTTAAGTGAATGTGCTAGCCCAAACTAAAATTTCTCTCCGTAGATGTACAAGATTATAAAGCCAAAAGGGATCATCTAGTCTGACCTCCTGTATAACAGAGATCTTAAGGCTAAATAGCATTACACAATTACATTTGTTTAAACATTAGTATATTAATACACTGTAGCTTGTATGCAGGGGCGGCTCTAGGTATTTTGCCGCCCCAAGCACAGCAGGCAGGCTGCCTTCGGCTACTTGCCTGCAGAAGGTACCCAGTCCCGCGGCACGCCTGTGGGAGGCCCGCTGAAGCCACAGGACCAGCGGACCATCCGCAGGCATGCCACCGAAGGCAACCTGCCCGCCACCCTCACAGCGACCAGCAGAGCGTCGCCCGTGGCTTGCCGCCCCAGGCACGCGCTTGGCATGCTGGTGCCTGGAGCCGCCCCTGCCTGTATGTGTTTAACTATTCAACCATTATTATAATCCTTATACTTGTTTCAGAGAAAAATATCTACTTTAATCAACACACAATATTTAATAGCTGTGTTAGACAATCAAATAACATGGATTAGGTTTCTGTTTAAAATAAATATACCTTTGTTTACTGGCAATTATGAAAACAAGAGCCACAGATGTCTGCAGAATAAATTATAAAATATATGGGCATGAATCAACATTTAGGGGGTTATTGGTGACTAAATTATTTTCAGTTTTAAATTGATAACGTTAACAAATCAAACTTGTTAAGTTGGCTAAAGGCCTGACAGTGAAAGGGAGGACATTACTAATTGTCTTCCCCCAAAACAAAGGTCATGTGTGAAATGGGTTCAAAAATCTAAAACTGATAAGGCTCAATTCTGCCCTTGGATGCATTCCAGCAACCTCTGTGATTTAGTTCACATGATATTAAAGATATTTCTGGTGACTCTATAAGAAAATAAGTGCATCTCAAAGGATTGTTTTCTTGCTTAAGAGAAACCTAAACCCAGCTGAAATTCCCTGTAGAAGAATCCTCATCATGAACAGTATCTGGCTTAATGCCTAAACAACCTAATTCTTATGGAACCAAAGATCCTCGTTTCAAAACCCCTCAGGAAGCCCTTAATGCAGATTTTAAAACTTTAGTATCCTAAATTAGGAATCATGGGATGAAATTTTATGTCCTGAGTTATACTGGTGATCAGAGTAGATGACCAGAATAGTCCTTTTCCAATTAAACCCTGTTTAGTTAGAAAATTCCTGTTCAGTTCTATTACTAGGTGACATTTTTAGGAAGGATGCTGCTGAACTTTTTATGCTAAGTTTCATTATGTACCCAAAGCTAGTGTGTGATTGATGGAAACAGAAAAGCTGGTGACAGCCAATGCCTCCGCACTCATATAAATGCATAAATAATCCATTATATGAGAACTTGTTAGCTGCAGGAGAAACAAAAATTAAAAAACTACCCCACAAAAATGATCAGGCGGATCTCTGCATGGAAGGCAAGGATAGGAGACAGATGATAAATCTACTCTGTGATAAAATACCCACAGCACTAAGTCTCAGAGCCTCAGTCAGCCTAGTCATGCTCACAGGGCTCAAAACAGCAGTGTAGCTGTTCAAGCTCAGCCTGAAGCTCAGGCTCTCAGACCCTCCCCCCTTGTGTGGTCTGAAAGCCTGGGCTCCAGCCTAATCCCAAACATCTACACTGCGATTTTCTAGTCCCGCAGCCTGAATCTTGTGAGTCTGAGTCAGCTGACCTGGGCCACCCGTGGCTGTGCAAAGCCTCTTTTATTGCAGTGTAGACATACCCATAGAGACTGATCTAGTCATGGGTATAGAAAAAGTTAAAGTATAAGCCTGAGTGAGGGGTTTACAACAAAGGTGTCCTCTCATGGCAAGAGTTACAGAGAAAACAAGAACTACGCTGGGCTTAGATGGAAAATGATTGCTTCTCAGGAAAGAGGAAATTATCAGAAGCTTGAACTGAATAGGAAACTGGCCCCCTGTTACTTTTATGTATATTTCTTTCGACTTATAACAAAAAGCAACTATGCTGTAACAAATATTGTAAAGATAAACCAATGACAAATCTTGAATTCCCCTTGCCCATCGCTCGTCAAAATTAATACGTCATCTCCCTCCTTGGATTTACTTACACCTTCCCTGATTGAGACAGGTGCATGAGAGAGAACTCACTTGCTCACAGGTGACCTAGTTTTGCTTGTCATGGGTGTTTGGTGAGTGCGAGTTAGCCACTTCCTATCATGGATGGTCAGTATGTTGATTATAACTTTAAACAGACCATAAACAACTGATCTTTCTAAACATGAGCCCATTGACTCAAGAGAACAAAATATTTAATATAAAAAGTCTTATTTTGTGGAAGTGTTTCTGCTTCAGTCCTTTCCCCATCACAGCCCCAAATAATTCACTCCAATAAGACATTTGTTCTGGGTCAAGGCCTCCCTAGTAAAACTACTGTGATCTATTAAAAGAAAGAAAAAAAGAAAACAATCCAGTGTGGAAGCTTTCTGAGCAAGACTTGACATTTTCCCTGGTGTGCTCTGTTTTATTAAACATTATACTATGGAACATACAGTGTAAGTGGATATTTCCCCCCATCTCTGTTATATAGCTTTATCAACCAATGAGAGATTGTTCAAATCTTGTACCCATCAACAGGAATTTTTATCATGCTGTGTAAGTTAATATGACAGTGTTGCTGAATGTTGTACCCTTATTAAGCTTAGCCCCTGGTACTCTCTCTTTGTTTGGTATTTTCAGGTGGTAAATTGAGGCCCTGGTCCTGCAAACACTTACATATGTGCTTAACGTTAAGTATGTGCATGAGCAGCCCCATTAACACCATTTTACACCTCACTTATGATTTCAATGGGATAACTCGTGCTTAAAGCTAAATACGTGCAAGAGTGTTTGCAGAACTGGGACCCTGGTTGCAAAATAGAGAACGTTGGCTCCAATTCATTGTATAGCAAGCCTAGGTGACTAACTCAGCTTTGTGGATCACAGTGTAGTTCCTGTGATTTTAATAAGTGCCTAAAAGTTAGGCATTGTGACACTCAGCATTTGCAATGCCTAAGACTGTTCATGGATCCCACCTCAATTAAAGTGGAAAGATTATGACCACAAGGCTGAATGAGGATCTGCAGGTGCAGACTCCTCCTATCTGAAGGTTCATGGAAATCAATGGAACATGACAAAGGCAGGGCTGTCCCTAGGGGTGTGTGGGGCTGGGACATAGGCACCGAGTTTCTATCCACCAGGGGCATGCTCCCCCTTGACTATGCCCAGGCCCTGCCCTTACGCCACCCCTTCTCCCAAGGCCCCAGCCCAGCCCCACCTCTTCCCATCCCCACTCCTCCCCCACCCTCACCCTTTTTCCCCACCTAGTCCTGCCCTCTCCCCCAAGTGCACTGTGCCCTTGCTCCTCTCCCCTCCTCCCCCCAGATGCTGCAAAACAACTGATCAGCAGTAGGTACTGGGAGGGAGAAGGAGAGGTGCTGATCGGTGGGCAGGAGGCACTGGAGGGGGGAGAAGTTGGGGCGTGGCTCCTCCTCATCCTCCCACCCGTCTGCCCCCAGCCTCACCTCCCCGCTCGCCTTCTCACAAAGCATGGGGCCTGGGGCAGTGGCCCCGATTTGCCATACCCTAGGGATGGCTCTGGATTCACGTAAAAAGAGCTGCAAGTGCATAGCCAGTGAGGCCATGTCATACGGTCAGTTTTTAAGCAGATTTCCCCCTTAGCATCCATAAGGAGTTCTGGTTGAATTAAAAAAAATAGGGTATTACAATAGGGCCCCATGATTCAAAAATGTCTTCTATAACTTTGGCTTCCAAAGCCTAGGGGGAAAGAACTCAACATACCCAGAAGTCTATCCAGTTTGAAATGTACAACTTGAAAAGTTTGGACATGGGTCTCAGAGCACTAAGTAATGTTGACATGGAAGCCAAAAGCATACAAAGATAACTATCTAATGCCAGTAACGATGATGTTCCTCTAACTTAAAAGCTAGTAAAATATATTTTCTTGCTTTAAAATATGCTTCCAAGAAGAAACATTTTATAAACGGGTACATCAGCCCAAACACAATTTATTTATGATCAGATTGTTTGTTTGTGATTAGGTCAACCTAGACACCATTTTGACTACAGAAGTGTTGCTAGGATTGAGTGGTACTTATAGCAATATGTCTCTTCCATAATGATTTGCAACACACTTTAACTTTCCAGTTCTGTATATCTGTCTATGCTGTTTTCTTTTTTTAAATATTTTTTATTTCTAACTCAAAAAGAAACAACATAGAACAACTTTGTATGTGACACTACTAGAAGTGAAAGGTACTGCCACAAAGAAACTGCACCTGTCTCTTAAGGTAAATCGTATATTAAGTAATTATTAAAAAACAACATGTATTAGGGACAAACAGATTCCTGATTCAAAATATTAATGAACTTCCTGGATAGGGAAACAGATAGGGCTATTTGCCGATTGGCTTAAGAACATAAGAACAACCATACTGTATCAGACCAAAGATCCCTTTAGCCCAGTATCCTGTCTTCCAACAGTGGCCAATTCCAGGTGCCCCAGAGAGAATGAACAGAGCAGGTAATCATCAAGTGATCCATCCCCTGTCACCCATTCCCAGCTTCTAGCAAACAGAGGCTAGAGACACCATCCCTGCCCATCCTGGCTAATAACCATTGATAGAACTCTCCTCCATGAATTTATCTAGCTTTTTTAACCATGAACACCAGATCACTGGAGAGGGAGGGAAAGAGACTTCTTAAACTGCAGATCATGGACCACAAACAGGGCCGGTTTTAGGCCTATTCCACCAATTCCTCTGAATCGAGACCTGCGCCTAGGAGGGCCCCACACCCAGTGAGAATCCCTTCCCTGGCTAGAGGCGCCTTTTTAATTTTTACTCACCTGGCAGCACTCCAGGTCTTCGGTGGCAGGTCCTTCGCTTGCTCTGGGTCTTCGGCTGCACTTTGGTGGCAGGTTCTTCAGTGCCGCTGAAGACCTGGAGCGAGTGAAGGACCCGCCGCCGAAGTGCCACCGAAAACTCGTAGCACCGCCCAATGAGTACAAGCCCAAAGTGTTGTTTGTTTTTTCTAAGTCGTCATCCCTGCCAGGGACCCTCCAAAACTGTTTGAATTGGGCCTCGCACTTCCTAAAGCCAGCCCTGACCACAAAAGGTCTGCAGAGTCTTTCTTCCTGGTGTGTGGAAGGAAGCATTTTGAAAACCACCTATTTTGATGTAGGATAATTTTGGAATGGACGTGGTCCATAAGGCCTTGTTGTGCAAAGTAGCCTGGAGAATGAAAGGGCTAGAGGTCCTCTACAGGTAAACTGTGTACATTAATCCTGCAGGGCACACGCATACTCTGGTAAGGGAAATTACAGAGAGATCAACGTAGACACTATTTTGACGACAAAGTCCCACTTGCACATTGATAGGTGACTTCTATTTATAGCAAGGGCAGGTTCAAATAAAGAGGCCAAACAGGCAAATGAGCACAGAGCAGTGAGGGAAGGGTCAATAGTAGTACTAAGAGATGTGCAGGAGCAGAGGTGAATAGCTTTGGTTTCCCACTACTACGCTGATGCACAACTGTCTTTCACTCACCTTTCTTTCCTGTTATGTCATTTTCTTTCCTATAACCTTTGCCCCCTTCCTACCTCTCCCCTACCAATCTCCCACCTCAAATTCCCCAGCCTGTGTGGTACAGGGAAGAGTTCTGTGACCATGAGACACCCCTGGGGGCTCCGAGCCCCCATCCCTGCCCCTCAGCCCTCTCTGGGTCTCTTCTTTCTCTCCAGTGGTGATTACTAAAGGAAAGGGGGAGAGTGAAGAGAAGCGCTGAGGAAGTTACTCTACCAGCGTCCAATGCTCCCACCGCCGGGGGAGGCAGGAGGGGGCCGGCGATATTGCAGGACAGTGACAGCTGAAGCAGAAACCTCGCCCCAGGGTGTGAGCGAGCCCTGCCACAGAGCAGCCTCAAGGCTCTTCCCACTCACGCCAGGCCGGGAGAATCCGCCTGTCCTGCTCCGGCGGCTCCTGTCCTGAAGCGGAAACCTGAGCTTGCAGCGCTTCTCTCAGGTCCTTCTCTGCAGCCCGGGCTGCCGGGCACACGAGAAGAGAATCAGCCCGCCAGCTGTTCGCAACAGCTGTGTGTTCGCTCCAGCTGCCAAGCGGCCAATAGGCGGAGTAGGGCCCACTCTGTGCCCGCCCCTAGTGAGGGAGGCGGAGGATCCCAGGGTCCTCCGGCTTTTAGGGGAAAGCAAACAGGGAAAAGCCATTCCGTTGTTAGCGTCCGGGCCCTGCATTTCTATCCAGTAGCTGCTGCCTCTGCTAGACTGGACTTTCTCCAACCTCCTCGTCTAATACCTACCTCAAAATTGCTGGAGGCTGCGGGGCTCTCTCCCTGAAAGTAGGAGGAGGAGGCAGCGGCGGATTGGTTTGCAAAAGGGAACGCAGTGTAGTTGCAAAAGGGGTTTCACTCCGGAATAAGTCCCCCTCCCACCACGTGTAAACGTACCCAGGCGCACACTACTCTCCCCGTTTGTTTGCCTAGAGCTGTCCGGCTGGCAGGGCCAGCGAACGACGCGGAAGATGCACACGACCCAGAAGGACACCACTTACACCAAGATCTTTGTCGGGGGCCTTCCTTATCACACCACCGACTCCAGCCTGCGCAAGTACTTCGAGGTGTTCGGGGAGATCGAGGAAGCCGTAGTCATCACCGACAGGCAGACCGGCAAGTCCCGGGGATACGGATTTGTAAGTCGTGGGGGTGTTTCTTTGGGGGATCGTTTTTGCCGCTGCTGCTTCCAGCGGGTGGAAACTTGCTGCTGGGTGGCACTGGGGCTACTCTGCATCGTTTTTAGTTTGGATCCGCTTTGTGGGTGGGAGGGATCCGACCGCTTTCTGGGGAAACTAAAACAAGCAGGGAAGCCAGCATTGTATGGCCTGTGGGGGTGGGAAGACAGGTGAATCCGGAGAGAAACTTCTTGTGAGGAAAAGGCCAGCATGCTGCTGCACCGTAGATCTAGAGGGCAGCCCTAGATAAAGGGTTTGTCTGACTAGGGGGGGAAGGGTACTGTGTTTTGAGGAGTTATTTAATTTTTTTGAGGGAGGGGGAAAGGATGGGGAATCTCTAATGATGGGGATTTGGATCGTGGTTTGCACATGAAAAGTTACGTGCAGATTTCTGGAAACAAATTAGGCTAGCTGGTTGTTTACTGATATGACTTAGATGTTTTATCTGAGGCAGCACAGAGGCCTCCTATCCATGTACACACCCCTAATATTTTACTGCAGCAAACTGGAAGCTTAAAATAACCTGATTTCTGTGTCTGTTTACCAGTTAAGCACAGAACAATGGAAAATAAAGGTATTTTTTGTACTTCAGTGAGTTTTAAGCTGAAGAACTAAGGTCCCTTTATTTCTGAATGAGAGCATCCACAAGGGGATTTAACGTGCTTTAACTAATGCATTTTAACTTCTTGGGCCTTTCATTAATTCCTATTAAAGTTCCTCAGTCTCTTCATGTAAACAAACCCGATTTATCTTAATTATTCAAACAAGCCCATTAGTTTTGTACCAAAAACATCTAGGGAGATGAAGCTTCATATTTTCCATACTGTCTTTTTGGGGAGGGGAAGCTAGTTGTTTTTAGTGAAAAGGTGACTTCTGCTTCTTTTTCAATGGAAAAGATGGTTTAATTCATAGCATTATATATTGTTAAGGTCACCATGGCTGATAGAGCAGCTGCTGAAAGGGCTTGCAAAGATCCCAATCCTATCATTGATGGCAGGAAGGCTAATGTGAACCTGGCATACCTGGGAGCAAAACCGAGGATAATGCAACCAGGTGAGGAAAGTCTCTTTTCTCCCTCCCCTGTCCTTCAACTAAGTTTCTGAGAAGAACAAAACTTCAGTCTGAGTTAAAATTAAAAAAAAGTCTCTCAGGCAATGCCACCACTTTCCATGGAGTACAGTGTGTGTGTGTTTTAATGTTGTACGTAATCCATAACTTGTTCGCTATCTGTAAAAATGCTTTCGTAAAAACTAAAGGTGTGCATGTGTATTGTACATAGAGGAATGCATGTCCCCTTTGAGAAATTTCCTCTATACAGAATTTCCACTTTGTTGGACACTATATTATGAATGAAATGACAAACACAATTTACAGCATAATTGAGGTAAAAGATTATTGCTAGGATACAGGAACTTCTAAATGTGCCCAGTCTTATTAACATAGTCGGTCTTCTAATGGGAACTTCTAAAACACATGGAATCTATTGCATTGAATGAAAAAAGGAATGGATTTATCACAAGGCCAGATCAGATCCAAAACTCACTCACTGATTTCATGCCCTGTTCAATACCACAGCTTCACAGCAAAATAAATGGGAATATAGTAGTGCATTAATGTTCATATTTTATAGGGGCCAGAGTGTGAACCCCTTACTGATGTTGGTGGGCTGTTAGTCACATGAGTAGACCCATTAACTTCAGTGGAAATACTCAGGTGGCGAAATACTCACATTGGTGGGTACTTAGTCACCTATGTGAGTACTTAGTTACCTGAGTGTTCCCACTGAAGTTAATGGGTTTACTCACGTGACTAAGGGGCTTGCAATCAGGCTCAACATGAATATTTCAGGAAGTATGAAGTCAGTGTATATTACAGTATGAGTAATTCTACCCTTATGTTTGATGCATGGCTCCCAATGAAGTCTGTAGAAACCACATATATGCATCCAGTTACAATCCAGTTTATAATTCTTAGGCTTTAGAGTTAAGGACTAGACTTTGCTGCTAGAAAACATTTGCTTTTAAATAACAGTTAAGTGAACTTCTCCTAGTTGTTGCCAAATAAGTTGTCTTTTTGAGAATTGGCAGGAGTCACAATCATGTACCTCTGCTTTAAATTGTAAAAAAAAATTATCTAAAACACTCATTCTGTAACCTGTGGGTCTTTGCTCCTTTTTTGAACATCTTTACTAGTGCTTGTTAGTGAAGGTTACTGTGTGTATAGCATAAATAAGCAGCTGATGGAATGCTCATATAGAGAATGTGATGTGTTTTGTTGGTAGGTTTTGCCTTTGGTGTTCAGCATCTTCATCCAGCTCTCATACAGAGGCCTTTTGGGTAAGTCTATAAAAGAGGTCCACAAACAAAGTGTAACCTTGGATGGCCTCTCACAGTACTGTCACTGACCTTATAATGCTGCCATTCAAATTTCCAGACTTAAAAACATATACTTGTAAATATGTTCTCTTTGGTAATGCTCTAAAGACCACAGCTGAGTTGAGTTATGTATACAAAGTATGCAGCCCTCCCAACCCAAGTGGCTCAGACTCGTACCACCCTCTGATAAAAGAAAGTGGTATGACTTTATAGAAGATCGCTGTGCCCCCCATATATTTATTTTTTCCCCAGCTTGACTCAATGTTATTTATCTCTTTCTAATCTGACAGGGATCGTTTACAGTTAAGATAACTGATCAGAAGGATATGATGATAAGAGGTGGAATAGTTCTGTTTGGAATTAAACACTGTAACCAGTAGACTCAAACACAAACAAGCTAAAATGGTGATTAACGATGCATGTATGTTTTTTCATATAGTCAATAGACCTCCGTGTGCTTTTTTTATTTATTTATTTTTTACAGAAATGAAGTGGTGTTGATAGCTAAACTGTGTGCTTTTATTTAATTGAAAAAGCTGTAGTGAAAGTTTTTTGGGGGTCCTCTTAATTTTGTTTTTGTTGTTGAGGAGTGTTGACTTTGCCATGGGGAGCAAAAGGACTATTTTTTTTAATTGCTTTCAAGCTGTAGCCTGTGACTTTTTTTTTTAACCATATTCGTATTTTGTATTGAGTGCTAAATTGTGTGACATCTTGATTTTTTTTTTTTTTTAATAAAGAAAATCAACATATTGCTTGCATGTTTATAGTTCTTGGTTTTGTTCCTTGAGAGGGGTATGAAGCGGTGTGGAGCTCTTTTGATTAACGTTGTGCTTCCACTTGAGCTTTCTAATTCCAGTCTTTAACTTCTCCATCAGACTTTAATATGTAGTGCATTTCCTTTTTTTTTTGTTTGTTTTTTTTTTTAAAAAAAAACAAGTATACTGTTCCTAAGTACTTCTAACACTTGCTTTTTATAGACCTAAAATTAGGAGATGAAGTCTGCTTAAATTTTCTGTCCTGTACCACCTCACTAATTCATGCTGACTGGGTCACTGCAAAATAATGAATTTTGCTAATTTAATAAATAAGCTAACAAAGCAGGAGAATGCATCAAAGGATGTAATTCGTTCAATTACTTGACAAGTGTAGATTTAAGATACCGTATCTTGCTATTATGAAATGGCAGTAGCTGCTCCATAGTTAATGGAAATGACGTTGATCATTTTCCTTTTGGAAAAGTTATGGGGATGGGAAATCAGTCTTCCAGAAACTTCACATACAACATCTTATCTCACAGTAGAGTGGTTTAGTGGTTTTCTGGGAAGCATGGTAATAATCAGGGAACTACTTTTGAAAATGTATCTGAAGCTCAATTACGATCTTTTTTTCCTGCTTCTTATAATATTCCCAGATATATGTCTTGCTGGCTTTGTTGGAGGGAAGTATCTCTTAATATTCTTGGAGAAATGGTGGGGAAAGTGGAAAGAATATGATAATAATTTGATGCTCACACTAAGAGAGGGGTTACTTACAAGGCCACGAAAGCAGAGTTACAAAGAGGAGCTGGTGGAATGAGAAGGGAGCAGCTGTGAGGAAAAGAGGAAGCACTTGTCTAGCATAGCACAAAAGGAGGAACTCTGACTATATACTGCTTAAGGGACTTAATAAAAATGGATGCTCTTCTCCAATCCATCAGCCTTTTCTGGTTCTAAAACACTGTATATCAATCTGAATTAGAGGCACACTTTTCAAAGAGGGGTGGTATGTGCTTTAATCTGGCAGAATCCAGTATTCATTTTTATCCTTGTTCCCTGCACCTTTTCTGTTACCTCCAGTTACAATAGATTATACAATCTACCTTCATGTTCAGGAGATGCACTTCCAATAATCTCCCACTAAACTCTTTATTTTGATCTATGCATATATTTTAGGGGATAAAGTTAAGGCTGGGGAGAGTAGTGAAAACTGAGTGGAGTAATAGTGATGACTGTTTGAGAAAGGGGAAAAGGCTGGGTTATGTAAGGCTCATTTTTCAGACATTTTAATGTTTGGGTCTGCTAAAAAGGACAGAATTTTTCTGTAAAGAGTAATATTTTGAGGTGATAGCTGGGCTCCATTGAAACATACTTTGAGTTTTAATTTTTTTCTGTGAATACTAGTAAGTGTACTTACATATACTATGTAAAAGTAAGTAATATGGAACCTCAGAACTGTCTTCTGTAAAGGGGAGAGAGTGCCATTTTTGGGTGGATTAATTAGCAGAGTGCCATTTTTGCATGTGAATTAATTAGCAAAGTACAAATTAGTGAGGTTCTACTTTGCTCTTGTCAGCAGTGCTCTGTCAGAGTTCCACCTTTCAGACAAAATGCAGTTACTTTCAGCATCACATTACATCAGATTTAGTGGGAGAATATACTTACTTCTGAGTACGGTAACCCCCTCCCTTCCTTGCTTTACTCTAGCTAAGAGAAGCAATGTTAGTTCCTGTTCATAAAATACTCATAGTTCTGGTTTATTTTTTCTATGCTATAGAGGTTAATTCTCCCACCCAAGTAATATTTCCTGATCTCATCCCCTCTTTACATCCAGAATCTCACTTACTATACGTGTGAGACCTAGTATGGTGAATCTGACCACAGTCATAGAAATGTAGGTCAGAACGGGACCTTAAAGAGTTCAGTGTTGGTTACTTATCCCACTATGACTCATAGCTGTATATTGAAACACCAAATGCTGCTATTTAATTCAAAATGAATTCATGTGTTTTTTTTTTTTAAATCTTTATTTTGTTCCATTGAGGTAGCTTCTCTTCCTTTGCATTCATAATTACCACTTAACATTAGTGGAAAATTACATGCATGAAGGGAGAGGTGGACATAAGATATGAATAGTTAGATCTTTTTCCCTGTTTGTCTAAGGACTGATCCTGAAGTAAATGGAAAAGTTCCCACCGACTTCAGTGAGAGCCGAATTAAGTCCCAAGAGGACAAGCTGGCCAGCGAATGGTTAGCTGATATCAAACACTTGCTAAGTCACCTCTAAATTTTACAAAATCCTAATAATTGATTATTAAGGGATGGAGGGAAGAGTTCTGACCTCAGTTGATAATTAAAAGATCTGTGTAACATCAGGCAGCTGATCATTTTGAAATAGTTGTGAAATGAAACTGCCATGGTCAAAGAAAACCGAATGTATATATTTTTCAATATCCTGCAGAAGGCATTGAGCACAAACTTAACCCCCAAAACATGCTTGGTTCTTTCAGTGTGCATATATAACTCTTGTTCTGGTATAAGAAGGCTGTTCAATAATGAACTTTGAATTAAATCTGCTAGTTAATTGTACTTACAAAGAACTGATGAAGCAATGCAAATCCAGAATACAAGGAACAGGTCTCATGCACAGTCCAGTAACTACTAGTTCAAGAATTCAATGGTATCATAATTGTTCTGTCCATTAATATTGAATTCCTATGTATTGCAGCTATTCCAGATCAGCCTAGGCTGTCTTTTTGTTTCAGTTTTGTATGCATAACACTTACAATAATGTATTTAGCAGTTTATTGTTACTTATACAGCTACTATAGTATTAAACCTAATCAACCTTCTAACTTTGCAAAAGTATTCTTACAGCTTAGGTTAATGAAAGTCTTACGTCTTATGGCAAGAGCACATGTATGCACCAAAATTATTTGGTGCTAAACATTGCCTTTTTTCTTTCTTTAAGGCAGTCACTCGAGGCAGTAAGTTTATGTAGTACAAAATGGGGGAAAAAATTCCTTGCCATAAGACTGTTGTATAATTAAAATATTATCCGAATATAATATTGTCTGTGATAAAGTAGTACTCTTTATAAAAACCTGACTGTTTTATTAAGGTGTCCCAGCACAATGGGAAACTGAGGTCAAAAGATTAAAGAGCAGTGTTTCAGTGTCATTGAGATGTATGCATGCTTGCCTTTGCAGTAGATAGACATTTACTTTGGCCTTATAAAGTCATTTTACTCTGCTTGAAACCCTTGTCTCATGACAGATGGATCAAAAATAGCCCCACTGCAGCTCACACTGTCAGTCACCATATCTGAAAGGGCATGATGGTGGGGGGCCTGCACAGGGTTCATGTATAATGCAGACTAAAATGCTGTTGTAAAGGGATAGTTTCGTAATTCACCACCTGTTTTATTTCTTGGCTTAAAGGAAACAAGTCACAAGGGTTTAAGTGGGAGCATGTGTATCTTTCAGTCTGGTTTTTAAAAAGAAGTTAAGTACATGTACAAGTGTTCTAAGAAATCCTCGGTAATGTCATTTGTGTTTGCACAGAGAGAGACCTAGAAATGTAGTACGTATTACTGTCTTCTTACTGTTTAAAGTAATATTTAAGCCATAACTACTGCTGCCCATTTGCTTCTACGTGGATGTTAAACTGACTGTTGGGTGTTAAGTTTTTATAATTTAAAAAGCCAATCAGATTTAATGCTTTGTTTTTTATCTTGGGATGACTTTAGTTGACAGTGTCCCATTTAATTGAACTGTTAACAACTGGAAGTAAAACAGTTATTTTATTTTCAGAAAAACTGTCTGGCTCTTAAAGCTGGAGGAAGAGGACAAATGGTAGCTCGAAAATTGCAGCACTATTTTTACAATGTAAATATAATGCTAAAAGGCTGGAGTTGTCTTTAGACTCAGCTGGAAAGGGAAATTTTTAACTTTCATGCAAAGTCTAAGGCTCTGATGCTGCATTAGGAGCTTCAAAAGCAGACTTGGTGGCTGCATAGAGCCCCACTGACTTCAGTCTACTCACGGATCCAATTGCAGGACTGAGGGATTAAGTGTATAATGAACATGGTATTACTCTACTCTAAAGCATGTCTTTAATATTACATGATACAATGGAATGATGGGATTCATTTGTATGCAGATCTGTGTGATGTGAGAGGATTACTACTGATATCAAAAGTAGTTCAATCATGGGCTAGTAAGTTAAGGAAGAAGGCTCTCTGATTTGGAGGAGGAGATGGGAGAGTGTATCTATTGACTTGTTCAAACAGTTATTTAATGAGCCATAAACTTGTTTTTTGCTTTTGTTAAACACCAGATCTATTTAGATTTAATCCTACCCCCATCTCCCAAAACTCTATGCTGTATGTCTTGCATAGAAATAAACAAGCTGGCACAAAACAGGACATCAGTGGCCTGATAGTCAAACAGGTTTGACCCTTGTGTCCTTATGACCTTTACAAAAGTGTGATGCACATGTACTTAGGAATCACTGTTATGAATTTTAATAGCATCTATGTAGCTTCTCCTCAATGGCCTCTTGTGACCGAGTGAGCTGCACTATAGTTCGTTTGGAAAGTGTGATTCGTGCTGTGTTTACCACACTTGTGAACTTTAAACTCCTTTGTCGCCTGTGGTTTTTTTTTGTTTTGTTTTTTTTTAATTTTTAATCAGGGTGACTGAGGTTGCAGAGAAATTAATGTGTGCTGAGTCTGCATAGCAATCTAAGTAGGGTTGCCACAATACAATTTTTTTTTTAAATAAGAAGATTTGGGGGTGGCGGGGGAGAGAATGCTGGGCTACAGAATTGACCAACTAAAAAACTGTTTAGCTGCATTATTTACTACTGGCAAACTGATTACAGTGACTACACTGTCAAATTGCATAGCTGTTATAATAAAACCTGTATTCATAACAAAGAATTTTACTAATAGTCAATGAGGTTAGTCAGAATTAGGGCAACAAAATCACTTACAAATTATTTTTAAAATAAACAATCCAAGCTTGGATCTGGAATAAACAAATTTAGCTTTTTTACAGATGTCTTAAGCTGACATCCCAAATACTGGCCCTTCTAAAGATTTTAAAGTGAACACATTTAGTGTTGCTTGATGGTGTTATGTTTAATGCTATTAAGTCATCGCCTAATGCTGGGCTTTTGAACAATGCATCTCTTTGTGCTATTGAAATGATACATTGGTGTATTAAATAAATCTAGCTATTGTGGCAACCCTATGCTCATAACAACAACTAAATTGAGTTTGTTTTAGTTCTGAATATGGAAATAGCACTTAAAATTCACAAGTTTTCCTCTAACTCTGTCTTCCATCTTTCAACAGGATACCTGCTCATTATGTCTATCCACAGGCTTTTGTGCAGCCAGGAGTTGTAATTCCACATGTCCAACCTACAGCAGCTGCTGCCTCCACCACACCTTACATTGATTACACTGGAGCGGCATATGCACAATACTCAGCTGCGGCAGCTGCTGCTGCCGCTGCTGCCTATGACCAGTACCCGTATGCAGCATCCCCGGCTGCTGCAGGATATGTCACTGCTGGGGGTTATGGCTATGCAGTCCAGCAACCACTCACTGCTGCAGCACCTGGGACAGCTGCTGCAGCCTTTGGTCAGTACCAGCCACAACAGCTGCAAACAGACCGCATGCAATAGCAGACGGACTTCTGAAGGAAGATAGATCTCTTTCTTTCTCTTCCTTTTTTCCAGCCTTCCAATATAAGTAGTTAATAAGAGACAATTAACATTTAACTAAGCAGCTTTAAGAAAAGCTATGCTACTGCAAAGTTAAAGATTTTTTTTTTTTTATTCCACTGTCTTCATACAGCATGCATCCAAATAATGTTGCTATTAGGGTAGGGAAGGGGTGGGGTGGGGGTACCAGTTTTCAGGTATCAATTGAGAAGAAACAATCTAATGTACTGTCATGAAAGCATGGCAGGAGTAACAATGGGACTTTATATTTAAAAAAATAAAAAGTAAATGTGTATTTTTTACAGTATCAGGGAAGCAAACTGCCTTTTACAAGTGAGAAAATATTATTTGAAAACGTTGAACCAGGGAAAAAAAATCAGTGAGCAATATGTAGCCTGTATCAAGTTTAATTTTTTTTTTTTTTTTAAAAATGTGTAAAGCACTGATTGTCATTTCTAGTTTTCACTGTGGCCTATAGAACTTGTTTTAGTGAGAAAATATTTTCTCACTATCTCATTAATGGGCATCGAACAATCTGAGGAACATGGCCGGTTGATAAAATGGTGGACAGGCACCAAAGTTATTTTCTTATCTGTCCTCTGGATGAGTGGAACTATGGAGCAAGTGATGTGGAATTAATGGGTGCAACAGCTGTAGAGACAATCAATAACACAGACAGTTCTGGAAAGAACACATCACTTGTGCTCGTTTGATGAGCTTGTCACTTTCTAATCCCTCTCTCCATCCTGTTTCACTTTTGGGAAACTTTAACTGCTCATGTCAGCTATTCTGATTCTGAAATAGGATCAGCCCTTTACTACAACAGCCTTCTATATCTATTTATTGCATCTGTTCATGGTTTGTGAATAAAGGCAGGAAGAAGCTTGCTGAATTTAAACCTTTAAGAACTGTTTTAAGGGAACTTCTTTTTTTCCTTTTTTGAAACTTTGTACAATTTTAGTATCTATTTCAGAATATTTAAAAATATTTATTAGAGAACATACAGTACAAGACAACTTTTGTTACTGAGATTGCAGTTCTTCAAGGGTTAATGGTATGTGATTTATACTGTGCCTTAATTGTAATGCTATTTAAAAAAAATATTTATTTTGAAAAAGTTTTACTATGCTGCGCTCTAAAGAAAGCAACTTTAGATGTGACACTGTAAAATTATGTATTCATCTCATGGCATAAATTATTTAGCAGGTTTAGATGTAGCATATTAAATATTAACCTAATCAATTAAAGATGTTGACTTGGATTTATTTAAATTCAGTACATGCACTGTATGAGGGTACTCTTTAATTAACACTTTTTAAGTTTTTACATTAAATATTGCTAGTTCCAGGCTTTTTCCTCTTAAGTATTTTTTTCATGTAGGCCTCTCAAATACATTAGTACAGATTTTTTTTTTCACATATCTGTATGTAGACTATTTTTTCATTTGCTTGAGAATGCTGCTTTACATTGTCCTGTGAAACTGCAATACTTGCAATTTTTATTCTTGACCTAATTGGAATTTAATATTTTACACTGTATTGGATTTTTTTATACTTGAACAATTTCATACAAGGGAAGACAGAATAGCATTTTTATGGACTTTATCCAATGTCACTGGATTTATTTTAAGTACTCTGAATACTAGCCAGTGTTATATAATGTAGACATGACTCCTGTGCTATTTATTCAGTATGTATATTGCCTTATAACATTTTAGATCTTCTAATCTATCACTTGTATTAAATATAATAAAAATATTGTTGCATCCAGTCTATTTACATTTGTGCTCAACCAGTAGTGGATGTCTTCTAACTGTAACTAGAAGCCTTGACTTGTTTGTAAAATTTCTGGACTGGGGAGAACAAGGTGTCACATACAGTGGTTTCAGAGCTGCAGACTGATGTAAATGGAGCACTGTCAAATTATATTGAGCAAATCATAGAATACAGAGATGATGTAGGATAGGACATACACTCTTTGGATGGAAAGTTATTAAACATTTAGTGCAAGGGAACATTTGAGGGAGGGGGTGGGGTTTTTTTTTTTCCTTTAACATTTCCCAACATTACAAATGGAAGCTTTGGAGAGTTCAGTGGTTAGCATTAGTTCATGCTCTCTGGCAGAGCTCTTCTATCTGTTCATGATCAGCCTAAGTTGCTAATGACCAAAAACAGCTGTCATCCAACAACTAAGAGGAGCCTCATATCAAATGAATGGCAGCCTCAGCCAATGCTTACTGAACAAGTTATCCACATCCTGAAAATCACTACTGTACTATAATTGATGCTAATTGCTAAGATTGTAATGAAGAATGACAGAGCTGAAAGTTTGAGCATGGAGACTGACCTGCTCTCTCCTAGACATAATCTCCCCTGCACACTGGAGTGGTATAGAGCACGCTTCCTCTATTGCTACGTCTGCTGCATCAGTTCTCTGCGTGAAAGTTGCTCTCATACAGCAGGTCAACACAAGGTGTATGTGCACTGTTGGAGTCTTATCCTGCAGGCATGAGTTGGACTTAAGTGGTGCTGATCTGCTGCTCTGGGGTAAATTCCACCTTGGGTGAATATAGAACTTAATTCTCCAGGACTGCTGCACTCACGTTCACAAGTATCAAATTTCCCTTCTAAACAAACAGTGAACTGTTCCTAGTCTAGTAGGGACGGGAGAGAGTGGGGCTGAACTGCCTCCTGTGGGATCACCTGAGATCCATGGGCTCAGGGAGAAAAATCTCCTATATATAAACACCCAGTAGAAGAATGAGTCAGAAATTCCTAGTTTAAACTCATTTCTTTCCTACATGTGTTAGGCCCACAGGGGAAAATGAGGGCCTAAATTCAAACATGGGATTGGCTAGGCTCAGAAATGCCAATTCCTTCCAGAATGCAAGAAGAACACAGTGTCACATTTCCTGAAGCTGCTGCACTGGGTCTGCTCCTTAGGCCATCATGGAACATGGAAGTGGGGCAGGGGCGGGTTGGGGAGCAGGGTGCATAGTCATAGTCCCTACCTCTGTTCTTCCTTGGTGTTGAGGTGATGTGAACCCCTGTGGGATATGAAGAGGGGACACACTGCACTCCAGGGATTGCTTTGTGACACACCATTGCATGAGTTATGTAAGAGTAGAGAAAAGATTGTTGATTGAAGACACTTTTAAACGTAAATCACTCTGGTACCACAGCTAAAATAACCCAGTGAAGAAATACAAACATTAAGGTTCCCACAGCAAAGTTAACTCAGGTGTGTTGCATGGACAGTATCTCCCATTTTTTATTCTTCTTAGTGTAGTATATTTTTAAATTGTAAAATGTGTACATTTGCTGACCCACTACATATGCAATATGACCATGCTAATATTGCTGTTGGGACCTAAACTTCAGAATGTCTCTCTTTCTTTTCTTTTTTTAAACTGTGTAACCTAAACCATTGCATTAACACAGATTTGTGCATTTAGTTGAGAGACAATAACTACACAACTAGCAATAAGTTATAAACAGTACAGTTCTGGAGTCTTACATTTTCACCCAACCCATAAATGATTTTACACAGCAGGGTAAGTAACATTGAGTCTGAGTGTATGTATGTGTAGTTTTTGCTTTTTAAACACCCTTCCTGAAGAACAGATAGAATCTTAAAATCCAGGGCTTTGAAGTACTAGAATTAACATTGCTAGAGGAATTGTAATTTTTTCATTCACTGGTATATGTATGTTGACATTTACAAGCTTAACTTGGTAGTAACATAACTTTCTGTATTTAATTTTCTTGTTTTGTTTTAAAGTGAAAGAAAGGAAAATACCTTACTAGCACTCTGGTATAGTGCAACTATTTAAATTGTGCTATCTCAATACTTATATACTAGCTGGGCTGCCACAGAATTGCACAAAATACAATTGTGCAACTTCATAGTACTGCGTGCAGTTACACAGTTAAAAACAGATACATTTTATTTTGCACCTGCATAAAAATACATTTTTAAAGATCTACATATGATTAAATTTATATCTGAAATTTTGAAGTTCAGACTCCTTTTCAGTTATTTGTGCACAAATAAACATTTAAACATTTTCAAAGCAGAAAGTATTCATTTCTTTTCTGTTCCCGTAACTCAAAAGCATGTAAGTGAAATTTCCTCAGACTTACAATAAAACAACCTCTGGGCAAAGTCTAAGCATATAACGTTTAGCCTTCAGGGAATTTTTGTAGAAGTAATGAATGAATGAAAACTGGGAATTGTGATAGAAGTTGAATTTCAACTTTAAGTGTAGCATTGGCTCCTGCGAATGTAAGAATGAGGAAACTAGGATAACATGAGAAATGGAAAAATATTCTTCTTTTAAACACATATCAATATTGTACAGCATCTGTGTGATAGGTTGGATATCAAGAAGTCTTATTACAAGATACAAGTTTGGAAAGTTTGCATCCAGGTATATTGCTGAAAACAGTAGGGGGATGCTGTATGACTGAGCTTAGTTATTCGGGTAATGGCAGAGAAATGATCACAATCTTTCAAGCTAGTGCTGGTAGAAGTCTTGCTTTCAAATTAGTATCTCAGTTGGCAGTAAGAATCCAAGGAGCATGTGTGCTGTATTGGCATGAACTGTGTGACAGGCTAACAATATCCAGGGTAAACTTTTATTGAATTAGGTTGAATGCCTTTGGGTCCACTGTATTAAAAATGCAATTGTGTGTGTGTTATTGTGGAATTGTATGCAACTCCTCCAGGAGGAGGGGGATGATGATGCAATTCCTCTAGTTATCAGGTCTTAGAGAGGTTCATATACTAATTCCAATTGGATTCTCCAGGGACCAAAAGACAGATTTTTTTTTTTTTAATAAATAGCCTGGTTTTAAACACACTCCTGGCCTTCTTCCTGATTCAGTAAATGGACAAGACCTCTAGTCCACAGAAGGACCCAATCCTTATGGACGGGTTAGAAGGACTGGGCTAACAAGGCCCCATAAGACTGCACGCTTGTTCTGAGCTAGACCTGTGATGAACTTGAAACCACAAGGAAACCCCTTGGGTGGGGTTAATATAAGAACATAATGTAAGGGGACTGTTATCCCCTTACTAACATTCAGTGGAGGTGTTTGATTGCTAGCTCCCAGCACTAAAAGGGGAGGGATCAATGGCAAATCAGGACCCTGAGACTGACAGTCCCCAGGAACAATGGCAAGAGGCCAATGCTCCAGGTCAGCCTGATTCACAGGGTGGGCAGGCTAATCAAAGAGACAGAAGGCCAGGGTGGGTCCCGTCCTCCGTGTGAGCTGAAATTGCCTGGGTCTGACAGAGTAGGGCCGAGTTAAGGCGAGAGTAGGGGCCCAAGCTAAGCTGCTGGGAGCAGAACTGCAGCCCAAAAAGCCAGAGCACAGCCCAGAGAGAGCAGACCTGCTTGGGAGCAGAGCTGCAGCAACCAGAGCCAGAGGGGCCAGACAAGCAGCCCAGGAAGCAGGTGAGAGCTGAGAGAGATTCACAGAAGCAGCCTGCAGAGCAGACCTGCCCTGGGAGCAGAGCTGTACAACTGGAGCCAGGGAAGCCAGAGAAGCAGCCCAGGGAGCTGAAGGCAGAGCGGCAGCAGCTGTGCTGAGGCAGTCTGGAGCTGGGTGCGGTGAGCAGCTGGGGAAAGCGAGGGGGACCCTGGGCAATGGGCCCAGCACAAGGAGACGCCTCAGGCAAGAGACCCTGCAGGCCAGACTTGGAGGGGGATCGTAACCCTGACAGAGTGGGGGTGACACTGGGGAGAAGGGTCCTGCCACCCAGAGCCTGAGAGAGTGCATGGGTACCGCCAGAGCAAGTGTCCAACCCGCAGCGTCCCTGCAGCATAGCCAGGGCCTGAAAAGGAGGGCTGGGACCTACAAGGAACAGACTGTGAAGTGCCCTGATGTCCAGAGACACTGTTTGTGATGGTCCCTGCCACAGAGCGGGGTGATGTGTTTTCCTTTCCCATTTTTCCTTCTTTTTTTAAAATTAATTGTTAATTAAATAACTTGTATTTGCTTTAAATTGTATGATGTGATCAGTGGGTCAGAGAGGTGCGCAGTGCAAAGAGAGTACCCCGGAGTGGGGACACCCTAGCCCCTGTCCTAGGTGACGACAGCAGGGTTGGGGGTTGAGCCCCCCAGGAATCCTGGGCCCAGCCTTGTTGGGTTTACGAGGACTCTGCCAGACAGGAGAGTGGAAAGGGAGTCCTCAAGGGCAGGGAGGCCTCTGGGTAAAGGAAGTGGGAGCGAGGACTCAGATCCTTTCGCTAGCCCACTTCACCGGGGTAGTGCAGAAGCCAGGAAAGTTCCCCATAATAGCAGGACCATTCCCCCGCTTACAATAAGAACGGCCATACTGAGTCAGACCAAAGGTCCATCTAGTCCAGTATCTGTCTACCGACAGTGGCCAACACCAGGTGCCCCAGAGGGAGTGAAGGACTGCTCCTCCCAGCGCCCATGTTAGGGTTGGGGTGATCTCTGGTAAGCTCATTAACATTGTATAAGTTCTTTTATTGTTTTTAATATTTTCTCTGTAGTGCTTTTACCGTAAGAATAAAATAGGCTTGCATAAACAGAGCTGTCTGGTCACTATAACTGTGGGCGGTCACACTGTTTACCTTCTCTGAAGAGAAAGCAAGCAGGCCTGCTTGGGCAGCCGGTCTCTGCTGGGAATAACACAGTGAAGACAGGCAGCTGTTCAGTTAGAAGGAAGAGAGACCTGTGTTTCCACTCCAGAGATGTGACTGCCAAGGGAGCCAGAAGCAGGGTTGCCCGGGGAGACGGGGGGGGCAAGTAGGGCAGTTTGCCCCGGGCCCTGCAGAGGCCCCGTGAGCCGCTCCAGGTTTTCGGCAGCAGGCCCTTCACTCGCTCCGGGTCTTCGGTGGCGGGTCCTTCAGTGCAGTGGAAGCCTTGGAGTGAGTGAAGGACCCGCCGCAGAAGTGCTGCTGAAGCATCGCAGCGCCACCCGGTGAGTACAAGCGCCGCAAGTTGGGTGGGGGGAAAGCCGCAATCGCCAGCACTTAGGCTGCTCTACCGCCGCCGCTTCATTCTTTGGCTGTATTTGGCAGCAGGGCCTTCCCTCTGAGAGGGACCTGCCAGTGAATTGCCGCCGAAGAGCTGGCCCTGTCCCAGGCCCCCTGAATCCTCTGGGCAGCCCTGGCCAGAAGCTTGAGAGCAGGTGCTGTTGCTGGACCCCCAAGGGGAAATACAGGTGCAGTACCCCTGATTTATGACAAAATGGAACTAAGACAGTATCTTGTCATAAGCAGCAAGTGCAGACGCCTTTAAAGGCATATATGAGTTTTCACTGTGAGCTCAGAGTAAACTACAACGAAACGCTCAGAGACAAATTACAAAAAAAAAGAAAAGAAAAAGAAAAAGCTCAGTCTAAAGCTGAGAGTAAGAATTGATCAGGTATAATGTCAAATGGTAAGAAAAAAAATTGAAATATGGCACAGAGTTCTCAAAGCAACCAGAAATATACAGAAAGTATCAGCCCTTCACAATGGCAGGAGCTCAGTTCTGAAACATAGTTGTTTTCAATCGATTGGCCAAGTTCTCCATGAAAACCTATGGAGTTGGGCCAGTTTATGCCAGAACTGAATTTAGGCCCATGTCTTTTTATTTATTTATTTTCCTTGTTTGGAATAAAGGACAAAACTTAATTCAGCACAGAGCACATAGAGGTGAAAGGCTAAGGAAAGCAGAGTTAATTGCTGCAAGGCCCGCTAGATCCAACGTCACCAATTTGTTCAACCTCTTTGGTTTTACTTCAGAAGTATACTGGGCTTAGTAGTTTTTGCCTTTGTAAAGGTGGGGACTCTGTGTTGTGTGCTTGGTTCTGCTGCATCAGAGGGTTCCCAGCACTGGTTCATCACATTAGTTATGTAGCACACTGAGCATGCTGCTCTCCTAGTCCAATGCGCTATAACTAACCTTAGAAGATTCATATTATATTTAATTTGCTACTCATAGATGATGCATACAAATCCTATTTTATCATAAAACAAACTGCAATGCAGTTTCCCTTCATAGGAGTAAATGTTATCAGAACCACTATTTAAGGAAAATACGGTCTTTTTTAAAATCCAATATTATTGTACTATAGTTTGCAAGTCTAAGCATATTTTGTTTATTTTTCATATGTAGTGGTTTTTTTCCTATGGTGAACTACTAAGAATAAATGAAAAAGGATACATTTATTTTATGAAATGCATTCTTTGAGTAACATCTGAATGTAATAATGCTATAAATTGTCATTCATACGCGACAGAGTTCAACTGCAAAAGCAAAAGGTAATTTTTAAGAATCTCTAAACTTTGATCTTTTTAAAATGTCACCAGTTCCACTTATACTACTGTATCTTAGCCGTGGCTCTACTGTGACCTTATCAAGAACAGCAATTTTCTTGTCTTGTATAACAACACCTGAGAACCTGCCAAAAGAAATCAAACTCTAGACTGAAACCCAGAGAGTAGCTGTGGATTGTGAAAACAGAAGTGTGCTGTTCAAACTTCAAAGTGCTCATGACAGAAATGGAGGCGATATGTAGTTATGTTATAAATACTGTAGGAGCTGTGATGTAAGTACCTAAGGATACGGATCTGTAACCTAGTTATCACTATATAGATTATATTGGGGTTATAGGAATTTTTGGTGTGAATGTATTGATCTAATTTAATAAAGTTAAGAGCAACCAGGGAAGTAACACACTGGCTTAAGATAAGATAAGAACACTTGAGTACATCCTAGAAAGGCAATAGACCAAGCTGTCAGCTTCAGAGACCCTGTATCTTGTCTCCAACATGCTGTAAACATTGTTTTGCAATGCTGCGTCCTACCAGATCAAAAGGCTATGAATAAAGTATTTTGATTCTTGTGAAAGTGGGCAAGTCTGAGTAACTGTCAAGAGGACGGGCTGACAGAGAGAGAAAAAGACACTGAAAGAGCTGGGAACGGTGAGCCTTTGGCCTTGGCTACACTGGAGAGTTGCGGCGCTGGTGGTGGCTTTACAGCGCTGCAACTTACCGTCCACACTGGCAAGGCACATACAGCACTGTATCTTCCTGGATACAGCTCTGGCTGTACTCCTCCTCTACCTGGGGAATAACGACTGCAGCGCTGGTGATGCAGCGCTGCTCCGCCAGTGTGGCCACCAAAAGCGCTGTTATTGGCCTCCAGAGGTATTCGGAGGTATCCCAGAATGCCTGCTCAGCCACTCTGCTCATCAGTTCAAACTCTACTGCCCTGGCCGCAGTACCCACCCATTTAAAAATCCCCGAAGTTTAGAAATCCCCTTCAGTTGTTCACCAGTGTGGAGTGCAACAATTAATCTTTCCGGTTGACCATGCCTCCTCGCCAAAGAACTGCCCCTGAGCGCTACAAGTTTCTTGCGGGGAAAACTGTCGAATTATGAACCTACAGGCAGTTCTCCACCTGGTACCATCTCTACAATATGGCGCTGCGACACTTGTGCCAGTGCAGATTAAAGTGAAGAGAACTGCGGAGTGATCAATATTGCAACACAACGGACACTATGCTAGATCTACTCCCGATGCGCGCCGCGCGACACTTTGCTCTTTACAAAAGCTGAGCGACATCTGCACTCTCTTCCGAACGTTACCCAATCGTTCTCACACGTCATGCGAACAGAACAACAGAGAGGTACGTGAGCAGGCGGCGGAGTCACTCGCTGTGAGTGGGAGACACCCAAATAGTCACAGGATGCCATAGACAGCAAGCTCTGATCTCAAGCAGTACCACCCTAGTCGCACACCGGTACGTCGTGAAGGACAAGCAAGAGCGTGTCCCAGTAAGCGGCTTTATTTTCCAGGATGAGAATGTTGTCGAGAGGAGGAGTGTAGGGCTGCATGCATGGCATGCCTAGATTGAATAGCCCATTGATTGGTCTATCACATCGCGCGATAATCGGCCTCTATAATCCTCTTCAAAAGTTCAGCCAGAGTTGGCCAATGTGCTTCCGCAGAGTTTATCGGAGAGCCACTGTGATCTTGTCCAAGTCGGGGCTAATGCGTCCCACCACTGTGCCCCGAGGGTGGGGGACCATTCTCCACACAGCAAGCTGCACAGGGGCCAGGGTGGAGTCCCGCCATTGCTGTAGAAGGACCCTCTCGCTCTTCCAAGGTGGACCCGCAGGCAGCCGAATATCTTCAAGGATAACTCCGTGGGAAACGTGGGAGAGTGTTCATTGTAGGTGCCCTGCAGCTGTTTGCTTCCCCAAATGCACAGAACCCAGCACAGCCTGAGCAATCATTCCTTCCCCAGCGTATACACAACTCCTTCAAGCACTACAAGACCGTAGGATAGCTCCACGGTTAACTCCGTTGAGCGAGCGCATCATCTCTCGAGCGAGATCTGTTCGTTGTCGTGCCGACCTCGAGCAGGCTTTCTTTCCCCATGCACAGTCTCACCCACCACCTCTCCCAGCAACTCTAAATTCCACTCCCCGTGCGCTGCGAGCGGTGGTGCGATGAGTGTGCGTGGTTCGGCCTTTATGGTGGTGCTCTGTTTACATGTGTATGCAGCATGCGCTAACACTACGATCTCGAACGAAACCATTTAGAGTAGAGACTGCTCCTCAACTCCTCTTTACACCGATGTCGGAACATCAAAACACATGCATAGTACCACCGCGTGCGTTTCACTCTGTCTTATATCTGTGCCTCTCCTTTCTATCCCTTCCGACAACGTTGACCTTATTTACTGCTGCACCTCCCCATTACATTCCCAGCATCTCAAGCAAGCTCCAACAACCATGTGGAGAAGCGCAAAAAAGCAAACGACCTCCTGCCAAAACAGTTATGGATCACTCTGCCAGAGAGAATAAAAAAAACTGCAGGGACTGGACGGAAAGGAAACAGATCTACAATGCCAGAGCGCAGCACCCATCGAAAAAAGCACAAATCAGACCTGATAAGCATCTGCCTGGTGGCGCACACGCGACCTATCAGGTGCTGGTAGCCATGCAGTGGCAGTAGGCACACCCACCACCCCATGCCCCCCACTCCTTTCCCAAAGCTCTTCCCTTGTGCCCTAAGTCAGCTCCAAACCCCCTTCCCCACAGCCAGGTTCTTACCCACCAAGCTGCCCAACACCTGTACGCACCAAACCAGCCCTCAAAACCTACGCCACCCCTCCCTGCTCAACTCCATCACCATGCAGTATTCAGCATCCTGAGTGCAGCATGCGCACAGCACTCCAGAACAGTTGATATTTCAAACCTGACTGTACATGTCCCACCCCACCCCCTCGCCCTTTGAGAGTTCCTCAAAATGTATGGTCTTCGAGTAAAGTTATTTCTTCAAAAATGAATTCTTGCTTTGAAAACAGTCTTTATTATGCAGAAGTCAAAGATACCTTAGCCCAGGAAGAAACAGCGACTGCAAATCAGCTTAGAAAAACAGATTCCTACTAACATTGTAACCACTGCACTTCATTCCCGTGCAAGGCACCAAACATTACTATTGGTTTTCAGCCTCAAATTCATCCCTCAAGGCACCCCTGATCCTTGAAAGCCCTGTGCTGGGCCTCTGTAGTACCCCTGCTCTCTGGCTGTGCAAATTCAGCCTCCAGGCGTTGAACTTCGAGGTCCATGCCTGACTGAATGTTTCACCCTTCCCTTCACAAATATTATGGAGGGTACAGCATGCGATATAAACCGCAGGGATGCTGCTTTCTCCCAAGTCTACTTCCCATACAGAGACGCCAGCGCCCTTTTAAACGTCCAGAACACACTCCACAGTCATTGTGGCACCAGCTCTGCCGTAGTTGAACCGGTCCTTGCTCCTGTCAAGCTTCCCTGTATACGGTTTCATGAGCCAAGGCATTAACGGTAAGCGGGTTTCAAGGATCACAATGGGCATTTCGACACCCCTACTGTATCTTCCGATCTGGGAAAAAATCCCTGCCTGCAGCTTCCTGAACAGGCCAGTGTTCTGAAAGATGCGTGCATCATGCACCTTTCCAGCCAGCCTGTGTTAATTGTCAGTGAAATGCCCACGGTGATCCACAAGCGCCTTGAGAACCATAGAGAAATACCCCTTCCGATTAATGTACTCGGATGCCAGGTGGGTTGGTGCTAGAATAGGAAATGCGTCCCATCTGTTGCCCCTCCACAGCTAGGGAAACCCCATTTGTGCAAAGCCATCCACAATGTCCTGCACGTCCCCGGAGTCATGGTTCTTCTTAGCAGGATGCGATTAATGGCCCTGCAAACTTGCATCAAAACGACTCCAACGGTCGACTTTCCCACTCCAAACTGGTTCCCGACCAATCGGTTGCTGTCTGGAGTTGCCAGCTTCCAGACTGCAATAGCCACCTGCTTCTCCACCAGCAGGGCAGCTCTCAATCTTGTGTCCTTGCGCCGCAGGAGGGGGGCGAGCTCAGCACACAGTCCCATGAAAGTGGCTTTCTCATCCAAAAGTTCTGCAGCCACTGCTCGTCATCCCAGACTTGAGGACGATGTGATCCCACCACTCAAGTGGTTGTTTCCGAGCCCAAAAGCGGCGTTCCACGGTGCTGAGCATTTCCATGAAAGCCACAAACAATGTCATGTCATGCGTCAGGCCACTCGCAATCATCTTCGGACTCCTCATCACTTTGGAGCTTAAGGAATAGCTCAACTGCAAAAAATGGCTGGAATCTCAGAAATCCTCAGCAGTGGGCCAACCTCGTCGCAAAGTCCTCTACGTTCTCCATTCCTCAGAAATCGCGCTGACAGAAAACCGTTGGGAAGTCACAATGGCGCCAAACGTGGACGGAAAAACAGGGACTGCTGGGATGCAAAGCAGCATCACGGGGCTGTAGGACAGGAAATAGAATGACCCGCACCCTTCCCACAACCCACGGCACCAAAATGGATGAGGTGCTCTTGGGATAGCTGCCTATAATGCTACGCAACTCCCAACAGCGCTGCAAATGCTGCAAATGTGGCCACACTGCAGCGCTGGTAGCTGTCAGTGTGGCCACACTCCAGCACTTTCCCTACACAGCTGTACGAAGACAGCTGTAACTCCCAGCGCTGCAGACCTCCAAGTGTAGCCAAGGCCTTAGGGAAAAGCAGGCATTGCATTCAGTTTGTCTGAAACATTTCTGTTCTAAATAAATGGTATTTGCTCTAAAGAAGCTATTTGAGTTCTAATTACCACTCTCATTGCTCCAGAGGGAACAGAACTGCAGCAGGCATAAGCCATATCTGCTGAGGTTAACACAGTTGATACACGAGAACCTGCAACTCAGTGCCCAGTCTGAGTGGGAAAATCGCCTGATTCCACCTTGAAAGAGACATGATGGCTCAATGCCGGAGACCTAAAAAGGGTGCACTCGAAGAAACCAAAAAGGGTCAGAAAGCTCAGTACCCTGCTATCACATGAACTCATCTAGAGACTTCCAGTGATTCCAGATTCCTCCCATTCGCTGTGGTGTTATTTCTGACGATAGAATAGTCTCAGGTAATAATACTGGGAAGGAAAATGTAAAACCAGAATTTCCAGATCATTATTGATTAAAAATTTGTGCAATTATTCCAGTTTTCATGATTCTCAAAGACAAAACCGTAGAATCTTACAACGTTAGAGCAAGGGGAATGCAGGAGTTTGGTAATGAAACTATGGACCCTTTACTAGGTCAAATCTAGCCCAGATTATTACATAGTCTGAGCTCTTCGTCATAAAGATAGGTGAGAAATTTAGAACAACAGAAGTATTGTGGCCTTCATAAAACATCTCAAGAAAAAAACAAACCAAAACAAACTTCACAGCTTGGCTCACCAATCCCATAATTCAATGACCTCTCTTCAGAAAAGAGCTGCCATAGCTTCTGGCTGTTCCAGTGTACACAAACAGGCTCTGAGCAGCTGTGGTTGCTGTCATGATTTTTTTTTTTTAATTATGAATGTGAGGGAGGGAGGGTTGGTTGGTTTTGTTTTTGTTTTCCTATTCTCTCTATTAGAATGTGAAACAAGGAGGAAGAGCGTAGAATATTGTATTTTAGGTGCTGAGGGCCTCATGTTCTATTACTGCTGATGACTGGTGCCGTGATATCTATCAGATTAGAGGATAGTGTCTCACGGGAAGTAGGTAGAATTTTTATAAACAAACTGGGCAAAACATTAGAGAAAATACTGTAGGAACAATCCTGTACTGGGAAGGGACAGATCTCATGGATTCTCTAATGACTTTGAGAAATTCATTTCCCCTCCCACCTTTCCTTGGAAGACCCAACCGAACTGAGGACTGCCAGATTTACTCCAGATCATCTGTTACAGAATGGAGCTACAGAGCAAATCTTGACATCTGAGGTAGGCCCAAGGATGTACTCCAAAAGCATCAGGCACCTCCTGCCCTATTCATGATCTAAAGAGGCTCATCTCCATTTTTGCTGGGTTCTATCCTTCCATAGGTAGATATTGCACTATCTGATTGAGGCAATAAGGCCTGGATCCACAAAGGGACTTAGCGGTTGCAACACCTAACCTTTAGGTACCTAGGAAATCACTGGACCAATATTGGGATCCACAAAGTGTGAGTTAGGTGCCTACGCTCCCTATAGAATGAATGGGGGGAGAGAGGCAACTAAGAATGGGATCCACAAAAGCCAGCACATTAGGAGGGGAGCTGCCTAAGATAGCCAAAAAGAAGCGGATGAGAGGGGCTAAGCCCCTAGTCCTCATGGAGTGAGGCACCTAAGTCCAGGCTGCAGGGAAGCAGCTATCTCTGCCTTAAGAGTCATCGGCACAGGCCGACTGCACCCTGGGTCTCCCATCTCAGATCCCTAACCACCAAGTTATAGAGTGTCTCTATCTTGCTGAGCTAATGACTATTTAAGTATTTATACACAGTGGAACAGCTTCAACAGGAGAGACTGAAGTAGACCCACATCAAAATATTCCATAGCCCAGGGGTTAGGCCACCCTCCTGAGAGGTGGGAGACCCTCTGTTCAAGTCCTTGAAGTCAGTGGGAGTTAGGCACCTAAATACCTTTGAAGATCTGTGTCTAGGAGTCTCACCTAGGAGTCTCCACTAGATGGACATGAGCCATTCAAGGGCTGGTGGTCATTTATATCACAAGATTCACTGAAGAGGGTTCTTCTGACCAATCAGAAACCAGGGCAATTTGGTATGCAATTTGCCATTTCAGCTAACCATGAAAGAGAATGCATTGAGACTATAGCTGGGTAATGCCACCTCTATTGTTTATATCAACATGTATCTTTTTCCATTAGCATCTGTGCAATTTGACCATTTTCCATGAACCATTTTTTTTAAAATGGAATCTACCTTTAAAACATAATTTAAAATATGAAATTCCCCACACCACTGCTAATCGTAGGAACATTGGAGTGTCTTACGTGGCCATGCAGAAATCTCCTATTCCATATGAAGCTTATAATCATTTCCTCTAACTATTTAAATAAAAAGAGGGGAATGCTGGGATATAAGGTTTCCAGCAAGGTAATCATTTTTAATGAATTGATTTGACCTAACAAGAACAATGTCAGATTTTTCCATAGAAAAGCTTCTCTTTCAAAATATTAAATCAAAGGTTTCCAATTAGTGGAATGCCTCTGCTGTTTTTAACTCTTTCTTTGAAAATAAACACAGTGAGAAAGTTTCTTGCTCAGTCATTCCTACATCCATCACTGCTGATCCTCCCTAAGTCCAAGGCCTGCATAACCCTCTCATGCTTAAGCATTGTTCTAGCTCGGCCTGTTTCAATTGGTATGTAGTTGGCTTGGATTATAAACTCCTTTGGAGAGAGGACCCTATTTTCTTCTTTGTGTAATGTGCCTAGTGCACGCACAAATGCACACCCATGCAGCCCTGCAATTTCTGCCACTTATCTTTATGCTATGAACCCCCGGATTTCTTCTCCTGCCCTTATTACTGTCGGTAATATATAGGTGTGCAAACCAGAGGGGAACAGTTTGAGTGTCTGGTAAGTAAGAACTCAGGAAGGACATATTTGGGGAGACCTAGGACAGGAAGGGTTGTTGGTTCACCCTGCAGTGAGTAATTAGGCTGGTGAAAGCCAAGGTGAGACCTTATGCTTGTGGCAAGCTACTGGTGTCAAGGAATCGAACCATAGTTGCTCAGCACAAAGGCTCCCAAAGTTACAGGGCAGGTGGTGACAGAATTCCTTACGGGTCTGGGTGGACTCCAAAACATCACAACAGGTCAGGCAGTTTGTAAAGGTCTGCTGCATAGTAGGGATTTATTTATTTTTGAGGGAAGTTTGTTCTTTCTGGTCTCCATTTCTTCCTCCCCCCCACACCCACACCCACACCCACACCCTCTTTCTTCCCATCCTCCTTCCTTGTGCTCTCTAACTGCTTTAGGGATCTCTGGTTGTCTATCTCTGTCGTCCCATGTGTTTTGCTGAGTGTGCTGCAGCTCCTGGTCCCTTGGTTATCTTGTTAATAAATCAGAGGTCCCTGTGAAACATTGGAGAAGCTAGACAGCATGTCTGTAATTTTCATGGTGCTGCATAACAGAGTTCTTGATGGGAGAGGGTTCACCTTGATCTCCTCCAGTCCTGCTCCAGCCCTTCATTCCACAACCTTCATTCCTTCTGATTATTCTTTCCCTTTGTCATTACTGCTGATTAACAACAGGGCCGGGTTTTCAAAGGTAGGAGCATACAAGTATATACTTTACAGACATTGTCATCTGCCTAGCTTATATGTGTGTTTCCCCAATGTGTGTGCACAGCTTGTACATTTGTACATGCACAAGGCCTGTTAAGTGCCTAACCATCCATGTTTTTTCTGTTTCCTTTCCATCAAAGACAGTGTGTGCTCATTACAAGCTTGTGAAAGAACCTGCCAGTTCTAGGAACTGTTCAGTCAGACACTTCAATTCTGCCAATTCCTGCTCCTCTTCCAATTAGCGCTTTAGAGTATAAGCCTTTGAAACTTATAGTAAAAACTCCTTATGGGTAGGAGCTATTAAAACTGTCTGCTGCCAGCATATCCTTTTTAGAGAGACAGATGTCCCACTATTAAAACTGACATTCTCTGAATAATGGACAGGAGCTGGCCAGGAAATGAAAGATGAACAGCAAAAGAGACAGTACAGGGGCCTGTCACAAAGTCGATTGAAGTGAATGGTAGTCTCCCTTGCCTTCAGCAGGCTTTGGATCAGACTCCAAGAGTGCAGAGGAGAAGGCATCCAGGAACAGCAGTAGAAGGAGTCAGCAGAGCATCAGGAAACCAGGGTGTACGGCATGGGAGCAGGAGAAGAATCTTGAAGGGCCTGGAGGAAGAAGAAGTCCCGGGTGAAAGTTGAGCTGAGAGGGTAGCGTGGTTTCAGAGCCATGAAAGAGCAGGTACCCCGGAAGAAATGGAGTGGTTAATCCATGTACTCATTTAGTAGTTATAAAATTTGCACATCCACCAATGTTTTTTAAAACATTTGAAGTTCTGTTTCCTACAGCTGTTTTTCTTCTCATTTTTGGCACATTTCTTGTTACAGCTAGAGCCACGTATCTCCCAGTCTCTCTCTTCGACAGACTCCTGGCACCTCTCAAGCCATCTCTTTTAAATCTCCCAGCTGCCTCTCTTACCCCTTGTAGCATTTCTTGCCTACTCCATCTGTCTATTTTTTCTCTCCTCCAGCTGCCACATTTGGCTCTCCAGACATCTTTCATTCTCCTTTTCCCCCCCTCTTCCCCAGAATATGTTTTTTTAGCACGTTATCGTGGACTAATTTTACAACGATGATTGTCTTCCAAAATCTGAAAATTCTTACCATATAGAAATCTATTAAAGAGAATCTCATCTACGCTTCTTCACAGTTGTCATGAATCCAACTGTGAGCTACTTATGGCTAAGGACAAAGCTGGGAACCTGACAGAAAGACACATGGTGCTAAATTATCAAAGACATGATTGTACAAAATTTCTCTTTGCCTTAGTATGACTAAAGCTCAGTTATGATCATTTCATGGAGTTTGTAACACCCTCTATTTAAGAAAATCTACTCAGCATCCCACCTTACATTAAAAATGTAAATACTGAAATATAGAAAAATTTCAAACAACAACTCAGAATGATTAGGTAACCAATTTACTGATTCTTTCCTTACTCATGCAGCATGCAATTAATGTCATCAATACACCAAAAACCTAATTCTTAAATGATTGTTTTGGATTGCAGGGGCAGTGGTAACAGCCACCTTATAACCTTTTAGTCCAGTGGTTGGCACACTCTCATGGGATGTGGGAGTGCTAGGTTCAATGCTCCACTCTGCCTAAGGGGGAGAAAGGATTTGAACAGCAGCCTTTTACACACAGGTGTGTGCTTTAAACACTGAGCTATGCGCTATTCTGATGTTGGGCTTCCACAGTCTCTTCCACTGTGTATAATGAACAAAAAAATGATTGGAGCAGGGGGACTGGACCAGACCATGGGTCTCCCACGTGGCTGCCTTAAGCACCAGGCTACAGAGTCGTTGTCATTCTTGCTCTGTGGCCCAATAAACCCTGAGTATTTATAAAAAGTGGAACAGCTTCAATGGGAGAGACTGAGGGAGCCCCACATCAGACTATCCCATTCCCCAGAGACTAGAGCATGCTCCTAAGAGGTGGGAGACCACTATTCAAATCTTTTCTCCCCCCTCAGGCAGAGGTGAGAATTGAACCTGTGTCTCCCACATCTCAGAGTGGTGCTGTAACCATTGAGCTAAAAGTTATAAGGTGGGCGGCACCTCCTCCTCCAGCAGCCAGATTTTGAATGAGACCCATCCGGTAGGTGGCCTCTGAGCACTTCTATCAGATCAGGCCCTGCATGCAAGATAGGTGGATGAATACCTAACTCCCCTGGCTCATGTATTGCTGTGGGACTTAGGCAAAAAATAGGCCTCCAGATGCCTAGAGTGAGGCAACAGTGTATACGCCCAGAGGCATAAACAAGGTACTGAGGGAACTATTACCCTGAAACGTCAGGTGCCAAACAAGTTTAGGTGCCTACAGGGTTCAGTGGAGTTTTGTGGATCACAGTGGAGCCTAAAACTGGGATTAGGCACCTAAACCCGAATCTGGGGTAGCTTAAATACCTTGTGATCATTGGCTAGTTCTGCTACTGTGATGAATCTTCACATTCATTGCACAAGTAAATTTCCAAGTTAACTTTGATAAACATTACTATTAAGCCTTAGTGTCTTCAACTATTTTGGCTGAAGTCAAAAAAGACTTTTGAAAGTGCTTACAAACTTGAAGATATGTAGGAGATATTATGTAAAACCTGGCTAGGACTCTATAAAAGCCCCGTAGGAAAATGCCATCTGAACAAAACGTCCTTGAAGGATCATAAAGTAATACAAAAGACAGAACATAAAGGTCTGATTGTTGCATAGCTTTATTTCCTTTCTGAATCACTGTAGCTGTATAGTTTCATTGTAACGCAACTATTTATCCTGGTATAATCTTGGACCACTCTACCTCCCTCACCTTAATGGGCTGGGGGAATGACATCCTCCAAGACCAAAGCAGGTGGTGCTCCATAAATTAGCCAGTAGGGCATGTGTTTTGAGAATACATCCATTGCCTTTCCTCAGAGTCTAATGGTATGATCCAAAGCCTAGTGAAATCAATAGGAAAATATCCATTGACTTCAGTGAGCTTCGGCTCAAGCACGAGCCCTGTTTAGACTAGGAAATCAGGTGTTTTTAACAAATGTTAGCTAACGGGTTAATCAACATGTTTTCAAAAGTTAGTGCAGACAAAGGCAGTGGTGTTTAAAAATGTGTAATGTTGTCATGTCAACCCTAGGGTCTTGGTAAGGTACCTGATCATCACCAGGTCAGAGAACAAGAATCCCAATATTGTTCCCCTACTCAGATTTTACTGTCCCAAAAAGAATCTCTGACAACAATCTGAGAAAACTTGTTGTTGTGTTTTAGCTCAAGAGCTGCAGCAGACTCTACAACTAAATAGTTCATCAGCCACACAGGTCTAGGATAGCAAGCAGCTCTACATAACTATCAAACACTATCAATAATCCATGGCCACGTGAAGAACTCTATTAATAAGAAATGCTGTTATTTGGATAAGACTAAGCCAATGATGCCCTAGTTTCAAAGAAACCAAATATGCTCACTGTAACACCACACTCTGAACTTCCCATATTAGATCATCAGATATCTCTGACAGTGAGAAAGTAGAGTACCGGGTAGGTCTCTGTGTTCAGCATACCCGCACAGCTCCACCCTTTTGGATGATCAAGAGATACATCAAATTAGGTAACAGGAATGGGACTAAACATATTTTTGAGATTAGAAGATATTTATGTCCCCCACCCCCGCCCTTAAAGTGAATTAGACAGAAACACTCTTTAATGGTGCATAGCCTCACACTGTATATTGCATTTTACCAGTCCACAGTACTGCACTCTGCTGGATATACATTTAGTTTTAAAAGAAATTCTTAATCCAAAGCAGTACTTGTAGCTAATTAAGAGAATCTCAGATGAATTCCCATTTATTTTACTAAAAATTGGACTGCCTTTATGGAGCTCTCCTTTACTTTTTTCAAACTAAGTATTTAATACAACTAGTGCCTTAGTTTGAGTCTCTAACTCAAGATTGAACTGTTAGACAATCAGCTAAAGATAGATTGTATAGATCATCATAAAAACAATGCAGCCAAGCTATACTTTGGGACTCTATTGTTATTACCAGCATTATTATTTTGTTGCTAGCTTTTAGAACAATCACATTATCAGTGTGAAAGATACAACATTAAGTGATAATGAAGAAGATTAACAATAAGAGATATGTACAAGACATGTTAACTATTAAATACACTGGATCAAAATAATTAAAAATGTCCATGAGAACTTTCAAAGCTGTTTCTGTTTCACAGGGATCATAATGGACTTGTTTTTCATTTACTGAATTTTTATTCTGGTTTTTTTCTTTATTGAAACCATTATCAACATTTTTAATTTACTGAAAACTGGAGCTTTGAATAAAAAATTTACTGGGAAAAAAAACAAAACACCAAAAAAAATTTTGGTAAATGAAAAATATTGATAACTATCATGAAAAATTAGAAAAAGGTATTTTTTAAATGAAAATAACTTTATGTTAAAAAAATTTCAACTAGCTTTACAATTAATTACATATGTTTATGAATGGGAGGAAAAAGGATGATCTGCAAGTACTTGTAGAGGAAAGATATAAATATTTTGTTTTGACTCTTTTACAGTGTGCTCTTTCAACAAATTTAGTATTCAGCGAATAATCAAACTGATATTGTTGCATGCACACTCTACAGTACTTATGCAGAGAAAGATAAAAAAAACCACCATATTTTTATTTAGCTTATACCAGGGGTTCTCAACCAGGGGTACATGTTTTCTAGGGGGGACATCAACTCATCTAGATATTTACCTATTTTTACAATAGGCTACATAAAAAGCACTAGCGAAGTCAGTACAAACTAAAATTTCATACAATGACTTGTTTATACTGCTCTATATACTATATACTGAAATGAAAGGACAATATTTATAATCCAATTGATTTATTTTATAATGATATGGTAAAAATGAGAAAGTCAGCAATTTTTCAGTAATAGTATGCTGTAACACTTATGTATTTTTATATCTGATTTTGTAAGCAAGCAGTTTTTAAATGAGGTAAAACTTGGGGTATGCAAGACAAATCAGACTGTTGAAAGGGGTACAATAATCTGGAAAGGTTGAGAGCCACTGGCTTATACACATGATCGTTTGCAATGTTATCTCAAAGACACAAATAAATATCTCATTTTATATATATATATATATATATAAAAAATTCCCCTCTCACCCCTATGGGTGGTATGTGTCTTCCTCAACCTCGGATCCTCTACCAGAGGCCTGGGAGTTTGAGGGTTCTGCACAGTATCTTAGCTGTTCCTAGCACTGTACTCTTCTGACAGAAAGCTCTGATGTTGTTCCTGGGATCTGTCTGAGCCACCACCCAGTTTAAGAGTCACAGCCCCAGGTTGCTCCTCCACTCACTGGGGACCACTTTGGCCTTCATTTCCACATCCTCTTAGTTCTCTTCGGCCCTGGTACTTCTCCAGCTTTCTCATATTCCTTCTTCCTAGATGTTGCTGTCACTTGCACTGCTATAGTCCTATCACGCACGGCCTGTCCTTCTGGTCCTTGTCTACTACCAACGATGTCTGGTTGATTGGCCAGTACCTTGCTGTCCGTCTGGATCTGGAAAGTCGACAGATCTTAGCCCTGCTCATTCTCCAACAACCTCTGTGGAATCCCCATCTGGTCTTGAGAGGGTCTAGCCATAACCGTGCAGATGTTCTGTACCACAATGCCAGCCACTTGGTTGTGCGTTCAGTGTATGCTGTTCCTGCCTGCATCTTACATCCTGCCACTGTGTTTGGACTGTCTCTGAGGCCTCTCTGCACAGTCCTGCACTTTGGGTGTCTCTCGTAGTGGGTAGACCCCTGCTTCAATGGATCTGGTGCTCAGTGCCTGTTCCTGTGCTGCTATGATCAGTGCCTCAGTGCTGTCTTTTAGTCCAGCCCTTTCCAGCCACTGGTAAGGATTCCCAATGTCAGCCACCTCAATCTACTGTGCGATGGTACATCCCATGCAGGGTCTTGTCTTGCATGGCACCTCTTCTGCTTAGTCTCCTCCCATGTCTGCTGCTGCCTAGGCATTCTCTCAGCAGCTCATCTTTGGGCCGTCTTATGATGTACTCCTGGATGTTCCAGGTTTCGTCCGGACATGGCTTTGAGCTCACAAAGCCCCGGCCGCTTCTTTCCAGCTGGTATATCCTCTGGGTGTTGGACTTGGGGTGGAAACCTCCGTGCATTGTAAGGAGCTTCCGGGTCTTCACAATCGGCAGCCTCCATGTCCTCCTTTGGCCAGCTCACTATACGCAGGGTAATTGATGACGGCAGGGCGTATTTGTTGATGGCGTGGATCTTGTTCTTCATGGAGCTGCTCTCAGGACCTGTCTTATCCTTTGGTGATACTTGGATGTTGCTGTCTTCCTTGCCTCCTCATCGTGGTTTCCATGTGACTGTGGGACGCCAAGGTACTTGTAGCTGGTCTGTATGTCTGCTATGTGGCCCACTGGAAAAATATATAGGTAATATGCAAATGCAAATAGTGCATTGTTTTACACATTTATATATTAAATATATTCTTAGTTTGGTCTCAGATAGGAACTAATATAAAAGCTTACACACATATGTAATATGTTATCCATTATGTGTATAATGCACATATGTCTTTTCCACATGGGATTATTTTCTGTTAATTTGCACAACAATTCTGGTTATATGCATAATATAATTATTTTAAAAACCTCTCTGTATTAGTAAATCCCATGTTGTACATGGTACACACTACAATATCAGTTTGAGCACTCACTTATTATTAGACGTGTCTGCATGCATCTGTGCATTGAGATAGAATTTGTGAAATGTGGGAGATGGGATCACCAGACAACTCATACAGGATGGAGTATCATGAAGTGGCAAATAGCCTAGGATGACCATGTATGGTTTCCAAATATTTTAGGTGCCTCATGGTCCAGGTCTTTACAAATTTCTGATCTGGGCACAGACTGTTAACTCTATAGTGTTATAAGAAATATGATTAATATGTTTTTGAGGGGTTTATTAGCTATGGTATAACTGTGGAATCAATAAGACAGGTTTCACCCTGGTGTAATCCCAATGATTTTGTCCCATAATTTTCTACTGTGAATGTTCTCTGAAAAGTAATTATTGGGAAAATACAGACACCTTTTTTTTTTCAAAATTAATTATGCCATGTCCACCATTTGAAGGGAGAGGCACACAATACATATAAAATACATAGAAAGTGCTAATAGGACTGGTAATCTGGAAAGAGGTATGATTCAAAGGTGAATTTTATTATAAAAATTAATGCGTGGGATTGGCCCATGTTATGCAGTAATTGTTTAATAAGATTATTGGAAACTAGTAATATTTGAAGGGAGAGGGGCTATATTAAAAGTTGTACAATAAATTCACATGTGATCTGAAAATTGTTAGAAAGTTTCACTTCTTAGTGAATCTTTACATCAGACTTTCAAGTCCCTAAAATTAGGGGATCATACTGGAACAGCTAACATACCTTCAATTATTGCAACACAGCAATAATACACATTTGAGCACTGTGTTATGCATTTCTGCCATTAATACCTCACATTTTTGGACTATTGACTCACCAAAGATATCCTGTCTATGGATACAACCCATGGAGACAACCTAATGTTTGCTACTAAACACATACAACGTGAGTATCTATTAATCACAGTTCATCCCTTCTGACACTTGCTCAAATAACTGCTACCACTGCCAGACTCAAATATACCTCTCTGTCCGTCTAATAACTGGCTTCCTTCTAGGCCTACCAAAGGACAGGACACCCACAAACTCAGGTCTGTCACCCTTCTGAAACAGACAGAACTTAAAAGAAAATGCAATTACTATCATAGATCAACCTGCAGAAGATCAGATTTAAATGTACTCCCTTGCCTTCTCCCATGGACCTTGACACAAGTTATCTGTTTGCATCTTTAGCCATCAAAAATATATAACCAGGATGCAGCCTTAATTGGATGGAACTTGTTACATACCTTGGGAAATACATAAATGTGAACACATTTATGCTAAACTGAGTTATACTGCAACGAGAAGAGTCCTGCATCCTTAATAACAGATATCCCTCTGACCCTCAAATACAAAGATAATGCAGCGTTATTCCTATAAAGTCCAGCACAAAGGTCAGTGTCTGATTTTTTAATCCCAACTGTGTACTATGAAGCCCCTTGCATTTGGTATCCAAATAACTAGTGTGGCAAATTGCCGGTACTGATCTGCTGTGTCTCACGCTTTCTCTTCTCTGGGGTAGGTTCAGGGCACTATTGCTCGCCTCTGAACTGGTTCTTAATTACTCCACTAGTGTCCTTGGAGGAGGGGAGTGGAGAAGGAGGGACCTGGGCCCGCTCTCTACTCCAGGTCCCAACCCAAGGGCCCTGAGGGTTGTGGTGAACCACTTGACTTAGTGGTTCCTTCCCCTGGGTTACTTCCCTCTCCTATCCTTCAGCTTGTGAAGGGCTTCTTGCCTCCCTTCTACACAAGCCTGGTGCCCCTTACCTAGGGTTTCTTCTGGACTTCACAATCCACTGCAGCACTCCTCTCCTCTCCTCTCCTCTCCTCTCCTCCAACCTGCACTCTGCTCCCACCAAACCTTCCTCCTTCAACTCCCACACTCTCTGGCTGAAGCAGGGGTTTTTATCACATGACTGAAATCAGGTGCTCTAATTGGAGTCAGGTGCTCTAAATGGCTACAGGTGTTCTAGTTAATCTAAAGCAAACTTTCCTCCCTTGGCAGGGAATAAGGCCCCCTGCTAACGCTCTCATGCTGCCCTCTGGCCATGCTGTATCACACTAGAAATTTAGGGGGGGAAATAACACTGGATGTGATGGAGTCTCATTTGTTTATTTATTTTTGACTTGGAAACTGCCAAATTAGTAACACTGTAAAATGCAGCGTATGCAGTAAATTTCCCATGTGCTCATTTCTCTTATTAGCAGCATCTCCTAATGCCTAAATACAGTGAATCACCAGTTTGTTATGGATATTATGCTGCAGCTGGACTATTGTCCATCTCCCAAACATGATAAACTGGAAGGGAGAAAATAATTCTAAATTTGTATACGACATATTTACTACAAATAACTTCTCTGTAAATACACAAGAGAGAGACTGACCTCCCTTATAAAGAATTTACAGTCTGCACCCAAACACTACCTGCTTGTTTCATGCCTTTATAACATTTGGTTTTTTAAACTGCAAAACAGTTCTTGCTGGGTCTATGCCATAGAATATAAATAACCCAAGAGAACCTATGAAATCACTAAAGAAGAAGTATTTAGACACATTAGGAACTGTGCTATAAATCAGCGTTTCTCAACCTCCTCAGGCTCATGACCCCAAGTGCCCTGTTAGATTTACAATAAAAGCCAGTGTAAAAATTGTACCAATGATAATAATGATAAGCCTATATAATTTATTTGTGTATGTTTTGAGAAGTTGACAGAGAATACTTGACCTTGAAGAGTAAGGATGTGCAGGGATGTGCAGGGAGTGGGAGAGTGAGATTTTCTTTGCTTTAGACTGTAATAACATTTTCAACATCTTGCAAACACCTCCTCCCACCAATTGCCTCTTCTGACCCCTCTGGGGGTCACAAACCACTGGATGAGAAATGCTGGTCTAAACAAATCATACATACATGAGAATGTGGTCTACTTAGCACCCCTTCAAGTGTCACATGCTGCAATTAATATTTTACCAAAGAACAGGCCAGAATAGGGACGAATTACTTCTTCTCAGATAGCTCTTTCTATATATTTTGGGCAACAAAGTGAGTACTCAGTTAATCAAAGAAGGTGAAACATTGTAAAATGTGCTTTGATTTGTGATCTTTAACAATGAGTCTCTTTCCAATAATCAGTGATAATATATTATCCTGACAGGAATTAAAAATGCCAAATACTAATTTTAAAGTGGTCTTGAATTTCTTGTTCTCTGCCCTCAGTGGCAGTGACAATGAAAACAAAGTAACAAAATCCAACTGATAATCTAACCGAAACATGAGTAGAGTCCATTAGACTCCTACAGCTGGTCTTTATTACTTTCTTCTTGTCTTTTTGCGGTTGTACAGGAGGATCAGTAGCCACAGAAACCTTCAGAATTATTGCTCTGTTCCAACACCTACTTGCCTGATGAAACTCCAACAGCAGAATTCTTCCATTGACCTAACTATTGTCTCTTGAGGGGGTGGTTTTACTGCAGTGATGGAAAAACCCCTTTCACTGCTGAAGTAAGTGTCTCTACTCCAGTGCTACAGGAGGATAGCTGCAGCTGTGACGCTGTAACACTTGTAGTATAGGTACACACTAAAGCTTGGTCTACACTTAAAAGTTATGTTGGTGTAGCTATATCAGTCAGAGGTGCGAAAAAATCACCCCGATCAACATAGCTGTGCCAACATAATCCCCAGTATAGGCCTGGTCTACACTATGTGTTTAAACCGAATTTAGCAGTGTTAAACTGATTTAACCCTGCACCTGTCCACACAACAAAGCCCTTTATATCGATATAAAAGGCTCTTTAAACTGATTTCTGTACTCTTCCCTGATGAGGGGAGTAGCACTGAAATTGGTATTGCCATGTCGGATTAGGTTAGTGTGGCCGCAAATTGACAGTATTGGCACCATTGTGACCACTCTGGAAAGCAATCTGAACTCAGATGCAATGGCCAGGTAGACAGGAAAAGCCCCACAAACTTCTGAATTTCATTTCCTGTTTGGCCAGCGTGGAGCTCTGATCAGCACGGCTGGCGATGCGATCCTAAATCCAAAAACAGATCCAGCATGGACCATACGGGAGATATTGGATCTGATCACTGTATGGGGAGACAAATCTGTTCTATCAGAGCTCCGTTACAGAAGACGAAATGCCAAAGCATTTGAAAAAATCTCCAGACTATGATACAGAATCCACAGCACAGTGCTGTGTGACAAGCGTAACGGAAAGCCAAAGAATCAAATGGACGCTCATGGAGGGAGGAAGGGGGTACTGAGGACTCCAGCTATCCCACAGTCCCCGCAGTCTCCGAAAAGCATTTGCATTCTTGGCTGAACTCCAATGCCTGAAGGGTCAAAAACATTTTCCCGGGTGTTTCAGAGTATATGTTGTCAATTTACACCCTTCCCCCCCCGAAAGAAAAGGGAAAAAAATGTTTCTCGCCTTTATTCATGATTACGCTATAATGATCTACATAGCATGTGCGTGCTAGGTAGGACGGCGTTGCTGCAGCGCTGACACCGATTCCATTACCCCTGCAGACGTACAATTACGACTCTTTCCATCGTTATCATAGCCTTGAGTGTAACTTGGCTGCTCTGTGAAAAATGGGCATGATACGTATCCCGGCAAAGATGGTCAACGGCTGATTACTCCTCCTATGCACTGGAGTAGCTATCAGCCCCCTCCCTTTTTGTCTAAAGAAACGATTCTTATGCCTGTGGACTGTCTAGCAGTGTGGGCTCGCCCTTCCCCACACCTTTAATTCCTGCCTGGACTTCATAGGTGGCGCTTCCTCCTATATTATTTCACTACCTCATGTTCTTATTCCTGCTTCTTTATACCTTCTCACCAATGGTACGGGGACACGCACGAAGCCAGTGTTGCTTGTTGAGGAGGAGTGCCATGGTGTTGTTGAGGGCACCATAGATGCCATGCCAGTCATATTTCTCGGATCTCTGTGGTCTCTGGCTGCTTTGCTTCTGGTTTCTTGTACTACTGCCCTCATGTTTAGCATGACCTACTCTTTTTACAACTAAAAGATAGAGTGACTAGTGTGTGAATGCAGATTCCCATTTTTGTCGGGCGCCCCCAGTTGCCCTCAGCCTGAGCAGCCAGGCCCCATGACGCAGGCAGATGGTACAAACAACCTTTGGATAACTTACTTCATCCCCAATTACAATGGGAAGTTGCACTAGGATGTACCCATCTCTGTATCTTGCCAGGACCATTGATCTGCTGCTGTCTGTCTGCACTGTCAAATCCTGTGTCTGTCAGCCGCCTTCCCAGACTCTTACACAATATCGTGAATAGTGACAAACGGACACGCGGTTCCATGAATTTGCCAGTTGCGCGTTGCAGGCAACCAGGGAACAGAGCACGTATATTGCTTGCCAGTGCTTTCAGAGAGATTTGTGAGAATTTACCCAGAATCACCCGTGACACTGTTTTTGCATTGGGATCTTAACCAGAATTCCAATGAGTGGGGGAGACTGCGGGAACTATGGGATAGCTATGGGATAGCTACCCACAGTGCAACGCTCTGGAAATCGACGCTAGCCTCAGTACATGGACACACACCGCCGAATTAATGTGCTTAGTGTGGCCGCGTGCTCTCGACTTTATACAATCTGTTTTACAAAACTGGTTTATGTAAAATCGGAACAATCCCATAGTGTAGACATACCCATAGATGTAGCTATGTCAATGGAAGAAGGCTTCTGTCCACATAGCTAGTGTTGATCAGGAAGGCAGTGTTCCGACACTGACAGAAAAACTCTGTCAGTGTAAGATCCATCCACACTAGGGAGCTATGCCAGCATAGCTATGCCAATATAGGCTCCATAGTGCAGACATACCCTAAATTACTTATGCATTTTGCAAAACTGACCTAGTTATATCCTTGCTAAGTGACTGAGAAGTAATAGTGCTCTTTCAAGTCCTACTGATCCAGTATGTATTTCTGACTGCTGGAATTGAGAGGGAACTTTACTACAAACAGGACAATCTGCAAATCACCACCACCCAATTTACCTTTGATTTCCTGTGATTTGAAAATGGACTGTTCTTGATAGCTAAGGTTCCATTACAACTTTCAGGAACTTGATTTTTTTTCCTTCTGCTCCACTAGTAAACATCTGGATTGAGGCTTACCAAATGGTCAATGAAATTAATAAAGTGACATCTTTTTTCAAAATGCTGATGCCCAGTACACATATCAGTGATGCTTCACATGAGACACCCATCAGTACCACAGTCTGAGAGCACCTACTTTCAAGTCCAACATTCTTATTTCCAACTTCCCAGTTCACCCAAACCAGTGAAGAAGTGGGAAAAAAAACTTGCTGCTCTCTGAAGAGCACTCATTCAAAGGCAGGACTTCTTTGATCTTTTTTTGATAGTAAGAAGCTTAAGCCTCTTTGTAACAAATACAATCTTGGGCAACTTGCTAACACATTCACAAACTGAGCTTTTTGTTACAGCTCCTAATTCAGAGGGACCTGGCTGATCTAACTGAGAATTTTCTGAATTTCTGTATAATGTAATCTGACGGTGTCAGTCTTCCCTTTAAGTTATGATGTGCAACAACTTGTTTCAGTTGCCTGTTATAATTTTTTATCAAGCTGGTTGGCACAGAACAGTTCCTTGCACCAGATAGCAAAGATTTTGGTGCAATTTCTTTCTACTTTCTATAGATTTACCAGAAAACCAGAAGTTCATGTGTCTCCCTCTCTTTTCACTGAGTTTCTCCCCATCGTTCTCTATTTTTTGCATGTTGACCCATGAACATAGACTCCTAACTCTTAATCCCTAAACTATCCAGCACCACAATTTTCTGAGTCTCTTTGGATCTCCACCATGCTTCTATTGATATTATATGATAATCTGTGTTAAATCCAAAAGTAGGAATGTGTCTGTTTTCTAGTCTGCCTTTGGATGTGGTTGGAACATCATGAGAACAGCTGATTTGTCTTCATTTCAACCTTTTGGACCAAAACTTTGTGAGAACAGCTTGTGGCATTTTGATACCATCTAATCCAATCACAAACCTTAATCCTGATTTGGCCTTGAACCTGGAAATCTAAATTAGAGCCAAATGCAATCTCCTCAACCCATAATTTGTTATGGGGACCATATACTAAAGGGGGAGAATGAGAGACTAAATACATGATGTCATGGTCTGGTATAAAGGTTTGAATGTGGGATGGACATATTCCAAACAACTGTGTCCATATTGCTATCCATAGCCAGTCTTTGTGAAAAGACAAATGCTTTAAGAATCATAGTTAATGAAGAAAACAGGAATGTCAAATACTAGAAATGTGCAATATTGCTCAGTTAAAATTATAAGAGCAACCTTAACTTAAGGAATTTTCTAACTGTTGACTGTTTTTTCAAACTTAAAATCACACTAATTTTCTTTTAACTTTAATGTCTTTGTTTTTTAAAAGGTGATTGGGGAAGAAAAGAAGAGGAAATAAAAAAAGAAATGCTGAACTATTCATCTATTAAAGTTTTAGGGAGAAAAAATTAAAAAGGCAGCCAGAAGGAACGCATCACTCCCAGCCTCTGATGACTGAACCTGTCTGCCTTATTTGTTGACACAGGAGAGTTAGGGAGTGACTATGGTTTGATTTACAGCTGGGAAGGGAAGGTTAGAGGACCCCTAAACAAGCATTGTGAAACACAGTAGATGTTATCCTACCTGACTTTTTCGGTGGCTTCACAATCTGCAGCCAGAGAGCTACTTTTTAAAATTACTGTTATTATTTCTATTTTTGGGCTTCCATGAAGACCTGACAACATCCTATAACAAAAAAGCAATGGTTTGCAAATTTGCATATAAATTTAGGCGCAAACTACCAGAAGTATGCATCTTCCTATTTTGAAGTTACATTCTAACAAAACCCCAACGGAAGATAATTACACACATTATGGGACACACAGGACCAGATCTTAACTGGTGTAAATGAGTGTAGCTTCATTGACTTCAATGCAGCTATGGTGACTTTCAAGGGAGAATCAGGCCCAGAGTAATTACTATAGGTTTTTGATATAAATATAAAATCAAATCAATATACTTCTAAGATATTTCTCTGTTTTTTACTTTATAGTGCCCAAAGGCATCCTAGGCATCTTACATAACATCATCTTATGAAGACATGGTTCCTTGTCCTGAAGAGATTACAATTTAATATTAGACTCAACACAGTGAGTGGGGATAAAGAGCAGTAGGGGGGATGTGGTGAGGAAGGAAAAGGCTTAGAACAAGAAGATCATGTTGTTATTCAGCTTCTGCTATATTTCCAGTATTATTCCTATTATCTTCCTCACCTCCACAAATTCCAAGAAAAGGTGGAAGATGAGGAGAACAAGTGCCTTTAGTACTATCACTTGATCTATTCATCAACTGATGCCAAAAAAGGTCAAGCCACTTGTGATTCATTTGTACTGATGAGTGCAGGAGAACTGGCAATGATGTGCTGAGATTTTACACTGGAAAGTCAAGGAGCCATAAAATAAAAGTAGAAACCTTACCTTTCCATTTTCTCCTTTGCCAAAGAGTTCACTTTCTGACCCTAGAATAATTTGAACAATTGCAAGGTAACTCCAAGAAGAACACATACATTTCAAACTTTAATGGGATGAAATAAGAAGTATGGACATGAAAATGAGAGAGAAAAAAATATTTTGTTATAATTCTGTTTTGTTAGAGAGTCTGGAATAATAAAACCTATATTAGGAGATAATTCAGGGAGTCAGAAGATGACTTTTAAACATTTTTATTGCCAAGTCTATTTCCAGTACACATACAAATCATTCTGATTTAATACAAAATCCCTCTCCCACACCCAGTGTGCCCAAAATCACAAAAAGAGGTAGGCTAGTCAAGCTTCATAACAGACTTGTAGAAAGGGACCAAAAGCATTAGTCTACTGTGAAAAGCCATAGATTTGGCTGGTCTGTGTGTGGCAAACTGACCTTTCCTCAGAAAAGGTCAGCCTGTCATGGAATCAGGTTCCCCAGCCTTCCAGGGATTCTGCTGCTCAGAAGGTTGTGGATATTTTAGGCTAGATCATCATCAAGCCCTAAAAGGACAGAAATCAATGAGAGATTGTTTTTCAAATCTTTGCCATTTCTTAGGTAAAATCAGTTGCTGGGGTCAGTCCATTTAACAAGTGTCCACATAAAAGAAAGGCCAAAGCAAATAGCTCTAACTGTAACCATTGCTAAAAATCTCAGCAGAGGAGTGAAGGACACCATGGACATAAAGGCTATATACTACACTCACTAGGTCAAGGGTTGAAGGACATTGGCAAGATAACGTGAGGAAGCTTGATTTGCTGCTGTCTGAGTTGTCTTTGTTCTATGGATAAATGGAGGACTATAGGTTACAGTGGTATCAGTCTGACTCTCCTCACTGCACTACACACACTTTTCAAGAGACAGATTTTTTTCTTTTTTTACAATGACTATTGGTGGAAGAAAATGAGCCTGCTACATATTTGTGATTGTTGCTTCCATTTTGTGCCCTATCCAATTGGTTATCTAACATGCCCTAAAATTAATTATCTAGGGAATCTGATTCTAACTCACTACATTTTATATTAAACGGATTTGCTAAACAAACAAAAAACTGGAGTACAATGGCACTCTAAGTGCAAGGATACTTTGGAAGTTAGAACAAAATAAAAGGTTAAGCATTAATATTAGACTAAATTCTAAATTAGGTGTGTAAAGCCTTTTAGTTTTTCAAGGTGTGTGGCTCAGATATGGAGTGACCAAACCAGCTCTTTGAACAAGTAGAAGGCTTTAAATATAGAAAGAGAGCTTAGAACAATTCAAAAGAGACCAGATTCTCAAATGGTGTAAATCAGTTTAACACCCTCAATGTCAATTAAGTATGATGGTTTGCACTGCCTGGGAATCTTGTCATTCTTTTGGATAAAAGATGTTAAATAAAAGACTTTCATTTTCCACATGAGTGCATTCACTATGGATGTACAAAATCAGGTAAGTCATGGAAAACTAAAAGAACAGCAGAATAAACATCTATCTCTAAAAAAAATCCAGGGCACAAATCAAAAAAGTATCAATGAAGGAAAGGATTTGGTATTTGGGGGAGGGGAATGGAATTTCTTTTTAGTTTCTGGTCCACTGTGTTTTTGAAGTAGCACATTGTATTATAAAACAATGTATGTAACAAGAACACATATGGTATTATTTAATTTTATTACAGTAGCATCTAGATGCTCCAACATAAATCAGGGCCTTATTGTGCTTGGGGCTGCATATACACATAGTGAGAGGCAGCCCCCTCCAGATCTGGTACTGTTCAGTTATATGAGGTCATATAGCTGTGTCTGAACTCAGAATTTGGCCACTGACTTTCATCCTAGCATCTACATTAATTTTTTTGGTGTTTTTTTAAAGTGAGGACATTCAGGGTAAATGCCTTTTGATTAGGTATTCATTCCAGGTGAAATCCACTGCAGCTGCATAGAAACTGAGTAATCAGTCCCTATGGAGACACAGTGTGACTGGTGAAATCCTCCACCAGTGAATGGTGACTGCTGGACATACACACACACACACACTGTTGCTGTTCTACTCTATAACTTTATGGTGTCTGAGAGTGAACAGTGTCCTCCAAAACTGCAGGTGACTCAGCTTTGCAAAGGTTCAGGAGCACAATATTTACTGAACTCCAGAGAGGAAGGGTAAGCCACAGAACTCTGGTTTCAATTCTTGACTCTGGTACAGACTTCCCTGTGCCTCCATTTCCTATCTGTAAAGTGAGGATAATAATAGTCCCTTTCTCACACCTTTTGTTGGTCTTATCTATTTAGGAAAGAGACTGTCTTTTATAATATGTATACAGTGCCTAGCAGAGTGCGGCCTGATCTCATCTGGAACCTTTTGGTGTTACTATAATCTACCTATCTATCTACCTATTTTAGGTATTTATATATTCCCCATCACCTTAATATCTGAGCACTTCACAATCTTTAACATACTAATCCTCACAACAGCCCAGTGAGGAAGGGAAGTGCCATTGTCCCCATTTTACAGATGGGGAACTAAACAACAGCAAAATTAAATGACTTGCTGAAGGTCATAGAGGAAGTCTGAGACAGAGCAAGGACTTGAACTCACATCCCCCAAGTCCAAAGCTAACACCCTAACCAGTGGGACACACTTCCTCGTCAAAATATAAAATAATAAGTCATCCTCCTTTATGCTTTTGGGACCATTTTTCACAAACATTTTCGTAAAATGTGTGTCCCTTTTTTACATAATCTTTTTTTTTAATTTTGAATATTTTTGGCTAGCTGTCCTCTGAACTATAGTACCTGATGTAGCTGTACATGTCACTGTCCACTATGCTATTATATTAATACTCATATTAGACCAAAGGCCCCTACTGACTTCAACTGGTGCTGGATTGGGATCTAAGGGCCTGCGGCTGCGCCCATTGACTTCAATGGCTAACCTTCCAATGGTGCAGGATCAGACCCTAAATATGAAAAATAATCACCACTTCTTTTCATATGATTATGTGAAGCTAATTTTTTAACTGCTGTAATGTGTTGGCGTGCAACCAGTCAGAAATCAGTCTTGGTCAATTTAAATCTTAGCTTAGTTTATTACTTATAACATGAACTTTGCACTTTTTGAAAAACACGGTATTATGAGTCATGTTAAGCGCAGAGTAGTGACTAATCATTTCTTAGAACCGATGTCACAGGAATGACAACAGTAGAGAAAACGTAGTGCTAATAAACATTAGAATTAGTAAGAGCAAAGACATATTCATAGCTACCACAGCTGTCCAAACAATACTGAAATGGGAGAGTGACCAAGCCCATACAAAAGGACTACAGTGTTTTGGTTGGGACATTGGGGTATTTAAAAAAACATGGTTCCAAGTACTATATGGAATGTCATGAAATATTGGATTCTCTGACAGACTTGTGCACTGACATTGAAAAAAGATGTAAGAAAGTGTTTCTGGGAATGCACAGAAACTTCAAGGGAAAGTTGTGCACCTTAAACATACTTCATCTGGTTTAAATGTTGTCATGTCAGCCATGATTAGGGTGACCATATTTCCCTATGCTGAATACGGGACACCTGGTAACATTACTCGTATTCAAGCGAGTTCAATGGCAATCATAGACTCATAGACTTCAAGGTCAGAAGGGATCATTATGATCTTCTAGTCTGACCTCCTGCACAACTCAGTCTACAGAATCTCACCCACCCACTCCTGTAACAAACCACTGACCTTGTCTAAGCTATTGAATTCCTCAACTTGTGGTTTAAAGACTTCAAGGTGCAGAGAATCCTCCAGCAAGTGACCTGTGCCCCATGCTACAGAGGAAGGCAAAAAGAAACCCAGGGCCTCTGCCAATCTGCCCTGGAGGAAAATTTCTTCCGGACCCCAAATATGTCGATCAGCTAACCCCTGAGCATGTGGGCAAGACTCACCAGCCAGACACCCAGAAAAGAATTCTCTGTAGTAACTCAGATGCCACCCTGTGCAGTGTAAATGTTCAAATGAATATCAAGGTGACTGAACCCCTGTTAAAAAGAAATACTGTGTAGCTGGATTCTTTTTATTTACCTTATCTTTAAGGCTTTAGGGTTCACAGGGGGAGAGGTGACACACCTGCACTCCCATACACCTCTCTCATCCGGGGGGGTGACCGACCCTCCCTGCCTGGTGCTATCCACCCTCCATGTCTGGCTTGGCCCCTGTGACAGACTTGCCTCTCCTAGTACCTGGCACTGCTTCTTCTGGAAGCAACGTGGAGGTGGGGGTGGGGCAACACGCAGGGTCATGTGCCCTCCTCCCCAGATTTCTGCCAGGGTTCACATCAGAATGTGGCCAGCAGCAACCCCACAGGGTCATGTGCCCTCCTCCCCAGATTTCTGCCAGGGTTCACATCAGAATGTGGCCAGCAGCAGCCTTTCGGCACTATACAGGAGGGAAGGGATGGGAGCTGCTTCCAGCCACAGGGGAGGAGGGGGAGGGATGACCTGGCCTGTGCTTTTGCAAAGCTCATCTCTTCCCCCCGCCTCTCCCATGGCTGGAAGCAGCTTGTCACTCCCTGCCTGCACAGTGTTGAAAGGCAGCTAACACCTCCAGGCTGTTGCTGGCCACCAACATAACCTGATCGCCTCCTGTGCCCCAGCTACAGTGTGGGCAGGAAGGGGTTAAGCTCTAAGGATGCACCAGGTCCCAGGGAACCTGACTGTAGGGCATTCAGTGAACCTGGCCAGAGAGGAGGCTCTGCAGAGGAGGGTGCCTAAAAGATGGAGCAGCCCCACACTCCCTGGGACGGGATGGGGCAGGTGAAGAAAATTCTAAGCCCCTGCCCCAGGCGCTGCTGTGGAGCCTGCAGGGTTGGGGCACGAAAAAGCTGAAAATTGCTTTCCCTGGCCACTCCAGAATTTAGCTGTGGGGCAGAGGGGATAGCCTGTGCCAGCGCTGTGCAGGGCTTTGGCACACGCGGGGCTCGGCTCCTCCTGGGCAGTGCTCTGGGCTGGAGGGTTTTGGGCTTTCCCAGGGCACCAACCCAGCCCAAGGCAGTGGGGGAAGGAATGAGCCTTCCAGCTAGGTTGTTGGTGAGCTGAGCACTCCGACCAGGGACTGGTTCTCGGCACAACACTGAGAGTGGGATGCGCCCAGTTGGGGGAGATATAAAGTAGTGGGGCTGGGGTGTGTGTGAAGGGCAAAGCAAGGAGAGGACACACAGAGAGGGATCACGTGAAAGGCCAATGGGTGAGCAGGTGAGGCACTAGCCACTGCAGCTCACAGCATGTAGTCAGTGCTGGCTGGAAATGGGACGGAGGGCAGGGCCCTGCTGGCTCATAGCCAGCACACAGCAGGGCCTGCACTGAAGGACCAGCAGGAAGAGCAGCTGGCCCTGTGACCTGCAGTTTTGCCTCACCACCAGCCTTGCACACCGACCCCCATTGTCAGCCATGGAACCCCCTTCCCCACACTCACCGCTAATGGGCGGGCGGCTGGCAAGCAGGGATCCGGCCAGTAGCAGAACCTGCTAGTACTGATGCAGAGGAGACAGAAAATACGGGACGATTTGCCTGTTTTTAAGAAAAAGTCGGGACTCCTGCAGGAGGGCTTAAATATGGGGCTGTCCCTTTAAAAATGGGGCATCTGGTCACCCTAGCCATGATGAATGACTATAAACTTTTACTGATGGCTTATAAATCAAGATATTGTACATGTTGCTCACTGTGACTGATACTGTAGATCTACCTGCAGAATATTTTAGCATGAGGACTTTTTCTTTTCTTTTCCATATGACAATTCAGTCTACCCCTTCCTTAATCCCTTTTTAATATTGTCTCATTTAGTGCTGCATACAAAGACTCTCAGCAGTCCATTGCTCACTGTCCTCTGTGTACACAACAGGAGCGGTTATAGTCTGGAGCACAGATTAAATGTGACCATTGAGTCCTACAGTGTGGTCCATGGCCTTGCTCATTAATCATGGAGAGTGTAGTGAGGGGGACTGGCCCTCTCCAGACAAAGAGGAAGATGGTGACTCCACCCCCTTGTGAGTGGAGCCCTAACCCCTAGCTCCACCCCCTGAAGCCAAGGGGTAGGGCCAGAAGTATCAAAGCAAGAGCTGGAAGCTCAGTAGGGGCCCAGCCACTGGAGGGGACAGATGCGTCCCCTGAGCACTTGCACTGGAAGGTGGCCGGAGACCTGCAGAGTGCAGACAACTGATCCGGACCCCAGGGGAATCAGATGACTGGCCCGAACTACTCGGACTCCTGGACAACCTGACCCCACAGAAAGCAGACGACTGGCCCAGACCACCCAGATCCTGGGATGACCCGACTCCACAGGAGACAAACAGCTGGCCCGGACCGCTGGCTGGCCCAACCCCAGCAGAGCTTCTGCTGGCAACGGAGGCCCCCACCGATCACCTTACCTCACTGGACCAGCAAATACCCTTGGAGGGGGAGTGTGGAAATGTCCCAGGGGTAGTAGACCCCTGTCTGACTGCAACGCTGGCAGAGGGTGAGTCAGCGTGTTGCAGCTTGGATCCTCCTGAAGCAGCGGCAGACCCCTCCGCCACCCTTAGGGCCCTGGGTCAGGACGCAGTGGAGTAGGGGGGCCTGCGTCACCCCTGCCACCCAAGCACTGGGTGGCAGTTCCCCCCTCCCTCAGGCTAGCTGAAGGAAAGCCTGAGTTAACTGACTTTGTTTGCAGCCCCCACCTGAGTGCAGGTTGGAGCGGAGTGACTTTGTTTACTGCCCTGCTCTGAACCAGAGCCTAGGCTGATTGACTGTTTGCTGCTCAGCCAGAATGCAAGCCTGAGCCCTTAGACTCATTACTGCCCCACCCTAATCAAGGGCCTGGGCTAACTGACTGTTGGCTGCTCAGCCAGAGTGCAGGCCTGAGTGTGAGATTCTTTGCTGCCCCGCTGATTCCTCACGTCAGGTGACCTCCGAAGATGTAATGGGACAGATTGGCCACCCACAGACCCGGAGGAGGTGGAGCCACTCCCCCCAACGGACTAGAAGGGGTTGCCCACAGAAGCTGCAGAAGACAGTTGTGATCAAGATATGGGGCACTGCATGTGGAGACAAACGATTATAGAAATGGAAAACCAGTTCTCCTGGTTATCATGAGCCAAGTGGACTAGGAAGACATATTTTCTGAAGAAGCTGAGAGAGGTTGAGATTTCAGGATTGCACAGCTGAGATGTAATTTAAAAGTCTTTTATATATTTTTAATATGTCTAAATGTTGTGGAACCAACACGTGTCTTTAATATGATCTTGACCTTGAAGATTTCTTCACACTTTCTTCAAGGAGATACTATAAAACTGTTCTGGTTATTATCCCTCATTGTTTTATGAGCATCCATGAGCTATAGGACTTGGAAACAACACTTCAATGTAAGATGCTAGGTGAGAACCCTTCTTGTACAGACAAAAGTATAGTTAGCTTGGGTCCCCTTTTAACAAATCCTTGGAGATACTCCAACTCAACAGCTGGGCTAGATGACCTCTGCAGATGAGACTGACAGGCTCCAATTGAACCTTAGTGCGTGCTGCCAAAATGCCGCTTCACTGATCTCATTTATGGATTTAATATAAATTAGTAGGTAAAGTGAAAGATTAAACATGTGGTGTAACTCTGTGCCACAGTCTCTTAGTGGCTACAGTATGGTTTTTTTTCCTGTCTTTTTAAAGTATTTGTAGTTTACCAACATATTTGGGAAGAAAAGTGATAAAGGAAGCGATTGCATATGCACACATTACAAACCATATTCTGTCTACTGTGGTGTTTGTATTATGTTCATTCTGGTATCTAACCATTATACAAACTAATATCTTTTCACAAAAAATCTCTTGTATATCATTCACTATATTGTTCCAGGAATAAATACCAAATTTCCCTCAAATCCTCTCTCTTATGCTTATTTTTCAAACAATGTAAAGAACCCAGTTCTGATCTTCGTGATACAGATCAAAACCTGTAGTCAGTGATCTTATTCCAGATTTACATAGGTGTAACTGAAATCAGAATCTGGCCCGAAGTACTAATTTGTAATGATTCTTTATGGGTTTTTTCTGTTCATGTTTTAATTCATAAATCAGTTTTAGAATGTTTTGTTCATTTCTTTTCTCTCTGAAAGATGTTGGAATGGAATATTTGAAGGGGAATTAATCAGAGAACTTCAAAGAGGAAATATTTAGCAGAACAAACAATTCCTTTTCCAAGGAAAATTATCGCCTTTTTATATATGGTATAGAGCTAGTGTAAATATAGGGATGGGAGTGTGTGTGAGAAAGAGAGGTATTAAATGAAGGAATGGTTTGGAAATAAAAAGAAAAATATTTCCAAGATAAAGCTAATCTTTAGTCTTGGAACTTGGAGTGAAATTCTGGACCCTTTGAAGGCAGTGGCAAAACTCCCATTGACTTCAACGGGACTGGGATTTCACCCCTAGAGCCTGAAGCATTTACAGATCATTCTAGTCCATTTTTCATGCATCAATATGAATTAATTGTTTGCTACATTTTTAAAGCAAAATATGGCAAAGGGAATGAGAGCCTTTCAATTCCAACATTCATCTTAAAGTCTCCCTCCCTCTTTATTTTTTATGTATACTGTATTTTCATTGTAGAAAATCATCCACAGATGAGCACAATTTAAAAACCAAGGTACCAGAAGAAAGCTGTGTCTGTTAAGACCCTCATACTGCAATACACGTCTACCTCGATATAACGTGACCTGATATAACATGAATTCAGATATAACATGGTAAAGCAGTGCTCCGGGGTGGGCAGGGCTGTGCACTTCAGTGGATCAAAGCAAGTTCGATATAACGCGGTTTCACCCGTAACGCGGTAAGATTTTTTTGGCTCCTGAGGACAACGTTATATCGAGGTAGAGGTGTACTTACAAAGGGAGAACACACATTATTATTTCTTTTTTACTGAAAGAAAGATGAACTTTTGCTGAAATTAAATAATAAAAGCATAGACAGAAGATGAAGTTCATTTTGACCATAAAAGAACCCTTTGAAAACTGTAAAAATTAAAAAGGTACAAGTCCTTTCTTCACAGTGATGGAGTATCATAATGGAAAGACTGAGCATACTTACACCAATCAGGCAGTCCTTGCTCACTGACCTGAATGAAAATTGTGCCTGAGTCAAGTCTGCAGGATGTCCTTTACTTTTTTCACTAGTATTTTACAATACAAAATGACCACCCTAGATTTCATAGCTTGGATCACACTGTAGCAGAACAATTGTCTCGCAGATACTTCTCTCACATTCATGACATTACTGTAGCAACTACATCAATCAATGATGTGGAAAATTAATATTAGAAATGTATTTAATGTTATTTTAATTTTCTTTTGATTTTATCTTATCTGGTGAAACAAGGTGAGTTAGCCCCATCCAGCTTTTCACAGGTTGTTAGGGAGTTCTCAGACCACAATTTGAGAACCACTGTGTGGTTGTCATTGATCATTCAATGTTTTAGGTGATTTCAAGAGCTCTGCTTTATTCTATCTCTGTTAACAAGTTCCAACCGGCTGCATAACAAGATGCTTCATAGCACCTCATGCAGATTCTCTGCCTGGGAAGCTCAGCCCTTAAATGCATTGTTCCCAGTCACACACTGTACTGATTAGGACACTAAACACACTTATGGTGGGTACAATGCTATTTTGAAGGCTAGAACCAATATGAATCACCACTACAAAGACATTTGATTTCTTTTTTGAAAAAAAGGCTTCAGCAATAAAAAATCCTGCAGAAAGAACCATCACTTGTAAAAGATATTGATTCAGATAGACTAAACTGAACAATTCATATAATGTTATGTACCTTGGCATCCATGTCATCACTCGTATTTAAGAGGAAAGAGAAGGACACAGAGACTGAGATATCCTGCATCCTAGATGTGATTCTTCAAGTTCTTGGTTGCACCACAGAGGTAATGGAGTTTGGGGAAAGCTCACACTGTGGCTGCCCTGATCCTGTTCTGTGGGGGAAAAAGATATGGGTTAGTTTGGTTCAGTACCTTTCATGAGTGCTATCATCTAAATAATAATATTGAAATGGCCATTCATTGTGCTAAGATTACTCATTCTGTCTACAGGAGATATTTATTTATGGCTAGATTGTGACTCGCAGTAGAAGCCCATTTATGGGAGAGTAAGAACCCTCCTTACACTCTTAGGCCTGAACCACTTACAGGGCTGGAGGATGATTGGAGCTCCTGGATAAGGCACTTCGAAGGAGCCCAACAAGAGTGAATAAATGGTCTGGAGAAGAGAGGTGGAACTTTTGGTATTGCTTCTCAAATGCAGGAAGCAGCAGGTTTTCACATCTGCTCCCTAGACACAGATGAATTACAAAGCCCTGAGCAACAACTAGGTTTCCAGCACTGTCACTTAACTAGCTGTAATTACCCTACTCAGATGCATCATAACTTGCATTTGAGGTGGCCTAGTGCTGGAGTTCATCATAAAGCAGAGGCAGTGCATTCAATTACTATGCTGGAGGTAGTGCCTTATTCCATCCAACTGCAATACAACTAAGACATACGGACAATCTCTAAAGGAACCCAATCTGCGTAGGTGAAAAGGATAATGAAAAGAATGGAGAGCCAAAAGCATGGGGAGATCAATAGGACTCAAAGTGAGATGCTGAAAAAGTTAATAGCCCATTATGGCTAAAAGTACACAATTCCTTTGGAGTTATTGTTTCATTGGTGCTTATAGACTAATGAGATAGAAGTACATCAAAAAGTTGGTCTGGGTCAGTGTGTGCTGCACCTGTAAATGTAAAGTTCTCTGGTGAGGGATAGTGCTGTAAATCCACACAGAGCAACACTGTGCTGGCTTCCATGAAAACTGAATTTGTTCTTTCTTTGTTGCTTCTCTTGGTGCTCAGATAAGTAATCCTGCTTGAAAATACTTGGGGTTTTGTGTGTGTGTTTGTTTTGTTTTTATTTATTTTGTATTGAAAACATAAAACTTCATTTGACACTGATTCAGAAAAGCAATATTGTAGGGAACAACTTTTTCTTTTAGCAGTAGAATGAATAACTGTATATTGTAACACTAAATCATTACCCATCCTTTCGACACAGAAATGGAGTAGCGTGATGCAAAAACTGAGCACATTTAGGGCCTTATCCTGTGCTTTACCCATGTTAACTGTCCCCTGAACTTAATGAAATGGACACATGAATAACTTTATTTATGTTAGTAAAGTGCTCAGGACACTAGATTACACCTGTTCGTTTTTTTTTTAAATTAAGGCCCTGATTCAGCAAAACACTTAAGCATCTACTGAACTTGAAGTGTGTGAGTAATTCCATCTCTGATTAGCAAACCACTTAAGCAAAAGCTGTGCACAGATCAGGTAGGCTAACCCTAATTTGAATCCAGCTAGGACAGGCAACAATATCAGTGAAGACAACACATTGTGGGCAGTCCAAGCCTGGTAAGGACCCAGGTATATACTTGGCTTGCTAACCCTTTCTGAATTCCATGCTATGCTGTCTTCACTCTATTTTTACTCATGCTAGCTGGATTCAAGCTTGCTCAGGTAGGCTAGCCCATGTTTGGGTGTATCTTTTGCTATGTAGATATATCCAAACACATCTGGAATGCTTATGTGCTGTGCTAAATAGGGAAAGGATTATCCACATGCTTAAAGCTAACCATGTGTTTATTATTTAACATTTGTATGTGGTCGTACTTAAAGGTCAGCCAGCTCACGACCCTCTTGGGCTAGGCACTGTACAAATATACATTAAATAACAGTAACTGCCCCAGAGAGCTTACAATCTAGAAGATAAGATATAACAAGTAAATGATACCAAAAAGAAGCAGTATAATACCCTATCTGAGACTACATGTAAGACATAACAAGTAAATGAGACCAAAAAGAAGCAGTATAATACTCGATCTGAGACTACATGTAATCTGAATCTGCTCTAACCTTTTCTTACAGGCGGTCAAATTGGATGAAGACAGATTCTCCCCTTGTTTTTAACTATTTGCTTATATTTCTTCTTTTTTGTGATAGTATCTGTTTCATTCATTGCATATCTTGATATCTGATACAGGCAAAGGTGTCTACAAAATGCTCCATTCAATTAATTAATTATATATATGTACTTGGTTCAATAGGTTAAGATGCAGATTTTATAGATGAAAGATATCAAGATATGTCCTGAATAGATTGGAATATGAGATAGGTATGTCTCGCAATTCAAACTGCCAAGATGTTCTCAATAAGCTATTCCTATTTGTGTTATATACATATATTGGCTTGAAATCAATATCTAATTAATATCAATCAATGGTATTTTGTTCTGCAGTGCCTCAACAAAATAGCCTTTATAAACTCAAGGTAACTAAGAACCATATTTATTTGTTTCCAAGTTTCATCTATCATTCAGATATGGCTTATGTCATTGGTAAAAATTTTCAACAGTACAAATTCAAACATATGCTTTATAATTTTATTCCCAGTGCATTATTATAGGGATTGAGGAGAGGATTTTTAACATTTTCCTCAGTTTTCTTCTCTGTAAAAATGAGTATGCAGGTAAAAAAAAGCATCATAGTATTTTTAATAGAATATAATTCTATTATTTTATAGAGCTTGACACAGAATATCTCTGTAGCAGACTCTCTAGTTCATTGTGGGATCTGTTCAGAATTTCAGAACTACTCTTTCTTCCAGAAAAGGAACTAAAGTAGGAAAGCCCTGGGTGCAGCAACAATCTGTGTGAAAGTCAAAAAGCAAAATGAAAAAATGATACAACCAAAAGGTATATTAATCATGATCCATTAAAATACAACACAACACACTTCAAGCAGCATTAAAATTTAATCTCAGAAATTCTCTAGCAAGAGATTACTACTGCAGTTTTTAACTCAGTCAACGCTCCTGTTAATTTCAATGGGAGTTTTGCTTGAGTAAGAATTGTAGGTCAGACCTCCATAAATTAATCAGTAGTATTGAAAATCTCTCTGAAGATTTAGGGTTTTATCCTGAAAGCGACTGAACACACTGACAATCCAGAAGAATAATTAAGCACATGCTGAAAGGTAATCATGATTATTTATTATTGATATCAATGGGACAACTCATGTGCATAAAGTTAAGCATCTGGACAAATGTTTTGCTGGATCATGGGCAGAGTGCTCAGCCATTACAGCCTGCTCCTGCAATCCTTACATACACACATATTTCCATTTGAAGTCAGTATCATACAGTTTCATATCACCTGCTCTATTGCGATCTGAAGCTTGTCTTTTTTTCTTGAGAGGTTGAAATGATTTATCATGAGTCATTTGTTCATTACCTTTGCATATACAGTATTCTGTAAACTACAAATAGGCCCATAAGACTTATTTTGCAGGTTTTTTATCCTTTTTTACTTTCTAGAAAACCATTAATAAGAATTCTATTTCCTGGTATTGTCTTTTAATATTATTTTTGTTATTTATATAGCAACAGAAGTGAACATGGCTCTTAAGACTGTATATTTTGATATATACCTGTTTTCTAGGTCTTTTGTTCCTATTAGGTTTCCTCTGTACTTCAAGGTCATTTACAATATCACATTCATTTTCTCGTCTTATTAAATTTACCATGTGTTACTATTCTCTTTGCTGTTGATGTCATCCAACACTTTGGGCTTGTCTATACTTACTGGGGATTCGACGTGCGGTGATTGATGCATCAACGGTTGATTTAGTGGGTCTAGACCCACTAAACTGACCGCCAATCACTCTCCCGTCGACTTCTGTACACCACCTGAACGAGAAGGGTAAGGGGAGTTGATGGGAGAGTGTCTCCAGCCGACATCAGATAGTGTGTACCTTGCGGTAAGTAGATCCAACTACATCGACTTCAGCTACGTTATTCATGAAACTGAAGTTGTGTAACTTAGATCAATCTTCCCTCCATAGCGTAGACAAGGCCTCTCTTAAAGGAAGTGATGGATGCCCATTCTCATTTATTTTGTTGTATTGATAACTGTAGCTCCTGTTTAAGATGTTTGAAACCAGAATGAACAAAGTGCTAGAAAATATATTGTAGGGAACTATACATCTATCTTTGATATTTATAGGGCACCTATGATCTTGGTACCCAAGTGAACAGTCCTACTCTGCCAAAGGAATTGACCTATTAGGTCTTTTCCATCTCTAATTTCTCTGAGTCTATAATACAAACGGGTGATGTTTATAACCATAGTGCTTGGCTAGATGTATTGTATTTTTGCTTATAGAATCACAGAAATGTAGGGCTGGGAGGGACCTCAAGAAGTTATCAAGTCCAGCCCCTAGCACCATCCCTGACAGGTATTTTTCCAGCTTGTTTTTAAAAGCTTCCAGTGATGGGGATGCCACGATCCCTCTAGGAAGCCTATTCTATAGCTTAACTACCCTTACAGTTAGAAAGATTCTCCTAATATTTAACCTAAATCTCCCCTGCCCCAGATTAAGCGCATTATTTCTTATTCTATCTTCAGTGAACATGGAGAACAATTGATCTTCAGCCTCTTTATAACAGCCCTTAACATATTGGAAGACTGTTATCAGATCGCCCTTCAGTTTTCTTTTCTCAAGACTAAACATGGCGAGTTTTTTCAACCTTTCCTCATAGGTCAGGTTTTCTAAACTTTTCATCGTTTTTGTTGCTTTCCTCTGAACTCTTTCGAATTTGTCCACATCCTTCCTAAATTGTGATGCCAAGAATTGGACACAATACTCCAGCTGGGGCCTCACCAGTGCTGAGTAAAATGGGACAATTACCTTCTTTGTCTTACATACAACACTCCCGTTAATACACCCCAGAATCATGTTAGCCTTTTTTGCAGCTGCATCACGTTGATGACTCATATTCAGTTTGTGGTCCACTATAACCCCCAGATCCTTTCCAGCAGTGCAGCTACCTCAATAGTTATTCCCCATTTTGTAACTGTGCATTTGATGTTTCCTTCCTACGTGAAATACTTTGTTCTTGCCTTTATTGAATTTCATCTTGCTGAATTCAGACCAATTTGTCAAGGTCATTTTGAATTCTAATGTTCTCTCCAAAGTGCTAGCAACCCCTCCCAGCTTTTATAAGCATATTCTTCACTCTATTATCCAAGTCATTAATGAAAATACTGAAGAGTATCAGACCCAGGACTGGCCCCTGCAGGGCCCCCCTAGATATGACCTCCCAATTTGACAGCAAACCACTGATAACTACTCTTTGAGTACGGTCTTTCAGCTGGTTGTGCACCCATCTTTTGGTAACTTCATCTAGACCACATTTCCCTTGTTTACATATGAGAATGTCATGCAGAATTTTGTTAAAAGCCTTACTAAAAGCAAGATATATCACATCTACTGCTTCCCCCCATCCCTCCCCCACTAGGTCAGTAACCCTGTCAAAGTAGGAAATTAAGTTGGTTTAGCATGATTTGTTTTTGACAAATCCATGAGGACTATTCCTTATAATCCTATTTTTCTCCAGCTGCTTACAAATGTTTAATAATTTGCTTGTAAATCTCTTTTGATCTTGACTGTATTCCATTGTCTCAAATGAACTTTCCATCATTTGGAAGGAAGAAATCTGTTTACATTTTATCATCTTGAACCTTCGATTTATCACATTAACCTATTATCTCCCCAAACTACAAAGGAACATTCAAATGGATCTTTCAAACTTTTGATCTTTCCATTTCTCTCTTTCTCCAAACTTGCTTTTCTCTCGTCTCCCTCTTTTCATTTAAGTCTTGTTTCTATTCTCTATCTGTGAGTATCTGTGATACTTCAGTTCATATTAATCTGTTTCCCTCCTAAAACCTGTATAGTAAATGAGATTCATCCTACTGATTCAGTAGGAGTTTGATCAAAGCTAACGAGCCAAATAGATATATTTTCATAATTGTGTATATGGTGATGCAGCACCAGTTCCTGTTAGTTATGAACTAATTCACTATCCAGCAAGATGACAGTTTGGCTTGCAAGACATTTTGTTGTTGATCTTTGCCATCAGCTTTTCTCTTTCATATTTTCGTACATCTCACCATATACAATACACCTCTACCTCAATATAATGCTGTCCTCGGGAGCCAAAAAAATCTTACCGTGTTATAGGTGAAACCGCATTATATTGAACTTGCTTTGATCCACTGGAGTGTGCAGCCCCACCCTCCCCCAGAGCACTGCTTTACCATGTTATATCCAAATTCGTGTTATATCGGATCACGTTATGTTGAGGTAGAGGTGTATGTAACTCTGCTGAATTGGTTAGACAGTACTTCATTAATGTATAGTTTCTTCAATCCCAATTAACACTTATATAATTCAAAACAAACATTTTATTTTCTATATTTTACAGTGTTAACATTGAATTCTAGAAAATCATCCACATTATTACAGAAGGACTTTTAAAATATATATGTACCGACAACAGGGGAAACTGCCCACATCCCAACTGTGTGGTTGTCTATATAAAAATAAATATTTTTTTAGTTAGGCAATTGTTTTCCTTTTAGAGGCAAACTGCCTTTTCTAGACCTGAATTTAAAAACATTCTGCTTTTCACCTCTCTACATTTAACTGCAGATGTTTAACTTATTGAGACCTACAGATAGAGCAGATCACAGGATGATGGACATAAGTAATATGAGATTCTCTGATGACAAATGCTATCCATGTGCTGAGTAATAGCATTTTGCATTTAGCCTAAAGCACACAACTTCATCGCTAGCACAAGGGCTTAGCTACACTAGAAAATTTTGATGCTTTAATTATACCAGTATAGTTATAGCAGTAACTCCCATCCCAGTGTGGATGCAGTTATCATTATAAAAGAGCTGTTATAGCTTATTCCATTTCAGAAATCAAAATAAGCTATACTGATACAACTGCATCCACACTATGGGTTTTACAGTAAAACAAAAACAAACGAAAAACCCCATGGCACTAACCAACGTATTTATTATACCCTTATAACTCTTCTAGCATAGACCACGCCTAATTCCATTGACTTCAGTGGAATTCTACCTGGACTGAACCTGCCCTTATGTTTGAGAGACAATAAAAGGCACTGTCCTGGCCGTGCATCTCAGTAAACCTGCAGTGTTGTTATAGCCACCCATGCTGGTCCCAGGATATGAGAGAGACAAGGTAAGCAAGGTGACATCTTATATTGGACCAACGTCAGTTGGAGGGAGAGAAGAGACAAACTCTGGCACTCCAGAGAGCATTTTTCTCCACTTGAAGAAGAGCTCCAAAGCCTGCTTCTTGTCTCACCAACAGAAGTTGGTCCAATAAAAGGTATTATTACCTCACACTCACCCTGTCTCCATGTTACAGAGGGAAGGCCAGGCAGGGCTGCCCCGGGTAGCCAGCCAGAGTAGATTTCCTTTTCTCTTGCCCAGCTTTTCACCAAGGGCAAGGTATTACTCCAGATCCTTGCGTCCTACGCCTGCTCCGTTACTCCCCCCACCCCACCTGCTGTCTTTCCCCTTGGCCTCAGTGAGCCCACTTTTCCCAGCCTCCTCCCAGGCTGCCGGCTCCCTAGTGATGTGCTGAGATTTCCATTTCCTCTCCTCCGCCTGTTACACAGGGCGGTTGGTGGAGCTGCTGAGAGGCAGCTCGCGTTCCCTCTCCATTTTCACACAGCCCCTCACCCCCTTTGCTGTCTTTCCCCATCTCTCTCTTGCTGGACTTGGCTTTATTTGGCGCTCCCGGAAGCCGCGGTGCGTGTCTCTCTGCCGGCCTGACTGACACCAGCTCCCCCGGAGGGGAGGGGAGGGGAGGGAGGAGGCGGCCGCGGTCAGGGACTGTCCCCGCAGCGAGGACGCGAGCAGGGGGCTCCTCCAGCCAGGTAATTCCAGAGCAGCCCGCGGCGGGCCGGGGGGAGCCCGCTGTGGAGGTGCCGCAGGAGGGCTGGGGTGGGGGTAGCCTTGCGGGGCGATCCGGAGTGGCGCGGTATGTGTGTGTACGCGCGCGAGGCGGAGCGGCGGCTGTCGGGGGCCGTGCCGAGGGGCCCTGCGTTGCCAAGCGGCTGCTGCCTGCGGAGGACGTCTTGGGGGAGGGGGGGATGCTGAAGGGTGAGATAGGGGGTTTATTGGGCCATGATCCCCAAGCGGTGCTGCCCTTGCAGGCTTCGGGGGCGGGCCTGCATAGCGACAGAGCTGCCTTTGCCTCCTGTATCTGGGTCAGCTCTGCACACTGGTGCTGCCTCCCCCACATGCTCTGGGGCGGGGGCCTGTTGCTGGCCAGGGCTCGGGCCCGCTCTGCAACTTTCGGCTCAGCCCCCGAAAAGCCCCAACATCACCCCCCCCTCCCCCAATGAAGCCAGGCTGACAGCTGCACGCAGCACCAGTGAAGCGCTTCCACAGAACCAGGGCTTTTATTATTACAGCTGTACCGGCATATTCTGCTTTTCAACCTCGTATTCAGCAGAGGAGGAGGGGGGAAGGTGTGTGACAGCCCCTGAGAGCAGCACTGCAGGATTTGACTTGTTGAGGGTAGACAGCCATAAGGTTTGCTGGATTAGAAACCCCACACCCGCATCACCCTGTCTTTCTAAGAGATTATCGGAAACCGTCTGGTTGTTCATTTAGATCTGAGTGTCAAGTGATGCCCTGCTAATTCGGACAGTGCAAGACTAAGATTGGCTAATTTTGCTCACGAGCCAAGGCTATTTGATCGTGGCTAGGCTTAAAATGTGCCAGGGAACACCTAGAGCCACAGAAGCAAAATTTTAGGTGGCAGAGATTTAGATTGGTGATTAGCCTACAGGTATAGCTGCATGGGAAGCAAAGGGTTAAAGAGCAATTTAGGCTATACTATGGAAAGAGGGGACATGTAACAGAGAGATACTACTTATAGGGATGCTACAAAACCAAAGGAGGAAGGTGGGGGTGGGTCAAGAAAGAAGAATCAAGGAACTCAAAAGCCTACACCTTGTATTTTGAAATAAATGAACATTTTAAAGGAATACTCTCAACAGATTAATTTTGCACAATAGCAGAGTAGAACTGATCATGAGCCCACCTGAAAGACTATAAAATAAATGTAATTTTTTTAATGACTGGGAATTTCGAGCCATATGTTTGCAATAGATGAACATAACTAATGGCTTATATTAAATCAGACCAAATTTAATCATAATTAGTAAAAAAAATTAAATAAAGGACTTTTGAAAAAATGACTTCTGAAGTTCTGTTATCTAAATGTGTTCTACTAATACAATGATAGCATATATTTTTTTCTTTAAACATTGATCTAGAGGCAGCTATATTAACAGTTGTTTAAAAAAGGGGACTACTGTGTTTTTTAAAAATGATGCAGGATATAAAGACAAAAGTGGTGTTTGGTTCAGTGGGTACCATGTTTCATTGTTCGATGAAATCATTATCTGGAAACCATTTATATTTCAGGGAGTGAGTGGTATTTTTAAAAGTATATTGTAGATGGTGGGGGCGATTAAAACCATCCCACAAAATTGCAAGCTGTTAAAAACTGTTTCTAAAGATGTCCTTATTGCATAATACATTAGCAAAATGAATATTTTCACATCCTAATTTTTATGCCTCAGACATATTGAAGCAGGTTTTTCTTTTGTTTACAGGTCACAGAACAATAAAGTTTCCTTTAGCTTTTGTTTAACACTATAAACTTTAAAACAAGAATTCCATACCAAAATTGAAAGTGTGGGAGAACAGGGGAAGCTTTTAAACAATATAATACTATGAACAGTGCTTTTTCTGTAGGGAAGCAAGGTGTGTAGAATAATATGACATTTTAGATCTTTGTTGTAATAAAATGTTACAAGGTTCTTAGAATATTTCTGTGATTCATCAACCTCTTCTCCCTCAGGAAAGTGAGCACTGCTCAGATCTAGATGGTGCACAGGCAGAACTCCAAGTGTAATGAATAAAATATGTTTTCTCTGTTAAATAAAAATGAAAAAGGTGTGCGTTATTTACTACAGTAGGTCTAACACATTACATGGCTTAGTCATCCATTGTAGACAATGGCAAATACTTCAGTGAAAAAAAATGCTTAGTATCCTCAGTCCTGTAGCTAATGATGAGTGATCTTGGTATATTAAGATCCTACATTAACTAAAGTATAAACAAAGAAATATTTGTTTACCTATGTTCATATCAGACTTCCACATTCCAAACCATAACTCACCTAAATCTCTCTTGCAAGAGTAATACTGAAAATCCTGATAGTGGCTCCAAAAGAACACTAAAATTACCATCTATACAGGACTATATTTCATGGGAATCTGGAATTTTACCCTAAATTATCATACACTGGAGAAAGAATGTGGCCCAGTGGAGCAAGCAGGAGGACTGGAAGTCAGGAGACCCATATTTTGTTCCTGGCTTTACCACTGGCTTTTAGTGTGACTTGATGCAAGTCATTTAATTTTGCTGTACTTCAGTTTACAGTCTTTAAGGAATAAGGACATTTACCCACCTTAATAAAATGCTTTGAGATCCATAGAGGAAAAATGCTGGCATGCCAAGTACCTTTAATGGAATGGTCATTGTGGTTTTGCGCAGACTTCATTGCCCTAAAAATCATATGCAAAAAACAAAAAAAAAATTTAGTAGGTGTGTCTTAGTAAGACACTTTTATAGTAAAAATTGGGAAAATTCCTTTACTTCTCACATTTATTAGGCAAACAAAACAGTAAGTTAACCCTGATTTGCACTAAGTTTTCAGGCACGTAGATCTTATAACAGACTAAGGAAGAGACTTTGTTTGGCTGCATTATTCAATTTTTAAAAATTCTTTCCTCTTAATTTTAGATGTTTCTCTTGTATTTGGAATGCAAAAGACAAGTTATTTTGTATAGCTAACTTAACAGTTATAAATTCCCATGAATGGTAACCAAAGCTGTCTAGTTTATGCCAAGAGTTCCCAAATCTTTTGGAAAACTGGTAATAGTTTATCAGACTAAGGGCCCAGTCAGACTCCTATATAGGGCTGGTGCTACCATTTAGGCCAACTAGGCAGTTGCCTAAGGCGCCAAGATTTGGGGGCACCAAAAAGCAACACCCCCGATTTTTTTTAAAGTGTTTCAGCAGCCACTGTGCTGGGAGGGAGAGGGAGTCTGAGCCGCCAGCAGGCAGCCCAGAGGTTCCCCTTGGTCAGTGCGCCGCCGCCGGCAGGCAGCCCAGAGGTTCCCCTGGATCAGTGCGCCGCTGCCGGCAGGCAGCCCAGGGGTTTGGGCTGCCGGCGGCACGCTGACCCAGGGGAACCCCTGGCTGCCTGCCGGCAGCTCAGACTCCCTCTCCCTCCGAGCGCAGCGGCTGCTCCATCCCACGTGATTCTTCTTATTGCCGGCAGTGGCGCCAGCAGCTAGGCAGAGCTCTGCTTAGTGCACGTGGCACAAGCCTGGCAATGGGCGCGACAGCAGGGCTTCTGGAGCAGAGGTGAGCTGGGGTGGGGAGTGCTGCTCAGACTGGAGCTCCCGCAGGGCTGGGGGACGCAAGGTGGAAGTTTCGCCTAGGGCTCGAAACTTCCTTGCACTGCCCCTGCTCCTATAGATATCAGTGAGAGCTTGTTCAGGTGCTAAGTCTTTGCATGTATCTCTAGTTCATCTGTACATAGTAACCTAGGCCTGATCTACACTGGAGGCGGGGGGGTCAATCTAAGTTACGCAACTTCAGCTACATGAATAACGTAGCTGAAGTCGACATACTTAGACCTAGTCACTGCAGTGAGTCGACTGCTGCTGCTCCCCCATTGACTCCACTTGCGCCTCTTGCGGCGGTGGAGTACAGGAGTCAATAGGAGAGCACTCAGGGATCAATTTATTGCATCTAGACTAGACGTGATAAATCAATTCCTGCTGAAGCGATCACTGTCTGCCGATCCTGCGGGTAGTGTAGACATACCCTTACAGTGGCACTTGGGCTGCTGAAGACTTCAGTCTTATGGTTGCAGGAGGACGTTCCATCAAGTGTTAACACACATACACGAGAGTGACCCACTCTTGTGAGGTGTTGAGCTAGTGGTGGCTGGTGGTCTTCAGCATCTCAAGACTTAGGCTGGCCAGAACAGGCAGGAGTACTAATTATAAAAGCCTGATCTGCAGGTACTACTATGCATTAGAAATCACTGGTTCAATGAATAAGGTTTGTGGCCTAGTTAAAAAGTAGATAAGTGGCCAACTACATAATTGATTAAAGTATCTGATTTAGTTCCAAGGCAGTGAGTTAAAATCCTATTACAGCATACGATTTTTAATATTTCAGTCCAGTTTTTCCATCAATGTAACTGCATATTAATGTGCTACTTTTCTGAAGCAAGACAATCAATGATTCAACACATTCTGCACCTAACCACCAGTGATTTAGGGAAAAGAACAATTCAGCCATATGAAGATTTCATGTCAATCAGAACAGCCATGTTAGAAAAGGTTAACTGTACAAATGGTCAAGTTAAACAACACCTAATCAGGACTAACTTGGTCTTCTGGAGTTAATAATTCCACATATTGAAACTCTGACAGGGGATAAGTTGTGTACAACTCTGTCACCCTCAGATATAGTTCTCAAAAATGGAATAAAGTTGAGCTTGGTCACTATTAGAAGGGAAGCTCTTCAGATAGAAACCAAGGTGCTATAAAAATGTTGTTGGTAATTCAGTAGGTGGCACTCTTCATTCTGTGTCAGAAGTGAACACATTCCCCAGGATAGTTCTGGAGACACAGTGGTATTAGAGCCTTTGTCTTTGGAATGAGACATGAAAAAAGGACCTGATTACTTGTGATCAGTAAAGATCACAGCGCTTTTTGCAAGAGTAATAATGGTACCCACCTTGTCCTAGCCCTATTCCAGACATTCCTCCAACTGCCATTTCTTTTGTAGTTTAAACAGGATATGGCAGTATTCTTCACTTGTTCTAAACTCCTGTGAGTTGTTAGACTAATGCTATATGTCACACCAGAAGTGGTTACATTCCCATATTGAATGAAGTGCTTCCTCTGCTTATAAAGTTCAGACTTAATGTGGTCCATGAGTGATGAATTTTATAATTATGGTTGGCTGAACTGTCCTCATTTTCTGATTGTGAAATTTATTGGATCATGTAGTATATACATGGTAACTGTTTTCCATCCTCCTTTCTCAATCCACTAGTATCAGCGCGCCGCCACCATCAGGCGGCCCAGGGGTCTGCCCTAGCTCTCTTACAGAAATGGACCAATTCTCATTGTCAGGTTCAGATGATGTTATTCTACCTCATTTTGCAGAAAGGCTCCTTCCCCATCCTTAAGTACTAGGATAGCAGGGGCAGGACAGAGGAGTGCTCCACAAATGCATGGTATGTTTCTCTGCGGTAGCATGAAAGAGGATTTGGGTGTGGTGGAAAGTGGGCTAAGAGAGTGTGGTCAGTTAGTATGCCACAGGCCTCACTTAGGACTTTATGTAAATCTCTTAGAAGAGAATTGGAGTCTTTCCACTGACTTTAGTGGGAGTTGAATCAGGCTTTGTGAAGCCACAGCTGATACAGCCCACTGAGTGCAGTATTACTAGCAACAGAGTAACTGCTTACTCGTCCCTACATACCTCCTGAACTTGCAGGAGGATTCCTGCCTGGTTTCTTTTAAATCTTGAGTAATACTCACTCACTCAGATTTGAGTGGGAGAATGTGATGAAAAGATTACTCATTGACAGCACATTTTGTCTGAATAAAACAAAATTGAATGAGGAATGCAGGATTTAGCAGAGTATGGACATTCTCAAGAGCTAGGGAATACTATAGAGAAACGATCAAGTTTGCCCTAAGTGGTAGTAACAGCAACTTAATGGTTGCCAGTTCTGGAAGTTTTGCCTAGAGACTATTGTCTTCTTTTCTGCCATGATTTTTTGTTGTTGTAGGTTACCATAATTCTGGCTGGTCAAAGAAGTGAAACACTGACAGCTTCTTTGCATTGGGGAGCATGCTCTTTTAAATAGAACAAATGCGTTTTAAAAGCACAACTTAGATAGAATTCTAATTTAGTTAAGGATTTTACCATTCAATCTTATTGGGTGAGGTTGCCATACTTCACCAGCTCCAACATCTGTGGCCACATGCAGTATATTCTCCAAGTTCAGCAGTGCAGTTTGCTTGCATACAGTAATCAGATTTGTGGGATGTAATTAAGTGGCTTGCAAGCCCTATAGAATGCTTGATTACTTGAAAAGTATTGTGCTAATACATGGCAAATGGGTGCCTAAGAACACAGTACATCTATTGATGGGAAAAATACTTAAAATCTTACACATTGTTGTCATGAAGAGAAGCAAGTAAAGCCAGACAAAAGATAAGGAGAGAACTGGGAACACAGTGACATAAAAGGAAGCATAAGTGATTGAGAGTGTACTAGGAAATGGGTTGCCGTGGTTATTTTAACTCTATTGTAGCAATCAAGGATTGCTAATTTGATGGATGATTAAATAATGAACTTTTTTTTGTTATCACCATTGATAAAGCATTAAGAATTATTCAGCTGTTGATGGGAGTGTTTTTTGTTTTTTTAAAACTGGATATTCATGTGTAATTAGAGAATGAACTGCTATTTCAAGGCATACTAAATATATATATGGACATACTATATTAAAAAATGTGAATCAGTAAAATATTTCAAAGACCTCAGCACACTCAGTGTGTGCATGCACAGATCCTTGAATAATTATCCTGGCATGTGCTATTGCTTACCTGTAATTATATGAGACTAAATTGGGATATAATAAGAAATTTAAGATGTGTTTCTAATCTTAGTCTCTGTTTTGCTGGATGGGATTTTTTTTAAATGTAAGCTCTCCCAATATAAAATATTGTCAAAATATAAAATGCCACACTGTCCTCTTGAATTTTTTTTTTAAACTTTAGTCTGTTGGACAAAACACAGGAAAGAGGAAGAGTGACAGAAAAACCAAACACACACTAGGTAGGCTCTGCAGTACTAGTCAATTTGCATACCAACTCTATGAAGTCAAACAAAGGAAAAAAGCTTGGGGATAAGTAGGCGAAAACAAGGAAAGGTCAGGATTTTCCCTTCTCCATAGAGGTCTCTTCTGATAAAACAGCTTTTAAGACTTAACACTGTACCTGAAGAGTGTAGCTCACAGAAAAAAACCCTTTGAATACCATCCTGTATGCCTAGAATATATTATACTAAAAAGACCCATTTTGTTATTAATAGAACATCAGTTTCCATCATCTGTATCCATCAAGATACAGATATGAAAGTTCCTTTATACTTTGTACCACACTAGAACCAGTCAAAAGCTTCAAACACTGACAATTTTTTCCATTTCAAATTTTAACCACCACCCCCCACCCCATGCACACTTTTTGCCTAGTTTTTTCCAAAGCAGTTAAAGCTAGTCAAAATGTTAGCATTTTGATTATTTTTTTTGCCATAAAAATGCAAAAGCATTGCATTAATTTTTTAAAAAAATGTTTAGAACAGACAGCTGTCCTCTACACGTAGTAGCACTGTTTGTAAAACAACCTGCAGCAGGGCCAAGAACAAAGTGAGAAGAAAGCTCACCAAAGACTCAGGTTTGAGTACAAAGTTACCCTCTCTCTAGGTAGGGTTTTACTGCAAGGATTCTTGTTTAATCTAAATTGACATTAATTTGGCATGTCTCTAGTTACATTCTTTCCATGGAGTTAACATAAAAAGAAAGTACTAACCATACAAGGTAGCACTTCTGTTTCTCTAACATGCCATATGTGAGCTGCTGGCAAACACATTGTTCTTATCACACTGTCTTCTATGAGAGAAATTCCCATTTTGTCTCCTCCTTCCACTTATGCTTTATGGTGGGGCAAACTCACCACCCATACTCTTTCTTTTTCTTTTTCTTTTTCTTTTTCTTTTTCTTTTTCTTTTTCTTTTTCTTCCTCCTACTCCTCTTCCCTCCCATCCCTTTTAAGGTGATGAAACTAAATAGGTTCTGCTGCACTTAATTAGTCCCATTCTTCCTCTCCCCTCCCCGCCCTTTCTGACTGGGAATTAATCCCTAAAACCATAAGCCATTGGCTGGCACAGTGGGGTCTCATTTTATGAACAACCTGAGTGTGGAGAGCAGCAAAGATTTGGGTTCCTCACCAGGAAATGCCAACACACCTGTAACAATTTAAAGGAGATTACATGTCAATTACAGGGGAAAGTAGCTATTCTTTGCATTTCAGCTTACATTGGCATGTTTTATGACAATTAAACTATGATTGGATGCTTCTCCAGTTTGAGAAGAATTCCAGGAACATGTTGGCATGTTTCTCCTAACTTAGTATATGCTGTACTGCTTTCTTAGCTAGCAGATGAAACAAGCCTTCCTGATATAGATTGCTACATACTACTCTAAACCTGTAAGACCTTTGTGGTTGGCTTTAAGATGCTACCTTTTTAGAATAGTGGAGGCTTGATTTTTGTATAGTTTGTAGTGCAGTTCCATCTTATCAGAGAGCAAATGCTACATGGGCCACTATAATTTGAAGACTATGATAGTGATTTCTCCAAGCAGTGTAAGGGATTTAGTAACAAAACTTCCAAATTGCATCTCATGAGGTTGCACAGAAACAACCGAGGGCAGAATTTGCCCTGCACTATCTGTAGTGTGGTGGAGATATGTGAGAAAGAAAGGACCCAGCTTGACTTTCAGATCCCAAGCTGATTTTGAAGGGGCTGGCAGCTAGGGAAAAAAAAAATCTTTGTAATTTTAAACTGAGTGAATATGGTAAGGAATCAAAAAGTCCCATGCAACATAGAACCCTAAGATACCCTATGATACTATTTTTACAGTTACTTTTCAGAGTAAAACTACACTTAAGAGAGGGCAGCCTTTCTTCTGTTCAAAACTGGAATCTTTGCTCTTCTGATTGTCATCATATTTTTTCACTTTTTATTTTCGTATGTCACTGTGCTACTTACCCTCATGGACTCATTATAGCTTGTTTCTACTTGAGACAAAGCAATATGGTTTTCTCCCGTCAGTCATACAGAATGATGGCAGGTGCAGGCCCATTTGTGCTGCTCTTTCTTTGTCTGCTAGGCTGACAAATATTTGAGGTGAAGCGTGTCAAGAGAAGTTATTCTGCAGTTTTGTTCTTTCCTAGGTTATACACATAAGTATATTTGTAGGTAGAGGTCAGATGGGGGTAGTGGAAGGAATGGTGATTCTGTTTTAAGGTCTATCTATAAAATATGCTCTGCCCATGTCTCCATAGGCTGTGCTAGGCTTCTTGGGCTTGGATTAAAAATAAATGGTGACCCGCGCCAACACCACCCACTTGTGACACCAAAATGAGATATCACAGTAAATTGTGCAGGTCCATGATCCCCTCTCCTTTCTTACATGCGTGAAATAATTAATAGCATTGGTATTTAATTATCATCATTGGGCATCTGAGTTAACACCCTAGTGAGCACCTTTCAGAGATATTGTTCCAGGCTTTTTCCAGGCCCAGGTAGCCTATGTCTTTACTGGGAAGAAAAAGAAAGCTGTGTTTTTTACATCAGATAGTTGTCTGTAGACTGTAGATGGTCCTTATTTCAAGATGATGAGTCAGCCCAACCTCACTTTAGAGTATTTTACAACTTCACTTTTAGACCTTAGCACATGAGATTTGTGTAGAATGTGGAAGGAAGAGAGTCTGTAGTTTTTTTTTAGGGGTAAACAATACTCATTTTAAAAAAAAGTTCTTATGTTTTCATAAAATCTTGCACATTGTGGAATCTCTCATGGTGCCTTCTACCTTATTTCATTCAGACAAAATACTCGGTATGTTAAAAAACAAACAATTTTTGGAATGTTTATGACCACCCCACTCACTGAATATGCAGATTAAATTTTGCAAATTTTGTTCTGGTTGCTAGGGTAGTTTAATAATACATAGTTTATTGGAATCTAGTATTACACATGTGGTATCTCTGAGGGATTAACACTTTTAGCAATTATGTTTATTAGGAAATAACATTCGCATACCCTGGATGTCACTTACTAGGATAAAATGTTCACAACCTTAAATGGAGCATGTGTGCATGAAACCTGTTAAGTAAATGATGAAGGAGGAGGGGTTTCATGCTTTGAAAGCTAGCTGTTTATTTGATTTGTTCACTTCATGTACTTTTAAAAGAGAAAGAAGACAACATAACTGATGAGAGGTCAGATCTTACAGAAGCAAATACAAAGACCTTCTTTGTTTCTTTAATTGAAGCTGTATAGTTATTAGTAAAAACAACCAAGACAGAATCTTACCACAGTATATACGATTGGAAAGATCTAGGAAATCCAAGGAAAGAATGTACATTCACAACCCAACTTTTAGTCCAGAATTAACTGCGTTCCATATTGTATCTGTAAATAGCAGGTACAAATGATTGCAGGCACAACCTTATGCCAACAATTATTTACAACTATATTTCAGTCACTAGGATATCCAAGTCCCTAATTTGCAGATGCCGTCAGGCTGTGCAAGTAACCAAAATTGCACTGACCGTCATTTATACCCGTCATTTGGAGATGTAAAAATAGAGACCACTTTTGGAAACCCATCCCTTAAAATATAACAGATTTACTGGGGAAGAGAGTGGAGATGGTTTTTCTAATGTTGCGATGATGCAAGCTAAGTAGTTTTTATAAGGGAGATCAGTAAACCTGTCCTTATCCTAGAAATTGATGAAAGTTAAAATCACCAAAAACTACAGAAGAATGATAGGACTGTAAAACCTGTGCTCATATGCAAATATCTAACATTGCTTGTGTCTTTCAGAATGGCGGAGACAGGGATGTTGATGGAGAGGCTGGAAAAAGCTGTAATTCGACTTGAATCATTGTTTTCAGATTCACACAGATCCATTGGAATGGAGTGTGGAGCTGTAAATGGCGTCAATGGAGGTATGAGTGGCTCTTTCAAGAACTGCATGCCTTTTTTTGGAATGCCAGATATATAGCTTGTAAGTAGAGCATGTTTTTTGTTCCAAGAGAGAAAGAACAATCCCAGCCCCTTGAGAGCTGCACATTAGCAGAAAGCAATTTTTTTCTTTTTGTAGAACAGTTGGAAAATGTCAGGAGGCAACCTTAATCTTAATCATAAGCATACATTAGCATGCCCTAGAAAATTCAAGATTTGAACTAGTCTTAAATATATAGTCCATATTTCAAGCTTTATGGCTCTGTTTTACTGTTTATATTGTTACAGAGCACTCGCCAGTTGAAAATGTCTGCCGAGGCTAATTAGCAGAAGACATGGGTGTTCCTGAAAAGTCAGAACATACATTTTACTGAAGAAATCAGCAATCAGGATTTATTTTCCAGCTCTTGAATTGAATTTCACTGTGTGGAAACACTGCATTTAATAGCTTGATCCCCTTAATCACAGCTGAACTTGTTCATAAGCATTTGCTGACTAATTGCTGCCACCATGGCAGTATTGGCCTTATTTTACACTCTCTTTCATCCTCTGCCCCCAGAAGTGCATCTCCAAAGCCCTAGAGTTTGGAACAGAGGAAGGAAGGCTAGGATTACAATCTACCCACGCTTGTCTGTACCATGTTGCCAAGCCATACTTACTCACACTGTGCAGATCTTAAGTTAGACTTTTGGTCGTCCTTGACATTTCCAGGTTAAGCAAACTGCATGAGCAAATAGTCAGACAAGAACACATGACCCACACAGAAGCTGGGAAAATAAGTAACTATTAAGAACTATGTATTTTCAAAACATAGGCTTCAGTCCTGCAATGAGCTCCACGGAGGGAAGACCGCTGCATCCACAGAAAACTCACTGCAGATTGGAGCCATTTTCACTAAGGTCCCTGTTCTGATTATTTTAATTGCAAAGCCACATCTACCCATTACATTTGCACATCCCTGTGCCTATGGGGCCAGCTACATCAGGTGGGAGATTCACTACTACGGAAAGTGGTGCTTTTAAATCCTGGCTGAACTGCACAGGAACTCAACCAGCAAAGCCTGTCTATGAGAGGTTGTAAATCAACACATCTCCCAACTGGTCTGGTCCTGCCTGTTCTGGAGGCTGCATCCAAGTTTCCTGGAGGAGCAGGGGCTACAGGATGTTCCCTATATGGCACTCTTGCCATAGGCAATTACCACAGATGTGAGCCCAGAACCTAGGCTGTGCTGACAGAGTGCATAGAGCCCACATCATGTGCAGTATCACACTCAACCAGTCCATGAGTTTGGAGAGATGGTATCAGTTCTAGCAATAGTGTTCATTTTAGGCCATTGTTACGTATGTGGTGCCAGGAGCACAGCTATACGTTATATGCCTGTGATGGTATGTTTCAGGGCAGGTTCTCACATTCCAAATAGCCTCTATGGCTAAACATGATGGCCCAAGTTCCTCACCAGGGATGAATTTGGCTCAGTAACATGACATATAAAGTTCCCTGTCTGTATTTATTCACGTCACTTTCCTTAACGGTGTCCCTCAAAGATGGAGGCTCTGGGCATACCATGTTTAAAGCCACGTTATCGCTTAATAGACTTAGAGATTTCAGTTGCACCTGTCTTATAAGAATGGAGTGTGTCTTTATTTCGTTTAAAACAAGAACTTATGTAAAAGAGTATGTGTTCTTTCATAGCAATGACCCAAATAATTTACCATGGCTTACTTCAGAATATATTTGTGATCAGTTAGGCTTGAATGTATATTGTATTCCATCTTAGCTGGTTAATATTTTTATCATACATGGCACAAGGGAGAAGAGTATACATTTTGGTCCTGAAGATTATGGTGGCAGGGTTGCAGGAAAAACATGCAGTTTCTGAATTACAGAAAGGTCCACAGCAAACTCTAGGATATGGTCTCAGAAATCAGCAGCTTTGCTTCCTAAAAATAGGTGTAGCTGTGTTCTGACTTTCTACAGTGTTAGTGCAGTTGATGGGCTACTCTTTGAATCTCTGTGCTCCAGAATAAAAACTTAAAATGAGTGTCTTGGAGACTGGCATGGATTTTTACAAAGAATATAAATGAGCTTTGGAAAACATTTTATTCTCCAACTCCACCATAAAAAACTTTGTGCAGTAGGTCCCACAAGAAACTTACACATAAACATTTATGAAAGCCTAGAAATTCCTTAGAATTAAAGGTCAGAGGAATTAAAGGTGAGAGGAAAAGTAAGTGACATAAGGAGACCAGGACAGCCTAGGCATTCCATCAAGCAGCTTAAGCACAGAATGCTAAACACAGGCAATTCCTAGTCCTCATTGTCAAAGCTAATGTTTTCTGTCAAAGGGCCAAAATGCTGTTACTGCAAAAAGAGCTTTCAGGGTTATTAATCAGGGTTCTGCAGTAGTGCAGTGCCAACTGGTTAAGACCGCATTGGGCAAAGCCTGGTGTCCCTTCAGAACAGATTTTACTTTTTACCAAGTAGAAGAGAAGCTCAGAGAGAGAGGAAGGAGAGAATTTTGACCCTGATTCTTCAAAGCACTTGAATGGCTTAAATTTACACATGTGCTGGATGAGGGCCATAGAGGTGATATATCTCCATAGAGAGGATATATAGACGGCATATCAGGAAGTGAAAAAGGGACTGGAAAATATCCAAGAAAAGATTACTTTCTCTGGCTTAAATGATATATAAGGCTATTCAGAAAGCCAATTTGGTGTAAGAAACTGATTCTTACCTGGGTTTCCCAATAGTCAAGACAATCCACGTCCAGTTTAAATAGAATCCATTGTATCAGGATACAGTAGTATACTCTCTATGAAAAATCATTCTTGTAGTCTTCAGCTTGGTATGTTAACGGTCACATAGTCATTGAGATTAATAATTTCGTAAAGTTAGATTTTTTTCTAGTGACTGGATGAGCTTTTATCATTAACAGAATTTGCAGTTTTGCAAACTCAGACAACAGAGCAAGGAGATTCCAAAGCTGTGCTTCAGTATACTGATCGCTTAGGAACTAGTTTCCTCATATCGTAGAATTGCACTGTTGCCATATTGAAGTCCCATTTTCCTAGAAATTGACTTATTGTTTTTTAATGTCTGCCAAACAATTTATAAAGCTTCAGGAATGGGTGTGTGGAATAAACATAGCAGTGGTTCAGTATAGATTCCTTTAGGGGGATGACACTTGTTTTATGTATATTAATAGCACTGTGTTAATAAAAAGGTCTAAATCATGCTTATCTGTCCATTCTGACTTTGCAGTATTGAAGAATATTTATTTTAGCACCTGTTATTTTAGTACAAAAGCAGCTAGCCACATACAGTATATAGATTACATTATTTTCACGTGGCTAGCCAGGTTCCGCTGGGAGCAATATTGTTTGGTTGTTGCTAGAAATAATGCTTATACATTAATTTTACTGATTTTCAAGTCAGTGAATATGGCAAAATATTACAACAATATTTTCCCACCTCTACAGTATTTTTCCCTCCAGCAGCAAAAGACAGTATTACAAATTACTAACTTTATGAACCGGTTGTAATAAAATGCCTTTCTCCCAAAGGTGTAGCACCATACGTAGAAGCCTTTGACAGACTGTTAAATGGGAGTGTGGCTGAGTTTCTCAGGAATAGCAAGATCCTTGAAGGTGATGTGAAGATACATGTGAGTATTTTCCCATTTCCTCCCAATATAACTATGGTTTGTCTGTAAATGCACAAAACCTCCTCTACCAGTCTGGATTGTGGAGAGGGCGATGGAATTCTCATTGCTGTTGCTTTAATTATTATTAGTAGTAGTTCCCAGAGATCTCAATCAGATAGAGCCACATTGTGCTAGTGCAGTGGTCACCAACCTTTTAGTCTGGTGGGCGCCAGACGAAGGACCGTGGCAGTGGTCGAGCATGCGCCGAAATGCCACCGAATTTCTGCGGCATTTCGGTGGTGACGCCTCCCAATGACGTCTCTTGTCAGCGGCAAGCGGCATCCTCGAGAGGAGTTGCCGCCAAAATGCTGCAGAAATTCGGCGGCATTTTGGCGGATGCTCGACCGCTGGCCAGGACGCAGGCCCATTTAGATGCCGGCACTGTGCTGGGGACCCCTGTGCTAGTGGTTCTATGAACACAAAATATGATACAGTCCCTGTCCCAGAGAGTTTACAATCCAAGGCACTGATGTCGAAAAAAAACAACCTTACACATATGAGCTAGCGTACACAATATGAGTAGTCCCATTGCATACAGTTCAGCAAGAGCATGAATATTTGCAGGATTGGGCCCTAATTAAAGACAGGGTGCAATAAATGAGTAAAAAGCAATATGAAATAAGGAGGATCCAGCACCAGTAAGATCACATGAGTACAGAGGGTATTAATGTGCGCAACTCGGTTCCAGATCTTAAGTTTTGTTGTTTTTTTTATTTTAATCCTCATCTACTTTCTTTATTTTCAGGACTTTTGCCTATTTTGTTTTAAATTATTACATTGTTTTTAATCTGACCAGTTTTTTATATCTACGCCTGTTTCTTTTTTCTTTTGCAATAAATTTTGTAACAAGGAATTTTTATAAAGACAAAGTTAGTTCACATTGAATGTGGTCATGTTATGTGCTGACACCTCCCTTTTGTGATCTGGGTTTTTATATTTTTTAAACTGTTTTTTTTAAAATTCAGTGACAATATACTCCCATTTATCTGAACCCTATTATCCGAACCTCCACATTATCTTAATTCCTCCTGGTCCCCCAGCATGAGATACATAACTCTCTGTAGCATGTATGTCATGCTGGGGGACAAGGAAGGGATTCAGATAAAGAGGAGGTTCTGATAACAACACAGAGACTCCTGGCCACAACTGCGAGGAAGAGCAGGAGGAGGAGACCCCAGGCATAGGGAGGCTACCCTGCTGCTGAATGGGAGAGAGGGGAGCCCTCTGCAGCCCTGCTGTCATGGGAGTGAGTGAGCAGCGCTGCAGAGGGCTCCCTGTGCAGCTGCAGGGCCAGTGACACCCGAGCCCTGGAGGTGCAAGGTACAGGGTATGCTGCGGTCTTGGCAGGGCAGAGCAGAGTTCTGTACGGGGATCTCTGCTGTGCCCCACCAAGAGCGCAGCCTCCCTCCCTCACCTTGCACCTGCAGGGATCAAGTGTCACCGGCCATGGCAGTGCAGGGAGCTAGTGCAGGGAGCTCCCGGCCCTGGGGGAGACCAGCCTGCTGCCAAATGACTGAATGGCTCCTGCCCTTGATTATCTGAACTCCCAATTACTGAGATAAAATCTGTGTCCCCCACACTGTTTGGATAATCAGGAGTATACTGTCTTTTCTGTGGCAGAGGGACAAAGGATGGATTCATCTGATCACAGCTGCAATACCCTGTCTATCCTGGTAATGTCATAAAGCTACATGCAAATGGGGGGCTTATCACTCAAAGTCAGTTAGCTGATCTGAGTTGGGGGTGAAAGAGTGTCAGGGATTTTATCTCAGCTCCATAGAGCTGTGCATCCATGCTTTTCACCATATGAATTAATCCTTGCCTAATTCATTGCTGCTGCTACTCTACCCCACAAACCCTGCAGCAAGGAAAACATGCATCCTCCACTGAGTTTGCAAAGCAAGGGTATCTACTTTACCCTCACCTTAGCAGCTGAGAGCATCACCTTCAAAAGACCCTTGCACCCAGTCTGCTCAAGGAACAAGAGTTCTGAGGTTGCTCTCTGAACTGGGTCTCTTGTATGGTTTTATATATTATTGTCCAAAAGGGTTAGAGTGCCTTGGTCAGGAAGCTCTAGCGTATTGGAATGGGTCAGGAAATCAGGTGGATCCAGAGTCTGACTGTCTTTAGAAATTGCTGCAAAACTTTGCTCTTCGAAAAAGCCTTCCTACCATAAGAATGACACTCCCAACACTTCTAGCCTGAAGCCCCTACCAGCAAAAAAAAAAAAAAAAGACAAGAAAAAAAGGGAGGGGACTCCTAGGTGCTATGGGAATACAAATTATAAAATAATAATAAAATATTTTTAAAAACAAAAACCAGGCCCTAAGCAGAGATTTGACCTCAAAAATAGAGAAGTGCCAGAGCCACCATGAAATTCACTGTGAACTTTACTATTGCAATTGATGAGCAGCAGTATAAGACCCCAAGATAAATAGGAAAACCCTAGTATTGCATCCTAACAAACACACAAAACAATGACACGGGCTAATTTACATAGGGAATCCCAAATCCAGCTGCAGAACTCTGCTAATTGAGTAAATCCACTCTAATCTGGCCACCATTTGATGTACACAATTTAGTCCACTTAAAAGAATACTTAAATGAAAAGATTTAATCTTTCTGAATGTGTGGGCAGTGCTGGCATGTTGTGGGTGTTACTGGAATACAAATAAAATAATAATAAAGAGTGTTTGTTCAGAGCTACGGAAACTGTTAGCAAGTTTCCATCATGTAAAGAAAATGGGATTCTGTTTGTAACCTATTAAAATATTCTGAAATTTTAGTCTCTGAATTTACAATATGAAACACAGACCATAGTTGCCTTATGTTTTTACTTGCTGCTGCAACAACATCTGTGCTTTACCTTAACAAGCAGAACGAGGAGTGTTTTTCTTCTGGGTGTCTTATAGACCATGTGTCCTAAGCATTATGCTTGCAGCTGCTATCTCTTTCACATAATGAACTGAAGGGAAGGTTGTATTTTGTTTCAAAAAACACCTGTTGCCTAGAAAACCTCACATACCTGATTGATCAGGATGGTAATATGAGAGAGAGCTCATAGGGGATGTTATATTATGCTAAAGAAATAAGGGATTTAACATGATGCATTTCATGTTGATTGCTGTAAGAACGGTCTGGTTTGTGTTTCTGATGAAAGGACAAGTACAGCTACATCTAATGTCTGCTTCAGTGCCCTGCTCTGTTTTTCTGAGCTTACTGTATGCTAGTCTTTGGAAACAGAACAAAATAAAAAAGAGGACTGATAACTAGCTTTCGTAAGCACTGCTGAACATAACAACGCAGTGGATTTCAGAAAGATTAGTTCACTAAAGAAGAGTTTGGCGTAGACCCAAGTCAATTTATAGTAGAATGGTTTTGAATTCAAACTATAGCATGTCTAGTGATGATTCTTTTGGGAGGTCAACTGCATTAAAATAGCTAACCACATTAAAAACCAAAACCGAAGATTTTTGTATAGCCTATTGAAAACAAGCTATATTAAACATTTACGGCCAAATCTTTGGCTTTGCTGTGCCCCTAGGGTGATGCATATTGGCCACAAAACTCACGTAACTGGCTATCTGGGTATTTATTCCAGTCCTTTCAGAATCCCTGACATAGTGAGGCTGCTCTAACTTGAGTTTCATCCAAGGATGAAAAGGTCCAAGGAATCAGGGGAGTGCGAAGGTGGCCTCCTGGTTTAAATTGCACCCATGGAGATATTCCAGCAGTCACAGATAGCTGGAACAGAGGTGCATCAGCTACATCCCCTTTTGCTTGGCCATATCCCCTCCTTCCAGGACTGTGATGAGGGTGACAAAGAGCAGGGGCGGCTCCAGGCCCCAGCACACCAAGTGCATGCCTGAGGCGGCAAGCCACTGGGGACGCTTTGCCGGTCGCCGCGAGGGCGGCAGGCAGGCTGCCTTCAGCAGCTTGCCTGTGGAGGGTCCGCTGATCCTCCGGCTTTGGCAGACCAGCGGACCCCCCACAGGCAAGCTGCTGAAGGCAACCTCTCTGCCGTGCTTTGGGCGGCAAAATGCCTAGAGCCACCTCTGACAAAGAGCCAGCTATGCCAGATCTGTTCTACCTAGTGATTGTTACATTGAGGAGGCTGGTCAAGTGGTACAAAGGGGCCAAGAACCTGGCTTTGTCAAGTGTTCAGTATGAGTCAGTTTATATTGGTTATGTGGGAGTCTGATATCACAGACTACGGGATGCTTTGGCTCAAGCAAGTTAGAATAATGATGTACAAGATAAGATGTACAATGTAATGATAAGAATAGAACATACAAGTAGAGAAGTCTTCTGAGGTAAGGTGTGCATATTGTAAGACTGGCATATGACAATATTTTGTAGGACACACGATGGAAAAGAATTACGTGATACGTGTTACTGTAATCAAAGAATTGGTTGTCTGGTTAACTCTAATTATAGTTCCCTCTCCTCACATTCCAACTTATATACTCCACAGAGGAAAAGGTTACTGGTCTCTCTACACTTCCAGGTTCTACTGTTTCTGCCAGAGAAACAGTCTGCAGTCCCTGGTGGCACAAAGTGTATCTGGAAAGTGGCTGCAGTATCTCAAGACAATTTCTCCCCCCGACTCCAGCAGGGGTCCTAGAGCCAGCCAAAGGTGGCTCTTCCCGGAAGAGGCATGGAGTGTGCCCACAGGCTGTGCTGATTTAGCCAATCCTTTGAGCAGCGTCTGCTTGTAGGGCTCCTATGGAGCCCTCGCTGTCCTTCAAAGCTGCCTTCCTTTGGCAGTACCCCTGGAATGAAGCTGTCCCTGTTGGCACGCTGGGGAGGGGATGGGGTGATTTTTATACACATATACACCAGAAGAAATTAATCAGCCCTCCTGTATATTGTGTTTGACATTTAAATTTGGTTTTTATGTAGTTTCTTGAGAAGATCTTGGAGTCATTATGGATAGTCCTCTGAAAATATCCACTTCATGTGCAGTGGCAGCCAAAAAAGCTACCAATGTTAGGAACTGTTAGGAAAGGGATAAATAATAAGACAGAAAATATCGTAATGCTTCTATATAAATCCATGGTACGCCCACATCTTGAATACTGCATGCAGTTCTGGTTGTCTCATCTCCAAAAAGATCTACTAGAATTGGAAAAGGTACAGAGAAGGGCAACAAAAATGATTATGGATATGGAACAGTTTCCGTATGAGGAGAGGTTACAAAGACTGGGACTGTTCAGTTTGGAAAAGAGACGATGAAGGGGATATATATCCAAGGTCTATAAAATCATGAATGGCATGGAGAAGATGAATCAGGAAGTGTTATTTATTCCACATCACACAAGAACTAGGGGTCATCCAGTGAAATTAATAGACAGAAGGTTTAAAACAAAAGGAACTACTTCTTCATACAACACAGAGTCAGCCTGTGAAACTTGTTGCCAGGGGGTGTTGTGAAGGCCAAAACTATAATGGGATTAAAAAAAGAATTAGATAACTTCATAGAAGATAGGTCCATCAATAGCAGTTAGCCAAGATAGTCAGTGATGCAAACCCATGGCCTAGGTGTTCCTACCCTTTGACTGCCAGAAGCTAGGAATGGACAATGGATGGATCACTTGATGATGGTCTGTTCTGTTCATTCCCTCTGAAGTACCTGGCATTGGCCATTGTCGGAAGACAGAATACTGGGCTATGTTGACCATTGTTATGATCCCGTATAGCTGTTCTTATGTTCTAAGAAGGTCTTGTAGTTAAGATACTGGCCTGGGACTTAGGAGATCTGGGTGCAGTTCCTAGCTCTTCCACAGATTTTCTGCGTGACCTTGGGTAAGTCACTTAGGCCCAGATTCTCAAAGGTATTTAGGTGCCCAATAAAAATAAATAGGAGTTAGGTGCCTACATACCTTTGAAGATCTTGGCCTTAATCTCTGTTCCTCATCTGTAAAATGGGGATAATAATCCTTCTTCCCCACATAGTTTCTCTATTTAGATTTTAGATGGTTCAGGCAGGGACTCTCTCGTGCTCTGCATATACACAGCACTTAGCACAATGGATCCCCAATCTCAACAGAGGCCGCTAAGCACTACTGTAATGCAAACCATCATTGGCGCCAGCCCTGGAGCACCCATGGAAAAAATTAGTGGGTGCTCAGCTCTCCCTTTACCCCCAGCACCTCTCGTCCGCCCTACCAATCAACTCCTCCCCCTCTCTCCCAGCGCCACCTGCCACCATGAGCAGCTGTTCCACGGCGTGCAAGAGGCGCTGGCGGGGAGAAGCAGGGACAAGGCAGGCACGGGGAAGGGGGCGGGACGGGGCGAGAAAAAGTGGGTTGGGGTGGGGCCTTAGGGGAAGGGGTGGAGTGGGGGCAAGGCCTGAGCAGAGTTGGAGCAGGAAGGGCGGGTGGGAGCTTGGGAGGAAGGAGTGGAGTAGAGTGGAGTGGAGGCAAGGCCTGGGCTGAATGGGGGTTGAGCACCCCCAGGCAGAGGAAAAAGCCAGTGCCTGTGCAGATCATTAATGATGGAATCTCATGTCAGTATCCATGTACCAGGATTCAGCAAATGCTATAGGTGAACATGTACATGCGAGGTCAGACTAATGTAAGAAACATAGTTATGTGGGAGACATACAAGGTTGTCCATGATCTTTGCAAGCTGTTGTATCCTTGCTTTGTGCTATTCACATTTTTCACAGAGCGTATTAATGCGCCTTGCTTCAAAGCGGTTGATGGTGACATGACATTTCTGCAGCCACCTTGCTCTGTTGGGGGCTGTTGCTTCCCAGTTGTTGGAGTCAACCTGATATACTTTCACATTTGACTTCAGTGTGTCTTTATATCATTTCTTTTGGCCACCACAAGAACAGGTATCTTGCATTAGATGACCATAAAATGTGGCCTTAAGTATTCTCAAGCTGGCAATAGAACGAGGTGCCCAGACTAACGCAATTGAGCATTTATGAGCATGTTTGAATGCCAGACATCTGACAGTGATTCAGGATTTTGATATTGGGAATCTTGCCCCACCATTTGCAAATGGACTAAACACAGCACATGTGAAATTGATCAAGTTTCCAAATCATTAATAATAATTAGACTAAGGGAAGGTAGCTATCTGTGTCTTCCTGTTATAAACAAAATAAGTAATAGTCTACATCTGTTCATGACAAGCATTTTACTGAAAGATGTAACACTCCCTGTACTCAAATCATCTGTTCTTTACAGGGAAATGTATAGAAGTAAACAATGGACTTTCATGGTCGTGATTTTTCAACAGAATCTCCTCTCTATGATGGGCAGAAAACACTGTTACAATTTATATTGCCTAATTTAACCATGCACTATCAAATCTATTATTTGGCTGATTCCTTATTAACAAGGCAATGTGCTTACAGGGCATCAGAATGCACACGTGTACTCTCATGTTGATCTTGCTGTGCCCACAGGCTGTGTGGTTTCAGGCATTGTGCTAAAAGTTGAGTCAGGACTCAAAGTACAGAATGATGTCAGTCTGCCCAATGAGAAGCATGCAGTGGGGCTCTATCTCAGCTGTTGAAAGCAAACACTAAGTAGAACCGTTTCCAGGGCAGGGAAACAACAGAGCAAAATAAAAAATAATGAAGCAAAATTATTTTTAAAATATCCAAAATATACTTTCATAAAATAAAGATAAAATTAAATAAAAAATAGTCTTAATGTAATGTTGATTGAAAAAAATTAAATATTCAAAAAATCCAGAAATTCTCAAAGTTAAAGTTGCTTTAGTAATCCTGACTTAGCTATATTGCACATTCTATATCTGTACCATAAAATATTACATAATATAAATTTAAATCTTAATGTATTACTGGTTAAGAAGACAGACAGGAATACAAGATATTATATATGTGCAATGTGACCAAATTACCAGTGCAATACCAACATTAACTTTTGGAATGTCCTGATTTTTGATTGCTTGGAAACAGCTCCCATGGAAGTCAATCAGAATCTTTCTGTTGATTTTAATACAAATTGGATTGGGTTCTTTGTTTCTTAACCTTAATGTTGCAGTAATGCCAGCTTTATCTTAAAAAGGAGGAGAAAAAAAGTCCAACAGACGCTGCTTAAAATCTTGGGAAATGGTGCCCAGCATGCCTAGTTGTGCATTGCTGGCACCAGAAGCATGCACCTGTAAGTTTTAAGGGGGAAAAAATTCTACTGGGAGTGCTCCAGAATGCATTTAAGTCAAGTCAGAACATTAAGAACCCAAACACAAAAACAGTCAATCTATCAACAATTCGATACAACAGCCTGCTTGTTTGGGCTTGGATTCTGCATAAATTTACACACATGCTTAAGCATGTAGATTGTCCTACTGAAACCACTGGGACTGCTTGAGGGAGGCAGTAAAGTTAAGCACATGCATAAGCATTTGCAGGATCACAACCTTAAATTGTAAGCCTCTCAGGGCAGGGACAGTGTCTTCTGTGTTTGTACAGCACTGGATATTGTGGGATCCTTATCTCAAAATGGATATGGACAAAATAGAGAAGGTTCAGACAGAGGCAGATTAAGGTTTTGTGGGGCCCTGGCCAGAGCAAGTGGGAGGGCCCTCCCTATGCTCCTGCCCCCATTCCGCTCCTTTTGCTTGTGGCCCTGCCCCAAGCCCCACACCATATTGCCCTGCCTACTGCAGCCCCTGTTTGCTCCTTTCTGCCACTCCCCACTGTGGCTAAAAGACTGGAGAAGTCAGAGCTCCTCCATCTCGGGGCTGCAGTCAAGGTCTGGGTGCTGGGTGCTTCTTCTGCCGGGGATTAGGGTCGGGATGTTGGGGCTTCCCCTGCCCCATCTGCCCTGTGCTATCTGCTGGAGTCTCGGTGCTGGGGCTTCCCCCACCGCCTTGTGCTTCTGCCAGAGAGTGGGGTTGGGGTGTGGGGGCTTCCCCCACCGCGCCCGGTGCTGTTGCCAGGGCTCCGGGCTTCTGCTGCCCCACGGCAGATGTCTCCTGGAGCGGGCCCCCCAATTGGCTTGGGCCCCTGGACATGGGCCCCATCGGCCCGTTGGCTAATCCACCACTGGGTTCAGAAAAGAGTTACAAGAATGAGTTGAGATCTGGAAAATCTGCTTTACAATAAGAGATTAAAGAAGCTTCATCTGTGCAGTTTATCCAAGAGAAGGTTAAGAGGTGACTGGAAGCTGAAGTAGACAAATTCAGATTAGAAAAAGGTGCAGGTAACAGTGAGGGTAATTAACCCTGGAAAAATTTAGGAGGGATGTGGTGGATTTTCAGTCACTTGAAGTCTCTAAATCAACATTTGAACTTTCAAATTTTTGAGGTATCTCTTATGATAAAAATTGGGGGTGAGAATAGAAAATAATGTTGTCGAGGGTTTTTTTTGGTAAGTCCCAAAACAGCTGAACATAATCAGCTTCAGTTTAAAACAAACATCTTCTGTGCAGAAACCAAGCATGTAAAATATTAGCCCATAAGAAGAATTTTGGGGGAAGTTGCAAGTGAGTAAAAATAGGGATTGGGTGAGATTATGGTGTTATAATTTGAGCCTTTTCTGCATACTTAATTATAGAGGTGGCATCCTCAACCCTGCTCCATTCCTTTTTGCTTGGTTAAAGGGTCTGAGTGTCAAAAAGGGGTCCTAAAAGCCCTGGTTGCAGCTAGGGGAGGGTTCCTTTGGCACATGCACTGCAGAAGACAGCTGTAGAGTTGCCTTCCAAGGAGCCCATTCTAAGCCCCGGGATAGAGGGCTTGTCAGGGGTGGCACTGCAGCAGGCAGACTTTGAAAGTTCACAGCCATTAGGACAACGGTTCCCAAACCTTTTCCCTGAATGACCCCATTTCCAGATGTATTGTTTCCTATGACCCCAGACAGTCTGAGGGATGCCATTTTAAAACAGTGTCCTTGAACAGCATCACCTTGTAGGTGCAAGATCAGGCTGCATGTAGGATGCCATTTTGTTCTACGAACCAATGGTGTCCACCATGGAGTGTGATCTCACATACACCATACATACGAGGTCATGCTGTACGGAGGATTCCATTTTACAATCCCACACAGTCAGGATTGCTAACGGTGTGACCCTACTAGAGGTCACGGCCCATAGTTTGGGAGCCACTGCAGTAGGGCAATTCTCCTTGAAGCTCTCCTTTGCCTGTAAAAAAACAAATTGACAATGGTGAGGCTGCTTCGTGTTCTGAGTCCACTGCGTATCATGCTCACCAATACTGTCTCATTGTTTCCTTGCACTCCCCTATCTGTCTGCATGTACCTATTGCTTGTTTCTTGATTGATTATAAATTCCTTGGGGCATCTTTTTTTCCCTGTGTTTGTACAGCACCTTGGGTAGTGGGGTCCTTGTGCATGACTTGGGCTCCTAGGAGCTATGGTAAAATAAATAATAAGTCCTGAGAGGCCATACCTTAGACAGCCCCAAGGCTAACTTATGCTGGGGACCTCGTCAGCCCCAGACAGCCCAAGATTGGGAGAGAACAAAGGTGGGTTAAAGCCACCATAGCCACCCATCTTTCTAGGATGGAAGTTCTGTGCCTGTCACAGTGCTAGCAGACTCCTATGGAGTCCTTCCCAAAATAGAAGCTGCCCTGATCTAGCAGAAAATCTGAGGGAGAATGGCAGAATCAGTATTACCTGCCCTCCCCATTGCGGCGAGCTGCCCGCATCAAGCTATAGTTGACAGCTTCTTGCACCATCGAATCTCTCCCATGGTTTTAATTTCTCTCACAATGAACGAGAATATATTATTATTTTTTTATTTCAGAGCTATTGTGCTACAGTACTGAGCCCAGTTTTTCAAGTTGAGAACAATATACCTCTCATTGTCCATTTTTACAGCTTTTCCTCTGATGCTAAATAGTGGTTCCCCTCTCTTATGCTTGATTGGAGTTATTTGTTTACAGGCTGTGAACAAGCTTTTCCATTAATTTTCAATCTCATTTTCTCCAGGAACCATGTGCCCTCACTGCCCTGCATAACTCCTCTCCCCTCCTCTCCTCTCCCTTTTTTTTTTGTAGTTGGTGGCTGCAGCTGTTTGAGTTGCATAGAAATGCTGGGTTTGGAAACTGGGGGTTATTCATTGCAGTCAGCAGATATGCAAACAATGAGTTCAGAATCTGGCTCTTCAGTCAGTTTCTAGAAAAAAGGAGTTCAGGGAATAATGAGCATTAACAAGGCACAAGAGAAACTGATGTGCAGTTTGAATGTTGTTTTAAATAAGCTGGGAGTGATGTTGTGAGAGGGGGGAGCGACTGGTGGTGTAAATGTGCATTTGTCTCTTTGTTCAGATTGAAGCATATTATCAGTATGTCCAGTTTCATGAATGCTGGAGAGTTAATTTGGGTAGAACAATCCTGTTGTTTCTATCTTCGGTTATCATATGACATCATAAACTAAACTGTCACTTCATAATCAATCAGAATTATGCACACATGCACACAAAAACACCATTGGGTAATACCAGAATTTATTTAGTTATTTACAGATTTAATTTCACATTTCTCCCCAACTCCTGGAGGTGCACTAAAATAGATGGGTGCAGGGTCTTGAAATCTGTAATTAAGTCTGAAATCTTTTTATAGCCTCCTATTTAAAGAATGACCAGAGGCCAAATTCTGCTTTCAGTTATATCACTGTTAACCTGGAATAAATCAATTTAATTCAATGGAGTTACTTTGAATTTACATCCGGTATAACTGAGGACAGAATTTAGTCTCATGAGCTTATTCTTATAAAATACCTGTTTAACAGAGACCAAAGGTGGTTGCAGAAACTGCGTATTTAATACCTTTCTTTGCAATCGATACTAAAAATTAAATCAGAGCCCAAAATATTCAAAATGGTACCTGAAAGTAGACCCTTACATTCATATTTAAATACCTGGGGCTGGTCTACATTGATGCAGCTGCACTGCTGTAGCACTTCTGGTGAAGACACTCTAAGCCAGAGGTACGCAACCTATGCCATGCATGCCAAAGGTGGCACGCGAGCTCATTTTCAGTGGCACTCATACTGCATGGTCCTGGCTACCAGTCCGGGGGGCTCTGCATTTTAATTTAATTTTAAATTAAGCTTCTTAAACATTTTAAAAACCTTATTTACTTTACATACAACAATAGTTTAGTTATATATTCTAGATTTAGAGAAAGAAACCACCTAAAAACGTTCAAATGTATTACTGGCACACGAAACCTTAAATCAGAGTGAATAAATGAAGACTCAGCACACCATTCTGAAAGGTTGGTGACCCCTGCTCTAAGCTGACAGGAGAGCGCTCTCCCATTGACTTAAAAACTCCACCTCTGTGAGAGGCAGTAGCTATGTCAGGAGAAGCTCTCCCACTGACATAATGCTATCTACACGGGGGCGTTAAGGTCAATATAACTATGTTGCTCAGGGGTGTAGATTTTTCACACCCCTGAGCAATGTAGTTATACCTAAGTAAGTTTGTAGTGTCGACCTGGCCCTAGATAACTGGCCTGCTTTAGTGCTTTTCAGAGATCCTAGGCACCCGCAACTCCAAGTCAATGAGAACCCTGGGTATGCAGCACCTCTAAAAGTCAGGCCACTCTTTAGCAGAAGGGTACCTAAATATAGGTTTAAAGCCTTAACTTTAAACACCTATGTTTGTAAATTTTGGCCTGGGAGTCTTCCAAAACCATATAAATGGAAGTCAAATACAAAGGAGCCAGGATTCTGACACCATTACTCACTTTGAATGGTATCACTGATTTCAGTAGGACAACTCACAGAGAAAGGTGGGAAAGGGTGTCAGAATCTAGACCTAAGTGTATAGAAAATATAACATACACATGACTGAACAACATAAGAATTCATTTGTCATGGATTTCTTTTTGAAGATAATACAAATGAGAAAAAATGAGCAATTATCTATTCTTTGTACTGAGGGATTTTGACAGATTTGTGATTAAATAGAGAAAACCTCATCCCCTGTGTGCGGTCTTTCAGTTGGGCCTTTGGCCTTTGGAGATCAGGAAGCCCAGTGAAGGTGGCAAAAAGAATATTTACAAAGAGAAACCTCAAAGAATGTTGTAACCTTTCAACTTTACACACATAATAGCTGAAGTTCATAGAACTTCTTTTGACGAAGTCTTCTCACAAAGACATGTTAAATTACAAATACAAGTGTTTGCAAATCATCTAATATTGCGTTTCAGAGAAACCAATTAATTTTGGAAGCAGAGGAGGGAGTGCCACTGCTATTGCATATCATTCCCCACCTGCCTCCAAAACTCATTGAAGCCCCTCCATGGGAGTGTTGACCTCATCTTGGAGGATCTATAGGTTTGGGTGAAATATTTATTTGCTAAGGATGCTTCTAGAAATAATAATGGAGGTTACTGAAGCTGTAATAGCAAGTAGAAGAACTAAAATATATGTACTAAAAATAGACTTGGCTATAGATTTTAAGCTTTAGTGTTAGAGACTTAGAGTGAAGCCTAGTAGAAGTTGGTATTATGTGCTTTCCAGAAGGTCATGAAATTTAGCAATATGTATCTTGTGATAGGTAGCAATGTATTGTATAGCAAACAAGTAAACTACAAAAGAATATATGATAGCATTTTAGGGGCTTTTTGCAATAAGAGCTAATGGCATTGCTATATCAAAACTATTGGAAAAGGGACTGACAAAAATGGTTGGGTTAACTGTCAGAAATGTAATTAGGGTCAACTGGAATACCAAATACGCATAGGAGTCTGAGTCTTAATGAGATGTGGTCCCGGATATATGTCGGGGGGAATTGAAAAAGGTGTAGGAAAGGTTGTCAAACTTATCCATAGCTGGGACACCAGGATGATCACATGTGGTAACCGGATAGGAGGCCTGGCCCAGCACTATCCTCTTGTGGAGAGCTCCAATGATGGTTTCTTCCATCTTTGTTTCTAATGGTCTCCATAAGGTTGTAAATGTGCACAATGTAACATTGTAAATATGAACTATGTAGGAAACCACTTTACTGTACTTATTCTTTTGTGCATTGATTTTTCTATTATTTCACTTATATTTGTATATATTAACTAAAGCTCAAAGTTCCCATGTGTGCTTCACTAATTTCATCTTCTTGATTAACTCTAGGTAGCCACCTTAACAAAGAACTTGTTGTTTGTGATAGGTGCATGTTATACCCTAGATTAATCCCAGGCTACAGGGAGTTGGCCAGGGCCTGAATGTGTTGGAAGGGAGCAGGCTGGAGGTGAGAGCGCATAGAACAAAGGAATGGCTGCTCTTCACATCAGCATTACCTCTCCTGAGTTTCTCCTCTACAGGTTGGAATCTTCTCTTAGAAAGGTTTCTGTGGTAGTGGCTGGTGAGGGATTACATAGCAGCACAGTTCTTGTGGAAGCTAACCTGCCAGGAAATGATGAGAGCCATAGAATCATAGAACTGGAAGGTCTCTCAAGAGGCCATCTAGTCCAGTCCCCTGCACTCATGGCAGAACTAAGTATTATCTAGACCATTCCTGACATGTGTTTGTCTAACCTGCTCTTAAAACTCTCCAATGATGGAGATTTCAGAATCACCATAGGCAATTTATTCCAGTGCTTAACCACCAACAGTTAGGAAGTTTTTCCTAATGTCCAACCTAAACCTCCCTTGCTGCAATTTAAGCCCATTGCTTCTTGTCCTATCCTCAAAGGTTAAGGAGAATAATTTTTTCTCCCTCCTCCATGTAACACCTGTTATGTACTTGAAAACTGCTATCATGTCCCCTCTCAGTCTTCTCTTCTCCAGACTAAACAAACCCAATTTTTTCAGTCTTCCTTCCTCACAGGTCATGTTTTCTAGATCTTTAATCATTTTTGTTGCTCTGCTCTGGATTGTCTCCAATTCGTCCACATCTTTCCTGAAATGTGGTGCCCAGAACTAGACACAATACTCCAGTTGAGGCATAATCAGCATGGAGTAGAGTGGAAGAATGAACCAGTGCAGAGCAAAGGGTCTCTGTGCAGATGACTCTAGACCTTTTGGTTTCTCTGAGATCTCTGTGGATCTCAGGTGATCTGCTAGTTTTGGGATCTATGCCCCTGTTCATTCTGCAGGGATAAGCCCAGCCCCTGGGAAGAATAGCCCATAGACATTAGGAGGAAAAGCTCATAGGGTTTTCAATTCCCTACATGAGTAATTCCCTAATACAGGACAATCAGGCCTTCAAAAGAAAAAATAGAAGTCTGCACTCAGGTTTCCATGAGGAAGTGAACCAGAGTTAATGATCCTCATTCCTTCTGCTTAAAGTCTTTGAGCTGCTTGGAACTGGGGCTGAATGTTGTTTTTTTTTAACGACTTGCATTTAATCTGTCCACTGCATGCACATGATTTTCATTCACTTCAGCGGGAACTGCACGCTTGCATGTGGGGATGGAATTTGGGTCCCTGTAATGTTATATATTAAACTATTTGAATATTTGTGGGAAATAAGAAGGCATTGGGTACAGTAGTTTCCATTCTTTATTGACCTCTTGGGGTAGTGGTAGTTTTTTTCCTCCCTTTAGTCCCCTTTCACTGAACTGGCTGCCATTCTAGACCACAACATCTGATCAGAAGGAAGAGAGACATAACCTTTCCCAAGATGCTGTCTATGCTGCTCTGTTGATGTATTTGCAGGCTATGATACATCTGTCCATCCATCCTTTTCTACCTGCTATCCTCAGGAGTGATTCCAAACAAATCACACTGGTGTCATGTTTACTTCCTATAACCTTTGACATGGGGTTGGAGGTTATTCCTTCAAAGTCACTTTGTTAAATGATTTCTGCGTGGAAAATCACATGCTATTCTCAGTGGTCACTATTCTATAGCATTAACATTTCACCTCATGAATCTTGGTGTCAAATCATAGGTGGGTCACGAATGAAATAGCTATTTGCCCTTATCCATATCACAAAACTCATATTACTTGCCATGACAGACAGACTTTCTTTAGTTAGGAAAGACTGAGGACTAGAATGGCAGGATAGTGTATATTAGTAGTGAAGCAATCTCTTGTACTGTGTGGGGAAGCACTGTAAGTGACTCTAGCTGTTGCCATCACGTTCAGTTTTATGATCATCAGAAATTATACATTGTATAATGTGACTTTCAGAGCACAAACTTCTGCAATGTCAAGAATTAACTTGGAATATATCAACCAAAATAGTACCCCAGTAAGTTAGCCTCATGAGTCAGAACCCGAGCTGGTGTAAATTGTCATACCTTCATTGGCTTAAACTGAACTACAACAGGTTTACACGAGGTGAGGATCTGCACGCTTGTACTCTGCAGCAAGATGAATCTAGATCTTGTAACCAGGCTCCTGCAGCATGCATGATGCTGAACTTAAAGAGCACACTTAAATTCTGCAGCATTTTCAAACAAATTGAAAAATAGAGGGTATTTTTTTAAAAGCACTTAAAAAGTGAATATGAATCTTAATTACGTAAGGATCCCCTGGGCCATTTATTTTCAAAATTAAATTTTATTTGTTTTGTTTGCTGCTCTAGAGTTGTCATTTATCAATGTGTTGCAGATTTTTGTATGGACAATTTAAAATTACATTGTAGAAGTTGAGGGGGCTGGAGGTGGAGAGATCTGCAGATTACTATTGTGCAAGGGACATTTTGTGGTCAAGAACTAGAAGAGAGGACCTGAGTGTTAGGGGCCCAGGAAAGAGTTGAGACTTTTGGCTCTGGTTTTCTCATTCTCCCTAGTGAACAGAGGCACAGGCCATTTGAATTGTTTTGGGAGGGTTTGAACTCCTTGTTTCTCACCACCCCAAGACTTGACAGCAATCAGTTGCCTCACTGTTTCCCTAGTCAAGTGTTTGCCACTTATCATTCCTTCCCTATTTGAATAGGCCTTTTAGACAGCCAAAATTTCCTCTCTTTTAAACATATATACAGACTGCTCCTTTGCTCCCTGTACTCGTATACAGACCTTCCCTTCTAGGGGCCCTCACAAGTCTCTTTCTCTCTCCCCTCCCCCCTCACGGAGCTGCTCCCACCCCAAGTCCCTTCTTGGCAAAGCTGGGCATTTATCCCATTTGCTCTTGCCAACCGATGATGGACAAATGCCCAGTTTTGCAAAAAAGAGTCAGGACGTCCAGGGCAGGGCTTTAAAAGGGGACTGTCCTGGCCAAAATGAGACATATGGTCACCCTAGAATGTAATAAAAGCTGCCCAAGGAGCCTGGGTAGCTGTGGGGAACCCCGGACCCGCCACTTGTCCTGGGCAAGGAGCTGGGGTGCCTGAGAGCAGCCCCCAGCCCATGTCCCAGCCTCCCAGGGTGCGCTGTCCAGGACAGGTGGAGGGTCCAGGGCTCCCCATAGCAGTCCATGCTCCCTGGGCAGCTCTTACCATAGCCTGGCTTCTGGCCAGGCCAGAAGGCAGGGCCATGGGGGGACGGGGAGGAGCAGGGGACAGGGGTCCATAGTGTGGTGGGGGGGGGGCAATGTTATTTGTGCTCAGGGCACCAATAAATCTTAATCTACCTCTGTCAAGGCCCCCAATAATGAAGCTGAATAAATAGCGTCCAGACATCCTGGGCCTAAACAAAACTCCCAGGCAATCAGTGTCTGCCCTCCCTCGCCTGGGCTTAAACTCCTAGTTCTTCCCCAGGACTCTGTCCCTTGTACAGGAGAGCAGGCTCCAGGATAATTCCCTGATCCTTGTCCCCAGTAGCTCTCTACTGCTTCCCTCACCAGGGGACTCTGGGAAGCACCATGCAGCTCTCCCAGAGAGCTTCTACGAGTACATATGTACACACATGCATACACTGTCCTAACTACTGCAAGGCTCTTTATAGAGGCCAGGGATTCTCTATGAGGTCCCATTGAAAGGCAGCTAATTAATCACAGGTGAACTGTAACCACTCCCTCTTAACAGGGCCAGTCATCCTATAACAGGATCCTTGCTGTCCCTGGCCGGACAGGATATCTAAGGAAATAAAAACTAGGTCATAGGCGAAGAAGACTGTGGCCTCTTTCTCCTTGGCTGGTTGAGGCATGGAAAAGCCTGGGGATGGTGAGCAGCATTTTTCAGCTGAGTTGTTATTTTGTGTTGTTTATCTGCTTTGTTATAAACAATCTACCATGCAGGGACTGGGGCATGGAGTTTACTTCCCTTTCCTGGCTGCTGGAACAGCCCACCAGCCTACAGCACTCGTATTCCCAAACTCAAGGTGCTGGTATGAAATGTATACAGATACAGAATTCATAGTTTGCAAAGATAATAAAGAAGAAACATTGCCCAAAACCAAAGTGAATTACCACCACCACCCCCAAAGCCTGAGAGAAGGGATGGACTTACCATTCCCTAGGGCCATATCTGCGCTACAGAATTGAACTGTTCCTAACTGAATTGGTTCAAGCACAAATGGCTCAGTATGACCCTATCAGTTCACATTCTGAACCAATGAAGCTTTGCCCAGTGTCCAAACTAGCACTGTTCTAAACAGTTCGATTGCAGTATACTCCCTAGGCATCACTCCCAGAGCTCCTGGCACCACTACTAGAGCGGTGCAATCAGGGAGATGTCAAAAAGCCAGTGCTGGACAAATATAAAAAAGGCCATGCCGGATCAGACTATTGGTCCAGTCTTCTAACAGTGGCCGGTGCCAGATTCTTCACAGTGAATGAACAGAATAGGGCAATTATTGAGTGATCCATCCCCTGTCATCTAATCCCAGCATCTGGCAGTCAGAGGCTTAGGGGCAAGGAGTTCCACAGGTTGTCCTTGCATTATGTGCAGAAGTACTTCCTTTTATTTGTTTTAAACCTGCTGCCTATTAATTTCATTGGGTGACCCTTGGTTCTTGTGTTTATGGGAAGGGGTAAATAACACTTCCTTATTCACTTTCTCCACACATTCATAATTGTGTAGACTTCTGTCACATCTCTCCTTAGCCATCTCTTTTCAGATCGTCCCAGTCTCCTTAATCTCTCCTCATAGGGAATCTGTTCCAAACCCCTAATCATTTTTGTTGTCTTTCTGTGTACTTTTTCCAATTCTAATATATATATTTTTGAGATAGAGTAACTGCATGCACTGTTCAAAGTGTGGGTGTACCAGGAATTTATATAGTGGTATTGTGATATTTACTGTCTTATTATCTATCACTTTCCTAATGGCTCCTAACATTCTGTTAGTTTTTTTTGACTGCTGGTTGACATTGAACAGATGCTTTCAGATAGAGTGACCAGATAGCAACTGTGAAAAAATGGGACAGGGGTAATAGGCGCCTATATAAGAAAAAGTCCCAAAAAATGGGACCATCCCTATAAAAACAGGACATCTGGTCACCCTTCTGTCAGAGAACTATGATGACTCCAAGATCTCTTTCTTGAGTGTGTGACAAAGTTCCTCCTCTACCTTAGTGGGTCCTGCACTTATTGGCAGATTTGCTCACCTCAGTGATCTTTCCCACAGTCTGGATCAACTTCTCCTGTGTCTGATCAGGAGTTGGGAAGTTTGGGGGGAACCTGGGCCTGCCCTCTACTCCAGGTTCTAGTCCAGGGCCCTGTGGATTGCAGCTGTCTATAGTGCCTCTTGTAACAGCTGCATGACAGCTACAACTCCATGGGCTACTTCCCCATGGCCTCCCCCAAACACCTTCTTTATCTTCACTGCAGGACCTTCCTCCTGGTGTCTGATAACGCTTGTACTCCTTAGCCCTCCAGCAGCACACCCTCACTCTCACCTCCTTGTGCCTCTTGCTCCCAGCTCCTCATACACACTTCCTCTCCTCTGGCTCCCCCTGGGCTGACTGGAGTGAGCTCCTTTTTAAACCCAGGTGCCCTGATTAGCCTGCCTTGATTGGCTGCAGGTGATCTAATCAGCCTGTCTGCCTTAATTGGTTCTAGCAGGTTCCTGATTACTCTAGTGCAGCCTCTGCCCTGGTCACTCAGGGAACAGAAAACTACTCATCCAGTGACTAGTATATTTGCCCTCTACCAGACTCCTGNCAGTGACCAGTATATTTGCCCTCTACCAGACTCCTGTACCCCACTGGCCTGGGTCTGTCACAAGTGGTAATAGCTAATTTAGACCCCAGCATGAGGGTGCACTGTGGGAGAGTGGTTTGAACCACTACGATTAGGGCAGTGGTCTCCATCTACACTGGCACTAAAACAATGCAGTAGTTTAGAATGGCTAACAGGAAATTTAATCCAAAATGGAAGTTTAACCATTCGGAGCACTTTTATATGTGGACATGAGATATTTTACAAGTCTGCTAGGGAAACTAAACCTTCTTTGAACAGTAAAATTCTCTAGAATAGACAAGGCCTCACTTGGCTGGATAAAGGAAAGATGTGAAATCCTGAATCAAGTTTCCTCTGCTGAAAACACGCCGCCACCAGTCACTGTGAAAATACATGTATCCTCCAGATGTTGCAAACATATGTACTGATGACAGCCTTCACTAAAGCCTGAATTTTAGCTAGCGTCAGCCCAATATATACCTATATGAAATTGTAGAGGCAGCTTCAAAACCGTTTAACACACACACACAGAGCATATAGTTTATTTAATCTCTTTAGTCAGCTGTCATGCACAGAGCTAAGTGTATGCTGTGGCAGCTAGGATGATACAGGTATGCTGTTTTTCACCATGCTTTCTCCAGAGAAGGGGAAATTCTGGCCAGAACTAGGGCACAGTGCTTTTTAGATGCATAGTTTACTCTACTGTACTTGTACATTATGGAGCAGATTTTCAAAACTGCTAAGAGCTCAGTAGCTCCCATTTACAGCCGTTGGGAGCTGAGTTCTTTTTAAAATCCAGCCTCTTATTTAGGATCTTAAATGGGAGCTATTGGGGGCTGAGCTTTTTTGAACATCTGGTTCTATGTATAATGTGCCTGTACAGCAATCTAGCCAGAATTCTGTAGTGACCTTTTGTAGGACAAATGCAGTGTCACTGTCTGTAATATGCCATTCCTCTTCCTTTTTAAACACCTCACAGCCTTTGGGACTGTTTCACACATTTCATTGTTACCTATGTGTTATCTATCTAAACAGACAGCGTTCTTTTTACAGGGAGCTGGTCCTTGAATTGGATTCTTTATTCAATGTGCAGCCAGCATAGTGAGTGGAGCATAGGGGGGAGGTGTTCACGGTGACCTGTGTGTCACTATCAGAAGATCTGGGTATTGATAAATGTTACTGAGAAAGTACAGAAGGACCCACTCCTTATCTGATTATAGTCATGGAAGCACTATAGAAGGGGTCAGTAACCTTTCAGAAGTAGTGTGCCGAGTCTTCATTTATTCACTCTAATTTAAGGTTTCGTGTGCCAGTAATACATTTTAATGTTTTTAGACGGTCTCTTTCTATAAATCTATAATATATAACTAAACTATTGTTGTATGTAAAGTAAATAAGGTTTTTAAAATGTTTAAGAAGCTTAATTTAAAATTAAATTAAAATGCAGAGCCCCCTGGACCAGTGGCCAGGACCTGGGCAGTGTGGGTGCCACTGAAAATCAGCTCGCGTACCACCATCGACATGCGTGCAATAAGTTGCCTACCCCTGCACTATAAACTTCCATAGGAAAGGAATTGGCTTCATAGTTTGTTTTTAATGATACTTGTCATTGTAGCAATTTTCATCTTCAGAGCACTGTATAATCATCAACTAATTATTCCATACAACACACCCTCAGGTTGGTAAGTAATAATATAATGTGTCATCATCCCCATTTTATTCTTGGGGAAACTGAGGCAGAAAAATTAAATGCCTTGCCTAAGGACTCACATCAGAGCCAGGATTAGAATATAGGCAGACTTTGGCATCCTGGCCCATAATCTGTTAATCATGTTGCCTCACCTCTTGCTGTGAAGTGTTTTTGAATACCTGTAGGGCAGATTGCTAGGAAGAGGGAAGTGCTCTGATGAACTTTCTTTCTCTATAACATACACCTCAACTGAAGGCAACTGCCCACTAACTGTGAAATCTGTGCACAGCCTTGAACAGACTAAAAGGACTCCCAAAAATTTTGCATGCCAAGAAAGCGATGGCTGCAAAATATGCTCATTGGCACCCGCAGATAGCCAGAAGTTATGCCTTGTCCTGTAGGACACAAATCTAGCCATGTTTACCCATGCATTTATGACCTCCAGACTGCATTTCATATCTGGGAAGGAAGCCAAATAAAATTTAAAAAGCTTCAGCTGATACAAAATACAGCAGCCCATCTGCGCAGCCACAAAAGTCACTGTAAACACATCACCCCTGTGCTCACTGTCACTACACTGGCTGCCCATTGAATAAAGAATCCAGTTCAAGGACTAGCTCTCTGTAAAAATAAATGTATCTGTTTAGATAAATAACTAGTTTGTTAGAACCGGTAGGTAGAGCCCTGTGTGGATACAAAATGTTGTCCACATCCAATCCACGAGCTGCAAAAATGGTCTGCGGATATCAAGTGGATATCCATGGATTTGCAGGGCTCATCAGGTAGGTGACAATGAAATCTATAAAACACAGTTCCAATTCTGTGAGGTGATTAAAAAAAGGAAGTGCAGTGGTAGATTACAGCCAGTGACACTGCATTCTCAATGTGAAGAAGCATTTGTGTTACTTCGCAGGGACATGATGGAATGAAATCAGCACACCCCCAGAAACATTGATATGCAGTAGAACTCAGGTAGGATCATCTTTAAATATTATTGCCAGGAGAAGGAAGGAAACAGTGACAATAAAAGGCCTTATAAAATTATACTATATTAATTACAAAGGCTATGTTAACGCAATTTTTCAGTCAAGATTTAAATACTCATGCCAGGAATATGAGCATTCTGGTACCCACAGCAGCCTCTAGTATCTAAAGCCAGATTAATTCCTGGTATACAGGAAATCAGCAACATTACACCGCAGACATGAATTGGCTCACAAAGTATGTGAGGTTACTAGGTATGCTATTAAAGGTAACATTCATGTGTGCAAATGTGTCTGGTTTACTGTTGCTATAACTTTGAATTTCCTGACTCATATATTTAAAATCTCAATTAAAAGTTATATTCCCATGGGCTTTTTTAATTTCCTTGTTTTATTTTTAGATGGGGGGGCAGATAAATAGAGGAAAGACAATGGGGAAAAACAAAAGGACCAATATGTACATTCCCATTTGAAGCTACAGTTATTAGGTTACTTTAACATAGTCATCCTGTTTTTCATTTATTGATATTATTACTCAGTTGTATTATCATAGTGCCCAAGAACCGAATTCAGAAACCAAGATCCCATTGTGCTAGGTGCCATAAGATGGTCCCTACCCCACAGAAAGGTTACAGAGACAACGGCTGTATGCAGACAGACCAACTGGGGAGTACAAGGAAACACTGAGAGAAGTATTAGTCAGCATTATACACAATGGTTTCAGCACACCAACAGCCTAGCTGTTGTCAAGCTTTTTGAAGGCTTGACACTAAAGGAGAGTTTGAAGGTGGATAATGAGATGGCTTTGTGGATGTTTATGGGAGCTCCTCCCAAGCATGAGAGACTGCGTAGGACAGGGGTGGGCAAACTATGGCCCGCGGGCCATGTACAGCCCGTCAAACCTTTTAAACCAGCCTTCGAGTTCCCACCAGGGAGCGGGGTCGGGGGCTTGCCCTGGTCCGCGTGTCCGTGACTCCACGCAGCTTTCAGAAGCAACACCATGTCCCCCTGCTGGCTCCTACACGTAGGGGCAGCCAGGGGGCTCTCCAGCTCATTGGCTGGGAACCGCAGCCAACGGGAGCTGCAGGGGTAGCTCCAGCTGACAGGGCAGCGTGCAGAGCCGCCTGGCTATGTCTCTGCATAGGGGGACATGCTGCTGCTTCCAGGAGTTGCTTGAGGTAAGCGCCGCCTGAAGCCTGCACCCCGACCTCCTCCTGTGCCCTGACCCTCTGCCTCAGCCCTGATCCCCCTCCTGCCCTCCGAACCCCTTGGTCCCAGCCCGGAGCACTATCCTACACCCCAAATCCCTCAGCCCCAGCCCAGAGCCCACACCCCCAGCTGGAGCCCTCACCCCACCCCACAAGTCCCAGACCCCTCAGCCCCAGCCCGGAGCCCCCTCCGCACTCCAGACCCCACCTCCTGCACAGCCCCAGCACATTCCAGACCCCTCAGCCCCAGCCCAGACCCTCCTCCCCCACACCCAACCCCCTGCCCCAGCCGAGAGCCCCCTCCTGCACCCCGAACTCCTCATTTCTGGCCCCAGAACCTGAACCCCCAGCCAGAGCCCTCAGCCCCTCTTGCACCCCAACCCCCAATTTTGTGAGCATTCGTGGCCCACCATACCATTTCCATACCCAGATGTGGCCCTCAGGACAAAAAGTTTGCCCACCCTGCTAGGAGACAGGACAGATATGCTTGTTTGAAAATGTAGCTATATGTATTTATGACCAGTTATCTTCTATGCCTGTATTGGATTCTCCTGATTTGCAGCTGAATGAGGATTAGATGGTACATTCTAGCCCATGTCAAGTTTTGTGCTTGTTTGTGCATGTTCAAAAACACAGAAGACCCATTGCTAGCAGTACCTGTAAGGTGCTGGACTCCCCTACCGCCACTGTCTTGTGGCCAGTCTGTACTGCTGCAGGGAGTTAGACTAGAAGCAGAAAGAGAGAATTAAGTCATAACACTTGACTTGGAGGTACCAACTAGAAGAATGAAGGCTGTAGGGGGGAACTAGGGCATAAAGAAGGAACAGAATAATTGTTAATGCTAAAAAGATGAGCTTAATGTTGCTATTAACAATTATTTTCCTTCCAAGATTAAAATTTAATTTGTTTTCCTCCTCTTCTTATAGGCAGAAATGGTACATGCTGCTTTCCAAGCACAGAGAGCCTTCCTGTTGTTAGTATCTCAATATCAAGAACCTCAAGAGGTAAGAAAATCAGTATAACATTTTGGGAGGCAACCTGCTAGAGTGTCTGTGTATGTATAAATGGCAGCACTCAAGCTCTGGTGCATTCACTGCTCTGTATTTAGAGCAAATGTATGAAGGTGTGGTATAAATGCTGTACTCACATGAGTTTGGGATGGGAGCAGTACCAGTGGCAAAACTAGAAGTGAGTCATACGGCTACTCTTAAATGAGCGGTGATATAACCACACTATTATTTATGCTGTTTGTCACACATATGACAGAACATTTAAAAAATATTTTAGAGAGTTTTAGAACTTTCTTCCTAGGACTAGTTTTTGCAGCCCTCCACCTGTAAAGCAAGGTACCTTAGTAGCTAGAAATTCCATTGCACAGGGATCAGAGTAAGTCATAACATCCACCAAATGCCCTAAAACAGTTTTCCCATGCCTAAAAGTGTCACAATACTAATGGGACCTTTGGACTTTCTGGGACTGGAAGTGAGTGCTGTGTATCTCATTGGGAAGCTGAAAACCTCCTGTTTCCCGTGGAATAAAACTCCCATTTCTAGCCCTGCGGGGACACTAGGTAACAGACTTGAAAGTCACAACATTTTTTCATGAATAGAAAAATTATTATTGGCCAAGGGTTGACTCATGCCCTGCCTAAGGCCCAGATTAAATGAATTAGGAAAATACTATGAGGAGGTAGTATTATGGGGAGAAGGAAGAAACATTTCTCTGTCAGGATGATTATTTTTTTAAAGGGAAGTTATTTGAATCCTTCACAATTTGAAGCTAAGGTTTGGAGCAGCCATGTACTTGCTGTGGAGCCTGTATTGCAGATTCTGTAATACACTGGGCTTTGATCTGCCTGTATCAAATATCCCAGTCTCTCCACAGGCCCACCCTTAAATCCTCCTTCATGGAGCATGCAGGGAATAAAGAGTCCCTGTGCACAGTCTGTCTGTGGCCTGCAATCTCAACCCCCTTGTTTTGGCTCCTTGCTCGATAAAGTGTATAATCCAGTAATCCCTCAGCAGGGCTTCTAGTCACTAGTCTGAATTAGCAAGGTTCTGCTGTCGCTGACATTTCTACAGATACAAATAAAAAAATATATGAATCAATACTTTTTAATGGTGTGGGCACTCCAGGAGGAACCTTGACACATGCAAACTCCAGGCCAGACCTTTGATTTACCTAACCCAGAGCAAGAAGGAATCAGGCTGTGAATTGTATCCCCATCTGGCCCTGGGCTCAGAGGGTAGAAGTGGGTCATGATTCCCATTAGGGCATGGTCTCAACAAATCATTTGTCTTGCTTGCAAGTCCAGCCCTGCACAAAGCTATAGAAACTCACAGGTACATCAACCCTTTACAACAGACAGATTCCAATTCATTGTTGTTATATAGACATCTCTGACAGGAGTAAAAAGTTGATTATTTAGGATTGCTATTGTTTACCTTTTTAGATGTCGGAGTGTCAGAATTATTTTCTCTGTGCTTTGCTAGTGAGAGCTGTGGTGAGCCATAACAACTTTCAGGCAGCGCTCTATAGTGCTCTACCATCCTGAAGAGCCCTAAAGATTAAACCTGCCCATGGCCTTCATTAACTCTTATTTCAGTTTTAAAAGCTTTTTACTGAAGTCAGAGCCATACAGTTTATACAAATCAGCCTGACACATACTGACAAGATACATTCAGCTCGTGCATAAACTTTGGGCTTCTATTTTTTCTTACCTTGTGCCCTTGTGAATAAGAGGACAGGTATGCAATGGACTTGAGACTAATTTCCATGCAGCATAAAGGACATAGAAACTATAGTGGGAGATGCTATATAACAACCGAGGTAGGTGTGACCCTTTCCAGGGGGTAGGTACCTTTCTGAGGTAGGTGTGACCTCATTAGCCTCTGTACGTCGAGTGAGGAATCCTTGTCTGTGCCTGTCAGGGGTCAGCTCCCTGAAACCACCAGCCACAGGTAGCACACATCCTCCCCTCTCAGCCCACGCAGGCTACATTGTCCCCTCTGTGGGTTAGCAATAGAGAGGCACACGCCAACCCCCAAGTCCTCTGAGCATCTCCATGCAGTATCCAGGCCCTGATACACTGGGCACTCACAGAAATTCTAAATCCTCTGCTCCCAAGGGAACAGTACACCCCAGTGTACCCATTACACATTTGATCACAGCTCCACTTAACACCCGGCACTTAGATCTGTTTATAGAGAAAGCAGGTATAAGTTTATTTAACAGAGTACAGAGGTTCCAGTAATAGCAAGGAGAAATTTTAGAAACAAAGAGTTACATGTAAAATAAAATCATAACACGCCTGCTAGAGGCTAAATTTAACTAATAAGAAAAAGTTCACCCAAAATCCTTCCAGTGTATGACAGACAGGTTTGGCTGTGATTGTATGTTCATGAAGCAAGCTCATTGTCAGCTTACTACCTAGGTGAAATAATTTGTGTGCCTCCTTACATTCTCCTGATGTCCCAAAACTAATTCATGGCCGTAAACTGGACACCCTCCTGCTGTGCGTTCCTTCCTGTAGATTTTGTGATCTTTTGTCAATTTCGCAATCTTGATTAGCTGGTAATTCCATGTGCAAACAGACTTCATAAGAACAGCCATACTGGGTCAGACCAATGATCCATCTAACCCAGTATTCTGTCTTCCAACAGTGGCCAGTGCCAGATGCTTCAGAAGGAATGAACAGAACAGGGCAATTTATCCAGCGATCCATCCCCTGTCATCCAGTCCTAGCTTCTGACAGTCAGAGGTTTAGGGACACCCAGAGCATGGGGTTACATCCCTGACTGTCTTGGCTAATAGCCATTGATGGACTTATCCTCCATAAACTTATCTAATTCTTTTTTTAACCCAGTTATACTTTTGGTCTTCACAATATTCCCTGATAATAAAGTAGTGTGAAGAAATACTTCCTTTTGTTTTTTATTAAACATGCTGCCTACCGATTTCATTGGGTGATCCCTGGTTCTTGTGTTATGTGTAGGGGTAAATAATACTTCCTTATTCACCTTCTCCATACCACTCATGCTTTTATAGACCTCTGTCATATCCTCCCTTAGTCATCTCTTGTGTAAAATGAACGGTCCCAGTGTTTTTAATCTCTCCTCATATGGAAACCATTCCATACCCCAAATCATTTTTGTTGCCTTTCTTTTTTTCCAGTTCTAATATATCTTTTTTGAGGTGGGGTAACCAGAACTGCACACAGTATTCAAGGTGTGGGTGTACCATGGACTCATATAGTAGCATTATGATGTTTTCTGCCTTATTATCTATCCCTTTCCTAATGGTTCCTAACATTCTGCTAGGTTTTTTTACTTCTGCTGCACATTGAGCAAATGTTTACAGAGTACTGGCCATAATCACGCAAAGATCTCTCTCTTGATTGTTAACAGCTAATTTAGACTCCTTCGTTTTCTATATATTGTTGGGATTATGTTTTCCAATGCACATTACTTTGCATTTATCAACATTGAATTTCATCTACCATTTTGTTGCCCAGTCACCCCATTTTGTGAGATCCTTTGTAACTCTTCTCAGTCAGCGCTGGACATACCTATTTTGAGTCATTTTGTATAGTGTACAAACTTTTCCACCTCACTGTTTACCCCCTTTTTCCAGATCATTTATGAATATGTTGAGTATGAATATGGTCTCAGTACAGATCCTAGGGGCCCTGGTATTTGCCTCCCTCCAGTGTGACCATTTATTATTCCCCCTTATTTCCTATCTTTTAACCAGTTACTGACCCCTGAGAGGACCTTTTGTTTCATCCCATGCAGGGGCAGCTCCAGGCACCAGTGCATCAAGTGCGTGCCTGGAGTGGCAAACCACGGGGGGCAGCCTGCTGGTCGCCGTGAGGGCGGCAGTCAGCCTGCCTTCGGCAGCGTGCCTGCGGGAGGTCCGCCAGTCCTGCGGTTTCAGTGGCAGGTACGAATCAGCTTTACTGGCGGACCTCCCACAGGCATGCTGCCGAAAGCCGCCTGACTGCTGTGCTTGGGGCGGCAAAATACATAGAGCCACCCCGATCCGATCCCATGACTGTCTACTTTGCTTAAGAGCCTTTGGTGAGGACCTTGTCAAAGGCTTTCTGAAAGTCTAAGTATGCTATATCCCCAGGGTCAAACTTGTCCACATGTTTGTTGGCCCCCTCAAGGAATTCTAATAGATTAGTAAGGCTACCTTTACAAAGCTTGTTGACTCTTCCCAAACATGTCGTGGTCATCTATGTGTCTGATAAATCTGGTCTTTACTTTTGCCTGGTACTGAAGTTAGGCTTATTGGCCTGTAAGTGCCAGGATCGCTGTGAAGCCTTTTTAAAAAATCAGCATTACATTAGCTATCCACCAGTGATGTGATACAGAGGCTGATTTAAGTGATAGGTTACGTACCACAGTGATTAGTTCTGAAGGAACTCAAATATGAAATTGCAGAACTCTTGGGTGAATACCATCTGGCCTTGTTAACTTATTACTGTCCAAAACCACCACTCCTGACTTCTCAGTCTGGGACCGTTCCTCAGATTTGTCACCTAAAAATAATGGCTCACGTGTGGGAAACTCCCTCATGTTGTCTGCAGTTAAGACCAATGCAAAGAATTCGTTTAGCTTCCCTGCAAAAGCCTTGTCTTCCTTGACTACTTCTCTAGCACCATGGATTGTTTAGCAGGCTTTCTGCTTCTGATGTACTTTTAAAAAGTGTGCTGTTAGTTTTTGTGTCTTCTGCTAGTTGCTCTTCAAATTATTTTTTGGCCTGCCTATTTATACTTTTCCACTTGACTTGCCGGAGTTTATGTTCCCTTCTATTTGACTTCATGTCCTTTTGTCTCTAACTGCCTTTTTACTCTCTCATTTAGCTATTTTTTGGTCTTTTTACTGTTTGGGGTATACACATAGTATGATGATCTAAAAAATTTCCTTGCAGGTATTTCACTCTGCTGACTGTTGGTTTTAATTTCCATTTATGTAGCTTCCTCATTTTTGTGTAGTTCTCCTTTTGAAGTTAAATGCTATTGTGGTGGGTTTCTTTGGAATTTCCTCCCCTACAAGGATTAGAGTGACCAGATAGCTAGTGTGAAAAATCAGAATGGGGGTAGGGGGTAATAGGGGATATATAAGAAAAAGCCCCAAATATCAGGACTGTCCCTATAAAATTGGGATATCTGATCACCCTAACAAAGATGTTAAATTTAATTACATTATAGTTGCTATTCCTCAGTGGTTCAGCTCTATTCACCTCTTGGACCAGATCCTGTGTGCTACTTAGGATGAAATCAAGAATTGCCTCTCCCCTTGTGGGTTCCAGGACTAGCTGCTCCAAGGAGCAGTCATTAATGGTGTCCATTAACATCTAACTTCCATTGTAAGTCTCCCAATACACAATGATCAGCCAGGGAGATAAGTGTCTGCTATCCCTTGTCTGAACAGAAGCTGTTTATCACCTTTTGGTGACCTGTCTTACATACCTTGGGAATGCAGTTTTCCGTATATATACACACATTATCCCTTCCATATTGTCTGTAATATATTTTGCCGTGATTGTGATGAACAGTGTGAGACAGGCTTTCAGTAGAGACCTTACATGACATTCTTTGGCACATTATTATCCATATAACTAATACATGGAATCCCTGTAAAACTCTATAAACCCCCTTTGCCCTCTGCCAATTGGTTGATTGCCAATCAAGAGGTTCCTGGGTCACAGTAGGTTAAGCACTAGGCGTGCAGTATTGCTAACCTGAAAAATGATCAGTCATGCTTGCCCAAAAGTTCATGATTGGCTTTAAAAAATAATGGATTTTGGGGTTCTTTTGGTTTGTCTTCTTGTTTCTGAGCTTTTAGCATAATTGAGTCACATTTTCAGGCTTTTCTCAGCAACCATGAGGGCTAGAAACTTTCAATTAAAAAACAAACAAAAACCCTATAAGATTCTCATGTAAATCACTGCTTTCCAGGAGCTGGGACTTTAAGGAACACACCACATATTGCAGAACTTACAATACAATCACAAGACTTGGCAACTTGGTGCATAATTTTACTTGCACTTCAGCTGCCGTGACACAGTTTTGTTTACCGTATTGAAACCTACACTAGGACTTACAGGGTCAAGGCTGGAATGTTATAGCTTTAGATGTAGGTCCACATAGACATAGTGTGTAGGCGAACGCCACTGGAAAGTTAAAAATGTCATAAGTATTGAAAAATCAATAAGGTTTTTTTTCTGATCACTTTTGAGTGAGACCAGGCCCAGTGCATTTGTTCGTTTTAATATCAAGAGCATTAGACAGCATTGCTGATATACACATTTATTTTGGTGTGCTTCCATAAAAAAGATATTGCTGTTCATTCTGATTTTTTTTCAGACCCAGTTCTTTGCATAGCTTTACACTCAGCTATCCTGTGGGCAGACCTGAACACTGCTGACTGCTGCTTATTCTGTGCAAAATGTAGTTTGCATGGCAGCAGCTTGAATAGTATTTTCCATTGCAGAGCATGCAGTTCCAGGCACTACTCTATCTTTTCACATCTCCATGTCAGTGGTAGAAAAAAAAACACTGTGTTAATAATTCTACACAGATTAATGGGTTTGCAGTTTGTTTTCTGCACCACATATGAAAACTGGTGAGCATAGAATAGCCCAAGAGAGGGAAGGAAGGGGAGACCCCCGTGACTATATCAATGTGATGTCATCTGGGTCTGCTTGTATTTATAGCCTAAAGCTACAAAGTCAGTGTGGAATCCAAACAGGAAAGCTAATCATTAGTGTATCGGAATGCACAGGGCAGAGAAAAGCAAATGAAGATAACAGGATATCTGTAAATGCAAGAGAAAAGCGAGTAATTCTGTCATTCAGCTGTCTAGACTGTTTGCTTTAGTAATGTAAAGCTGTGAATGAGCCAGTGAGTTGCAATTATGGCATAGTAGCTTTGTAGATATTCAGAGACAGCGGTGTGGAGACTGAGAGGATTTACTGAGTTCCTGTGGTGTTGGGATATTGCACATGGTGACTTTTTAAGAAAAAAAAAAATAAAGAGAAAAAACTCTGAAAAAACAAATTAGCTCAGCTGTCTTTGCTAAAGAAACTAATGAATTAGGCAATCAGCATTAAAAAGATGCCTGTTGTGGTGATAATATTATAACTTTGAGGGTCAGAAAATAGAAATACATAATGTGTAGAAGCTGGGATTTTTTTCTCTTCTTTTATTCAAATACTGAGGTCACTAATTAATTTAGTTCTTTAGTCAGTGTGTTACTATCAAATGCTCTTCTAATAGTTAAACTCATTTAGCTTGGTTTTGTTCAGATTTGTTTCTTAATATGCTCCAGTGGCGCAGTTGGTTAGCTTCTACATTTTTCATCTCCGAGCTTGTTGTGGTGCAGAGCCTTTATCATCTGTATATGTGAAAATAGCTGTTCCAGATGGCATACCAATCCTGCATCAACTGCAATAAATTACTTAGCAGGGTGCATGTTCTCATTACTTTTTATGGTCATGTTCTATATTTGGAGGTTCAGTGGAAAAGATCACATGACAAAACTATCATTTTATATTAATGTTTGCCTCCCAACTAGTGGCTGCTTGGTACAAACTAATACTGTAGTTCTTATATTCATCTACTTATGCATTTTAAAATGTTATAAAATGTAAAGCTATCTACCATAAATTATTTATATATGGGAATGGAAGGGGGTAAAAAGAGAGCAAAAGAGGTGTAAGTGTGTTGTGTTCTGTGAGAAATTATTTTAAAGGCATTTTGAGTACTTTGATTTATGTTTTTTGAGCTGTTCACAAAATTAAGATAACAAAACATTGACAGTTTTGAACTGCATTTCCTATTCCACATTCTACTCCAAATCTAATTCTGAATCAGACAGAATATTATTTTGTGTCATATTTAAAGTTATTTGTTTCCTTGAGTAACTGTCTTTTTAACAACATAATTTTTTACTTGTGATGTTCAAGAAATGCATTCTTGTTCCAGAATAGTACCATTCAAAGTCATAGCAGTAAATATTCTATGAATGATAAATTTTATGCCACTGCTTCTTCAGTAACTGTTTTTTTCACTTCAAGAGTTTAAATATCTTAAGAAACTGCTTTGTCAGTTTGGTCTTCTATTTGTACCGCTGTTCCCACAAAGGGGATCATTAATATAATAATTAATGGGCAAATTTATTGTAAGTATAAGTAGTATCAGCGTTAGATCTGTGTCAAACGCATTGCTGCAGATAGTACTGGACTGAGATGTTGCAGCTCATTTTATCAGGAACCTCTCATGTTAAAGTTTATTCCTCAGATATGTTGTGGGAGACAGAGGCTGCTTTTTTCATGATGTAATGAATGGACTTGCCATTAAGTCCATTCGTTTAAAATTACACCACAGCACTTCTGAGGTAAAGCAAAGCCCTTTACATTCAAAATTTAGTGTCCATACAAATAGGCACAGCTAGAAATGTAAGTAACTGGTCATAAGAGATTATCACAACTAGATTCAGATGACAGATGCAGTTCAGACTATAAATGGTACTAGAATATAATTCCACACACACACACACATACACAAAAAGTGCTGATTGAATTCATATGTCTGCCAGTCCCCAGCTGGTCTGATATTAACATTCTGTAGACAAACATTCTGCTTAAATACCTACCTTTAATGTCCAGATACCATAACCCAGTGGTTCTCAAACTTTTTTTTTCGTGGACCACTTGAAAATTGCTGAGGGTCTTGGCAGACCACTGAATGACCTTTCCAAATGTTGTTTGTACCATTAGCTAATGATTGTAAAGCACTTTGGATAAAAGCGCTATATATAAAAAAATTAATAATAATAAAACTTCTTTTAATTCTACAAATAAAAACACACAACTCATATTTTAATATCAGTAGTCTAATGCGATGGATGTACCCTCTCTACCCCACTGCGGCAACCCCTGAGCTGGGGCTGGGAAGGAGCGGAATCTCTCCCTCTCTCCCCTGGCACAGCAGGCCCCAAGTTGAGGCTGGGAAGGAAGGCCATCTCTCCCCGGCAGCCGCAGTCCTGGAGGTGGGGAAAGTTGCCACTTTCTCTGGCCGCTGCAACCCTGCAAGTCCCAAATTCCCCCCACCCTCTCTTCTCACCCCACTGCCCCCTCTCACCTACCCCCTATTCCCCCCAAGGCCACCATCTCACCTAACATGTGCATCTTCTCCAGGGTCCAGGCACCTAATTAGTGGAGCCAGGCCTGCGTGGTTCCACTAATTAGGTGGGTGACCCCACATTCTCTCATGTGCGGCCACCAAGGCGCATACCTTAGAGGGAGCTATCCACAGACCACCTGAATGGAGCTCGTGGACCACTAGTGGTTTGCAGACCACAGTTTGAGAATCTCTGCTATAACCAATTTGGGGGTGGGAGATGGGAAGGGCTCACCTAGAAAAAAAATAAATCACAATAACCTGTACTCAAAACCCCACAAAAGCTAGGGAAGTTAGAGTAGAATCGTAGAAGCAAAGTCTGAGACTTTAAAGGGCCCTTTATTCAGGCATGACTTCTGTTAAAGTCAGTGGGGATTTGCCCGGAGTAGAGGCTGAATAAATGTGTCAAAATTTAGTCTATAGAAATTAGAGATGAATGTTTCTAGCCAGCTAGTTCCTGCAAGTGCAGGATTGTTCGCAGCATCATATTCTTACATTTTTCTCCAGTCTATTTTGTTCAGATTGAAAAGAAGTTGAACACCATTCAGATGAAGCTAGCATCTCAGAAACGTTCGAAAACATCAAATGGTATGAATTCAAGCCAATTGAAGAAACCTGTCTTCCAACTAAATAGGTCCCACTCTCTTGGAAGGTCACCCAACATTCTCTAAGGTGGTATGGTCATTTGCTTCTAATGTCCACCAGCTTCCCCTGAGAGAACTATTTTCAATTTTATACAATGAAAGCAGGATAGAAAAGACCCTTTGGAAGACCTAAAACACAATGGCTGGATAGTATCAACAGAAACCTGTTGCTCATAGGCATCTAATCCAGTAACCCGCCAGATTTGGCTCAGGACAAAACATTATGGAGGCATATAACTTGTTCGGTGGCCTCTATGCTTTCCAAGCAGCAGCATGGGAACTAACCTATTTTTAAATGACCCCAGTGATAGGATGGCCACTACATCCCATGGGAGACTACTGCCTCAAGTAGGAGATTTTGCCTATTACTTATGTAGAATTTCTCTTTGTTGATTGTCATTCCATTACTGATTGCTCCTAGATATACTTCCAATGGACCACCTATTTTCTAAATACATCCTTTCTTCTTCAGTTATTGCTCAGCCAAACTAAACATTTTAGGTCAAGATCTGCTGTCATTTTACTCATTTGGTTGACTTCAGCAAGGCTGCACCCTTGTAATTAGAAGTAGAATTTGGTCCAATTATATTTTCTTCTTTCTTAAATCTTTCTAGACCCTTAGGGCACAATCTTGTAAAAAGTGTGGAGGTTGAAGTGAATGAGAGTTGAGAGTGCTGAGCACCTAATAGGAGGCACTCAGTACCTTGCATCATTAGACTCTTATTTCTCCCCCTGCCCACCCACCCCCCACACACCCTCCCCTGGTTCTCTGAATTCCTTCCTAATTGTCAGCATGTTTCAGGTATTAATAAGCCTAGCACTGTGTGATGCCTGTGGTCTCATTAATGCCATATAAAGAGGGTCCACAGGCAGCACACGGTTCCCAGCTCCTTCATATGATGCCTCTTTATATGCAGCCCAAAAATGCATGGGCTCTTTTTTTGGTCAGCATTGCAGACTTACATCCAGTTGTCCACCACCATCTTTGGTTGTTTTTTGGTAAGTATTATTGTTTTCCAAATAGCTACCCGCCATTGACTGCATTTTTCTCACTTTTTTTCTCCTAAAGCACTTCACCAGCTTCAGACTCATTTTATTTCCTGCCCACATAGCTAACCTCTCTAGATCCCTTTGTATGGTTTCTCTTTCCTCATTGGTGTCTGCACAACCTCCCAAATTAATGTCTTCTGCAATTCAGTGGTTTGAGGTGTTTGAGACACCGCCCTGCTTTGCAGGTAGGGCACTTAGCCTTGGGCAGGCATAATGCTACCTGGAGCTCCAGGGAGTACAGATAGACTGTGATTGTTGTGCTGCCATTAAGGAAGTCCATTCTCTGTACACTACCAGCTTTTCTGGCCAGTGCAGAAGATGAGTGGGGCTACGGTCCTGCTTCTTCACACCCTTTTGAGGGGCAGACACCACCACCAGCACTAGCCTCTCACAGACCTTACACTTCTCAGTGTGAGCACTGTCATCATGTACACATGCAGGGGCCAGACACAAGTAAGAGGAAGGCTTCTTCCATCTTTGACCCTCTAGCACATCCATGCAGCAGCTGAGCACCATCTTACCCTTTTAACGGATATGCTATTCATTGCCTCTCGAGGATCATGAGTGAAATAGTAAATGCCTCTGGACACAACAACAAAATCCCTGTAGCACCTTACTGGATACCTGCCTGAAACATTTCCTTTTAACATTTATCCCTTCTCCACAGTCCTTCAGCCAGTTTTCAGTCCCTGCAGCAATGCTCATTCTCAAGTCGTTGAGCCAGATAAGTTTACATGAAACCATTTTGATGTAAGCATTCTGGGAAGAATCCCTAATCCACTAGGGACCATATTCTTCATTTTTTGCACACCCAAAACTGAGGTAGCTCACTCCCTTGGCCAGCATGTCCACCCACTTCCCAGCACTTTGGGGCTGCACTCACCCCCACTACATCTGCTGGCAGGAGAGACAACATGGCGATTGGGCACTGCTGCAATCTCCACCTCTGGCAAATTTGCTACCACTAGTGACCTGGGACTGGAGTTTTTGCATCATAAACACAGGATGAATCCGGTTAGTGGATTTTACAAGTGGCAGTGTTTAGAGAAGAATGATTGTCCTTCTTAAAGCTGGAGTGTCCATGAATGCCCATGTTGGAGCGGTACTACAGCATATGATTGCATTTTAAAACCCGAGAAGCTTATATAGCTAGTCAGCTCAGTCTTCCTGCGTACTTCTGTGTTTTCAGTTAGTGCACGTGCCCTCATACAGCCATTCTCTGTCATGAAATTTGCTTCAGTGTATTGCTAGAACATACAACGTAGGGCATACCACCTAACAAACAGAACCCAACATTACCTCAAGCAGCAAAAATTAGGAGCAAATCAAAAGCTTGATAACTGCTCTTGCCTGAGTAGCAGCCCACAGTTAGGAGTGGAATCAGTTCCGTTTGCCTGGGGTAGCAGAATACCCAGATGGGTCTGCACAGTTTGTCTGACCGTAGGAGTATCTCTTTGTTGGATGTACAGAGCGCTGCCTGGCCAGAATGGCTGTAGAGGGTAACACGGTGTGCAGTAGCATGCAATTCTAATTATAAACATTGTCAGACTAAATCCAGGCTCCCAGAATAAATATATTGGGCCTGATTCTCTGTTGGTGTAACTTGCCACAGCTCCACTGAAATTTACACCAGCCCCAGGTTTCTTCAGGGATTAGGAAGCTATTTCTCTTTCATGTCCCTGGCTGTTTACTTTCCTAATATTTTATGCATAAAAATAAAAACCACAAGTGACTAAAATAGTAATTTGTCAGTTTTGACAGAAGACCTATTAGTTATTAGGTTGGGATTGCTGTAGTTTTTAAGAGAAATACATCAGATAAACCAATCTGATAGCTTTCTTTGATAGGATAACAAGTCTTGTGGATAAGGGAGAAGCAATGGATGTGGTATAACTAGACTTTAGTAAGGCATTTGATATGGTCTCGCATGATATTCTTATCAATAAACTAGGCAAATACAACTTAGATGGGGCTACTATAAGGTGGGTGCATAACTGGCTGGATAACCGTCAGAGAGTAGTTATTAATGGTTCCCAATCCTGCTGGAAAGGTATAACAGTGGGGTTCCAGGGGGTCTGTTTTGGGACCGGCTCTGTTCAATATCTTCATCAACGACTTAGATATTGGCATAGAAAGTACGCTTATTAAGTTTGCAGATGATACCAAACTGGGAGGGATTGCAACTGCTTTGGAGGATAGGGTCATAATTCAAAATGATCTGGACAAATTGGAGAAATGGTCTGAGGTAAACAGGATGAAGTTTAATAAAGACAAATGCAAAGTGCTCCACTTAGGAAGGAACAATCAGTTTCACACATACAGAATGGGAAGAGACTGTCTAGGAAGGAGTATGGCAGAAAGGAATGGGCTTAAACTGCAGCAAGGGAGGTTTAGGTTTGACATTAGGAAAAAGTTCCTAACTGTCAGGGTGGTTAAACACTGGAATGGATTTCCTAGGGAGGTTGTGGAATCTCCATTTCTGGAGATATTTAAGAGTAGGTTAGATAAATGTCTATCAGGAATGGTCTAGACAGTATTTAGTCCTGGCATGAGGGCAGGGGACTGGACTCAATGACCTCTCAAGGTCCATTCCAGTCCTAGAATCTATGAATCTGTGCTGAATCACATGCTTCTGTCAATAGACAATTGACTTGGTAAGACCAGGAATTTTTCCCCACACTTTTGTTGCACCTTGTTAAGGCCCTCGTCCTGCACTATTAAAGTCAATCAGAGCTTTGCCATTGACTTCTGTGAATGCAGGAACAAACCCTAAATGTACAATTGTGTTGGAGATGCATTTAATTTAAGAAAATCAGAAAATTCACTTATGTATGGAGGGTCTGCACAAGGGCCCCGCCATGGAAATATTGCTCTAGCCCTCCCTGAGGGAGGTGTGAGTGGATTGGTCACACAGAGTGATCTCTGAAGATGGATCTCTGTACTGATCCCGAATAAGCTGGTGTGGTGAGGCCCTATAGGCCCAGGGTGGGGGAAGTTCTACTGAAGCTGCAGCTGCACATATTTAGCAGTAACCTACTTGCTCCCCACTGCACAGGGCAGAAGATGCTATTCTGGCCCATAGGCTGAAGTAGCAGATGCAGAGGGGCTGAAATTTCTTCCCACTCAAACCTCGCACAAGACAAAGCCCATTTGTGCAAGGAGGGATGAATCATCTCATCCCATGGAGGAGGAGGAGTGTGCAAAAGGAACAGTCCAGCAGCTGCCTTTGAAAGCTGGATACATTTTTGCTAGGAAATAAATAAATAGAAAATTGTAACCATTCAATCCAGATATTTCCCAAGCAAGCCCTGCAGTTTCAAGGCTGTTTAGCAGCTTGTTTTGGTTTTATTTAGATCTAACTTTGAAAATCATTTGTCAGCCTAACACAAGCACCATCTCAGTTGAGTTCAGATTGTTAATAAAATAGAAAAATTATTCCATCACAGTGCTGACATTCTTGAATATCAAAAACAAAACAACCTTTCATGTCTTCCTTATGCATAATAAAAGAAGGGTCCAAGTCCAATTAAAAAAAAAATGCTCTTTACAGATTTCCTTTAAAAGAAACACAAACATTTGAAAATATGGAAAAACACAGTTAATGCGCATAAACTCTGCAACTGTAGTTAGGCCAGAAACTCTTAGATGATTTTATCCATCTATAAAAGAGTTTCATCTCATCAGTGATAACAAAAACTACAATGCCTTATTCTTCAATACACAGTGATATCACTAACTCTGGCCTACCTTATGGCCATACACAATTCACAGTAAAAGATATACTGTACTGCTTGGTGGAGGTGCAGGGAATTATTCTAACTTGGAATCCGAGATGGGAAGGATCTAGGATGACCAGATAGCTGTGAGGATGCAGCATCTCAGGCCTGGTCTACACTACGCGTTTAAATCGATTTAAAGAGCGTTAAATCGATTTAACGCTGTACCCGTCCACACTACAACGCCCTTTATATCAATATAAAGGGCTCTTTAAATCGATTTCTGTACTCCACCCCGATGAGAGGAGTAGCGGTCATACTTCTGCTATCATGTGCTATAAAGCAAGTGATATATGCTAGCATGTGTAGCAACTGGAATTGTATTGCGCCTCTCTGTCCGCGGTCATCCAATACACATACGGTGCCGGAAAAAAAAAAATAGCTGAACGGGCTCCATGGTTGCCAGTGCTATGGCGTCTGCCAAGGCAATCCAGGGAAAAACGGCGCGAAAGGATTGGTCATGCTGATGTTTTCCCAGAGGAAGGAATGACTTGACTGACATTTACCACAGAACCACTCCGCTACAAATGATTAAACCCAGAATTCCAAAAGGGGCGGGGGAGACATGCGGGAACTATTGGGATAGCTA
>NC_133770.1:184460311-184732685 GCF_003597395.2 Chelonoidis abingdonii | reverse complement strand
GCTACGGAAGAGCTACCCACAATGCAACGCTTCAGAAATCGACGTTAGCCTCGGACCATGGACGCACAACGTCGAATTACTGTGCCTAGTGTGGCCGCATGAAATCGAATTTATAATATCAGTTTTATAAAACCGATTTTAGCTAATTTGATATTATCCCGTAGTGTAGACGTGGCCTCAGGTTACAACTCATCAGATGCTAATCCAATCACTCTGTGTATCTCCAGCATTGTTTCGCAGCATGACCACTCTCTGCTCTCACTCGAAAGTCAGGTAACCTGGATACTGTAACTGGAATGTACTAACTCAAGCTAACTGTTGCTCCAAGCACAGGTATATAGACACACGCTAGCTCTGCTGGAGCTAGTGTGCTAAAAAAAATAACAGTGTCCCTTAGCAGCACGGGCAGTGGCTCAGACTTCCGCCTGAATACAATCACACCCAGCCCCACGGGTATATAGTTGGGTGGCTAGCCTGACCCGCCTCCTGTGCTACCACTGGCTACGAGGTTATTTTTAGTGTACTAGCTCAAGCAGAGCTAGCACGTGTCTGTTGATCCATGCTGGGGGACGCCCTCCCAGTTGCTGGGTAGATATACCCTAAGTATTGTCAACCCCAAGCATTTTTTTTTAAAAAATGAGTCAAGCCCCAAAACACTATGACATTGGCTTAAAGTTATGAGACTAAAAGTAATACATTGGCTTCTTTTTATTTGCCTTGTGGTTTACGATTCACATTTTCAAGCTTTGCTCCACAACTACTGCAGGGGAGGGAGGGGGCAGAGGTGGAAACTTACTTTTGTTTTTAAGTTAAAGCTAAAATTTTCAAATTTTCAAAGCAGGACTGAGTCCCTTGCCCCCAGGGTCGGCTCCTGGCACCAGCCCAGCAAGCAGCTGCTTGGGGCAGCCAACAGTGAGGGGCGGCACGTCCGGGTCTTCGGCAGCAATTCGGCAGCGGGTCCCTCGGTCCCTCTTGGAGCGAAGGACCAGCCGCCGAATTGCCACCGAAAACTGAAGCAGCAGCGGTAGAGCTGCAGATCATGATAACGGCTTTTTTTCCCTTTCTTTTTTTCTTTTTGCTGCTTAGGGCGGCAAAAACCCTGGAGTGGGCCCTGGCTGCCCGCAGTAATAATACTTATCTCTTATTTAGGGCTTTTTATCCTTGGCTCTCAAAGCATTTTACAAATGATGATAAGCATCATTAGCCCCATTTTACATATAGGGAACTGAGGCACAGAGAACTGAAATGACTTTCCAAAAGTCACACAATAAGTCAGTGGCAGAGCCTGGAAGAGAACTGAAGTTTCCTAACTAACAATCCTGTGCCCTATCTCCATAACCATGCTGCCTCGATATGCAAGGCCTTTCTGGAGCTACATGTTCTACTCCTGACATTCTCTTGGGTTGTTTGGATCTGGTCCATGAAGGTTCCTGATGAGCTAGAGACTGTAAACATTCCTTATACTCTAGGAACAAATTAGCACAACACAAAAGCAGGGCAAATACTTTTTTTTTTTTAATTTCATTTTTGCTAACCACTATTATACTCAGATTCCTGAGTGTTATATGAAAAAATAAAAATTGTAAATAAACAAAACCAAAACAAGAACTGTCCCAAACTTGATAATATTATGGTCACACAACCAGTTTTTAAGAGATCGCAGGGTCTTTTCAGACTTAATAACTCATAGTTGGGGAGTCAGAGATAAACAAGAATCCTTTCTGATCCAGTTAATACTGTAAATATCATATTTTTTCCCTTTGTGGAGGCAGGCCAGATATCACCAACTTTCCACATGCACTGGTCTTCCTCAATGTCACAGTAATAATGTTTGAGACTGACTCCTTTAAAATTTTTGAAACCCTGATCTTTCCCCTGTTGCTGGGAAAGCCTTTTGACCACGTGTTGACTTATGGTAACTTTGATGCATTTATTTTAAGTAGGGGGAATATTTTAAGAAGCTTAGGTCATGTGGAATGTCTTGAAACACATGTTAAGGCGGGGGGGAATAAACAAGCAAAGCTTACTGCTGTGTTATTTTTTTTTTTTACAGCCATCAGAAGTCATGAGATATTGTTACCCAATCAGAAGTCATGAGATATTTTAATGGCAAGGGAGGAAGAAGGTCATCCTGTAAAGGTTTTCCCCACTGATCTGGGGAACATTTGAACTCTCTGTTACAACTCTCTTCCAACACAGAAAAGAAGAATGTGTAGCTCTCAAGAGGCCATTTAGGAGCTTTCACCTTTTCCACTCATCCCACTTTTGGATACATCTTTTGCAAATGAAGCCACTTACAATCAGTCTTTCTTTGCTGACTGGAAAGTCTTTCTGATAATTAATCTTTCTGTTACACTACCTACTTATTTTAGGAATTGTATAGCATCCATCACTGTAGTACTTAAGCACTCTGATATACCAATTTCTTATTACAGAATGGACCTGCACCTTGACTGGGCAGGTAATTGTACAATAATGTGGCATGGTAATGCTGGTCCTCAAAGTATTCTGAAAAATGACTTTTCTCCAATAAACAGTTAAGTCAGTCAAACAGTTACACTCTTAGGAAAAGTGAAAAGAAATATCCGTCTCAGACAACTTTGTCTGTAAATACTAGTGCCAACTTCTCCCCCTGCATGCATCTGACGAAGTGAGTATTCACCCACGAAAGCTCATGCTCCAAAATGTCTGTTAGTCTATAAGGTGCCACAGGATTCTTTGCTGCTTTTACTTCTCCCTCCGGTTATATGTGAGGAAAAAGCGTGGGCGCTGAGGAATGGTGCTCTCTCAAGTCGGTCACATATCAGTGTGTGGCATGGGTAAGGTGACTGAACTTTCAAGATCAAAAACTGGGCCACTTTTGTGGCAACATATTTTAGGGTCACAAGATAGTTTATATTACAGACAAGATGCTGTTGATAGATTCTCACTGTGCAGCAACATGTGTATATTACTGAATGTGGTAAATTTTCCAACAATTTAATGTTCTTAATGAATTTATCTGATACACTGGACAAGTGTGATTAATATTCACACTGAATAAAAGAATAGCTTAAATGAAGTCCGTGCTCGTCCAGCTTTTCTCTTCATTCCAAACGCTGTTCATCGCACCGAGTACTCATTCTCTTGGACTGTTTGATGCTGGTAAACACAGAGCAAATTCTCCTTGGTATAGCAATACATCAAAACAAATATTTTGTAATTTTAAAAAACAAAATCAGACATAAAATACATTTTGATAGATAAAATGAAAACCCAGAGCATTCCAAATGTCCTAAAGAAGTTTCTGGAATATCATATGAAAAACTAACTGTCACAGTAACTCCAAGATGTATAGTCATTTTAGGAGTGGGGTCCTGTGACCCAAGAATCACTTAATGCCAGCTGATAAGGTTATGGGCATATCCTGATTCTAGTATGTACATTTTGGTTCACCAAAGAATGTCACTTGAGGTCTCAAGTTAAAGTCAGTGTCACACTGCTCATTATTATCATAGTCAAATGTATGAAGAAGTTATGTATATATACACTGAAAATACGTTTAAGTCTGTATCAAGATATTTGTCAACAGCAAAGGTGAAAAACAGGTTTTCCTCCAAACGAGAGGTAAGAAATATGTCTCTCTCTCTGTCAGGATGTAAATTAAGGATTGTAAACACATATGACGTCAAATATTAATGAAGAGATGTGATGCAAACATGGAAGGGGAACACAGGAAAAAAGACAACCTGTGGGAGGTTATACTGTCTGTGAGTAAAGACCATGAACTTCAGGGGTATATCTAGAAGACAAAGAAGATACCCCTGTGATGGGTTTGGCCACAGAGACCCCCCTTGGGACTGTCACTTGTTGCGCTGAAATTACCCTGAGTCTGTTTTCTCTGCCAGCTTGAGACTCCAGTACCCTGTCTTGTTGAGCCAGACACGCTAGCTGCTGCAACACAGACCCAGGTCTGGTCCATGACCCCAAAGCTGCAGACTTGAATCAAAAACTGCTCAGCAGGTTCTCTCTCCAGCACCCAGACACCCAGTTCCCAATGGGATCCAAACCCCAAATAAATCAGTTTTCCTCTGTATAAAGCTTATGCAGTTTATACAGAAATTGTCTGCTGTCTATAACACTGATAGAGAGAGATGCACAGCTGTTTGCTCCCCCAGGTATTAATCACTTACTCTGGATTTATTAATAAACCAAAGTGATTTTATTAAGTACAAAAAGTAGGATTTAAGTGGTTTCGAGTAATAACAGACAGAACAAAGTAAGTCACCAAGCAAAATAAAGCAAAACATGCAAGTCTAAACCTAATACATTAAGAAACTGATTACAGGTAATATCTCACCTGCAGAGATGTTCCAATAAGCTTCTTTCACAGACGAGACTCCTTCTGAGTCTGGGCCCAATCCTTTCCTCTGGCACAGTCTTTGTTAGTTCCAGCAGACATCTCAGGTGGTAAAAGCAGGGGCTCTCTCATGACTAGCAGCCCCCTTTGCCTTGCTCCACCCTCTTTTATAGCTTTGGCACAAGGCGGAGATCTTTTGTCTGTGCTTGATCCCCACTCCTCCTTCTAAATGGAAAAGTACAAGATTTAAGATGGATTTCGGTATCAGGTGACATGGTCTCATGTCCTGTGAGACCTCATTCTTCATTACCCACGGGCTGGCCCACACGTACACAGGAGGGCTTGCAGGTAAATAAACCCATTCACAGTTCATTGATTCTGAAGCACCCTTAATGGCTTCCACTTAATATGTTTACATCAGTAATACAAGTTTATATCTTATTCTCCTAACTCCAGACATAGAAATAATACATGCAAACAACTAGGATGAACACACTCGGTAGATTACAAGCTTTCTAATGATACCATACAAGAGACCTTTTGCATAAAGCATATTCCAGTTACATCATATTCAGATTCATAAGCATATTTCCATAAAACATATGGAGTGCAACATCATAACCCCTTCATCTTGTACCTAGGAAGTAAATGGATGTGTTTATATTCATGAAAATGGGATCTCAGCTAGCTTTGGTTGAAAATGCTGAAAAGCTTTAGACAGGAGGTTAATCTGTCTCTAGAAAGTATGTTATATTGTTTCATACGTAACCATGTTTCCAGTATCCTTACTCACTATCTCCTGAATATCTACTATATGATAACAAACTTATTCTTGTTTTCACTATAAATATATCTCAATGCACTGATGTTAAGCAAATGCTGGTCCTGAGCTGAATCTTATAAGCTGGTGTATGCTCATGTGTATGTTTTCTCTGTATGTGTTTTCCCAAGTGCGAGTGTTCTTTGTGTCCTGGTATTTCTCTGAGTGTTTAGTGCATACGAGGCTGGACAAAACAGAGAATGCTCAGAGAGAGCTTGGCCGCTGGTGTGTGCCAACCTGCTCAGAGGGAGTGAAGCCTACAGAGGCCTGGAAGTAATGCTTGTACTGCCAGAGGCCATTGGTTTCAGGGAGCTGATCCACAGTATGATGGAGTCTTGTCTGTGTCTGCTAAGGGCAGGTAGTGGTGAGGTGCCTCACAACCCTGGGTACCCTTGTGGAGCATCACAGGTCTCAGGAAGCACAGGTCCCTGTTTAACTATGTAGTGGAGTGGCCAAACTTACTGGCCCTGTGAGCCACATACAAAAATCTTCAGAAGTTCAAGAGCTGGAGCATACCTGGCAGGAGCTGGGGCTTGGGGCGTCAGCCTCATTCTTGCTGAAGCCCCGCCCTACAGGGGTGAAGCCCCAAGACCCCTCCCTTCCTGCTGGACAGAAGCCCCTACCCCACCACCCCACTGCAGGGCAGAGGTCCTGAGCTCCCTCCCAGTCTGGTAAGCAGAGAATGGGGGAGGATATGGGCTCGCAAGCCACAGTTTGGCCAGTCCTGCTATATAGGTTGCACATATCTCAGACACTGCCGGTGCTGGCTGTAATTTACGTTGCAATGCACATCAGTATTTAATGGGTGGATGTTTTGCTGTTGTAATTGGAGTAGGGCAAATGAAGTTGTGTGGTGAGCTTACAAGTGATACGAGACTTTGACCTTTATTCCTTCCCTAAATCGATGGCACTACGCAGAGAAGTACTGAGCACAGAGTGCTTCCAGTGGTAACAATAGTTTCATGTTTTACTGCAGAGTGAGATGGCCGTGCTACTCAAACCAATATCTGACAAGATCCAGGAAATCCAGACCTTCAGAGAGAGAAACCGAGGAAGTAAAATGTTCAACCACCTTTCAGCTGTCAGCGAAAGCATTCCTGCACTTGGGTGGATAACAGTGGTGAGTTACACACAGACTAGGGCATTTTTAGACACACTTCTTAATGGTACTCCATAAACAAATAATCAGATCAGAGCAGTCCCTAATATTATTTAACTCTGCATTCCCATCTCCTTATCTCTACACTCAGGCCTTGTCTACACTAGGGGAGTAAGTCGACCTAAGTTACGCTATTCCAGCTACGTGAATAATGTAGCTTAGGTCGACTTACCCCAGTATGTTCACTGCACTGTGTCGATGGGAGATGCTCACCAGTCGACTTCCCTTACTCTTCTTGGAGAGCTGGGGTACCAGAGTCGACTGAAGAGCGCTCTGTCATCGATTTAGCGGGTCTTCACTAAACTGTTCCCCTGCTGCATCGCTCGCAGCCCCGTTGATCTCCCCTGTAGTGAAGTCAAGCCCTTAGTCTAAAATACTGGTGGGCGGTTTTGACTAATGTTTTAAATCTTCTCTTCTTTTATTTTTTTCTTGCTATACTTGGGTGATGGTGCTGTTCTCTTAGTCTCCTAAACCAGGCCCTTATGTCAAGGAGATGAATGATGCTGCTACCTTTTATACTAACAGGGTGTTAAAGGACTACAAAAACAGGTATGTTGCCTGGTGTTAATGTCCACACTTTCTCTATTGATAGCGTAGAACTACCTTTACTGAGGTGCTAGAGAGTACTGTATTATTTGCAAAAACATCACAAGAAAGTGTTTTGAAAATTAAAAAGCATTCAACTCATGAACTTATTCCCCCTCACCCACACACACAGAGGCAACTACAGCACTACCCTGTCTGACTGATACACTGCTGCAGAGATGGAATTCCCTGACTGCTCATCTTGCTTTTCTGCTTGAAAAATTGCACTTTGGCTCGGTCACCTGGAGTCCGGCTCCATGCAGTTGAGACTTTACTGCCCCTTGATGCTGTGTTTCCAAAGGGACTTTCTTTGCACCATTGCATGGGGTCTTAAGGGTGTGGGCACAGGGAGGCATGTGGTTGCAGCAGCAGATACGGTGCAGTGATACTGGTGTTCTGTGGCCAGAGATAGGGAGAGGATTACTCCTTTTCCGAGCATCTTTGGAGAACCCTGGCACAAATCCTATTCTCTTGGCCTTTGCAGAGGGGTCAGTTTTTAGCCGTTAGTACCATATTTTTACTAAAATACAATACCTGCAAATTTGTCTTTTTTCCCCCTTAGCCATCATCTTCCATGACAAATTAGGCTGATTCAAAACCCATTTTTGTTCTTTTATAGAGCATACCTGATTTAAGTCCTTATATCAGGGCTGTTGATACACATTTTCATCCACACTGGTCAGTAGAAGTAAAGCAGCTCTCAAGTAATTTAATCTTTTACCCAAGTAAAAATTAATCTGCAGATCTGAATTTTTGTGAAAGTTCTTTTAATTATAGTTATGAATTGCTTGCTGGAGCCCCAAATTATCTACTCTGGGTAATTCTTTGCTGCATTTTAGAATGTACTTTTTGAAGGGGCATAAGCACCAGTTGGGAAAGTGCGCCTTTTTAAAAGGACTAACCTATGTGCATGATTTTTAAGGGTGATGTTTGTTTAGTATTTCACACCAAGATAGTTCTTAGTATTGGAGCTGGAAAAGTTATTTGAAAATCTTGGCTTATAAATATGAGTCTAACAGAAATTATAATGTGACACCATATTATCTAGCCTAAAGATACATATAACCTTTGCTTCCTGACCAGCCTTAATTTATGACTGCTCCTCCTTTTCTTTTGAGATTAATATTTTGGTTGTGTTTAAGAGTTTATAAGGTGCTGGTTAAAAAGTTCCAAGGGGAAAGGGTAGCAAAGCACATGCTGGGTTGAGAGGTGTAAAGGAGAGTGACAAGCTACCTTTGGACTCGGAAGCCAGGACATTTTACAAAATATGCTGATCTTTAATTTTCTAAAAATCAAAACACTGAGGGGAACCAGGTTTGAATTCCTGGCACAGGGCCCCATCTTGCTTTATTACTGCCCTGGTTCACTTTGAGCCTGGGCAGGAAGCATTCTGTCCTGGAGCCCTCTTGTTCCCTCATCTCTCCTCTGCAAGGCTCATCAGTCTGCTCGGCCTCACCATTTGCTGGGCTGCCTGTCTGTCAGCAATCTTCTGACTTAATGGTCTGTGGCCAGTGACAGATGCAGTATCTAGTCCGCTTTAAATACAGGGTAGCAAGTATCTATATTTAAACACTATAAATCATACATAGGAATATTTCCCTTTTTTTTTTTTCCCTTACAGCGACTTACGTCATGTTGATTGGGTGAAATCATACTTGAACATCTGGACTGAGCTTCAAGCTTACATCAAAGAGCATCATACCACAGGCCTCACCTGGAGTAAAACCGTGAGTGCTTCTCCCCTTTTCCTGTTCTAACAGTGAAACAACACGGGCTGATTCTGCTTTTACCAGATTCTGGCATTACTGCAGCAAGCCCAAACATTATCTCTGTGAGAGGAAAGGATAAACAAAACAAGACAAGACAAGATATTTCTGTATTTAAAATTCTCAAAATATTTTAAGAAGGGGATAAGACAATGTGACACAGGAAGAAGATTCAAAACAAAAACTGACAGTGCAAAGCAGTGAATGTTGTAGTAAAGTAGCTTTTTAGGTTATGTCTACGGTACAGACCTTACAGCGGCACAGCTGTACCATGCAGCTGTAAGGTCTCCTCTATAGCTGCTCTGAGCCGGCAGGAGAGGGCTTTCCTGCTAGCATAATTAAACCATCCCCAATGAGCAGTGGTAGCTATGTTGGCAAGAGAGCGTCTCCCACCAACATAGCATTATCTACATTGGCGCTTTTGTCGATGGAACTGATGTTGGTCAGGGGTGTGTTTTTTCACACCCCTAACTGACAAAAGTTTTGCTGACAAAAGTGCTGGTGTAGACAAAGCCTTAGTCTCCTAGTATGAAAGATCTAAAGTGGGTTGGGTGCATTGATAAAATAAAATGGAGACCTCAGCGGGCAGAGGTGGACATCCTAATCAAATAGTCATCAGACATGAACAAACTAGGCTCAATGCATGCTGGCTGCAGGACTTTTCTTTCTTTACTCTGCATTTGTGGGTAGTGCCATCTCGACCCTCATCTTTCCTTTCACTTTGCCAAAGCTTCATGACTGATGGGCCCCAGGGAAGTTAAGCCTCCCCAGAAATTTTATATCTTACAGAAATCAGAGACAAAATAGTACTGGCTGTATTGCTGCACAACTGAGCTTCTCCAGGGCAGAGCAGGCAACAGTCACAGCTCACTGTTCTTAGCCAGTATCAGAAGTGACATTCTTTTTGCTCTCTGCTGAGAACAGCTGAAACGTGTGAAAGATGGATGGAATGATGCTTCAGGACAATTGTGGCTTGGACATTTGGGGAGGTGGAGAAATTCTTTGGGCTCCTAGTTCTCAGCAGCAATGAGGGAGGAGTAGGAAAATTAGATTCTCCAGGTCCGGTGCGCCATTGCTGGGGGGGATAGAGAGCAGAAGAAAGATTAAGAAGGGGATAAAAATTAAGGAGAGATTGAAAGGTGAAAGAATGGGAGGGGAAGACAGAGAAGAGGGAGGTTTAATAATGAGAAAAAGAAATACAAGGGACACGTACCACATTATAGTATAGATAATTTTATTTTATTATGTTATACAAATATAAATAATTATTGAGCTCCATGCTGTGTGTATATATTGTGTGTACATATATACAATATAAGTACATTTTCATTGTGTTACAGCTATGATGTGATGTGATGAGAGGATCATCTGGCAATCTGTTGTCTATTCTTCTCTTAAATAAGGTTAAACTTTATTCTTAAAGGATTTGCTGTGTTTGACAGACATGCAAGGATTTTGATCCCCTGTCAATATAAAAATGTAAGAGTCTAAGATTCTTCTTGGGATTCTAAAGAATGTACTCACATACTTACTATCTAGTTAGAGGAATTCTTGATGTGAGTCAAAATGTCTTAGGCCCTGAAATATCATTAACAGTTTTTTGGTTTTGGAGTGTCCAAATTTTTTTTTAAAAAAGCACACACATACAATATTGTTCATAGTTTCTTTTGTGTAAGCAAATAAAGACAGTTTTAAACTTTGTAATTAAGTGGGAAGGGACAACTCACCAGAATGTTACAGTTCCAGGCCAAAACAGTTTTCCAATCCAAAGACATAGAGGAGCTAAAATAGTGTTTTATAATGGAAACTAGCTTTAACTTCAACTGTGAAGAGGATACCTCTCTCCCCCGCCCCCAATATATATGACACATATGTAGAGGTGAGATCCGTGTGGTAAACTGCATTTATTTCTAACCACTGATGCCTGCGTCCTAACCACTAAGCCACCTCTTCTGAGACTTATTCCAATATTACAAACCCATGGTTGCCAAATCACTACAGCCTAATAGTAGGAGTCAGGATAAAGGTCCTGATGCAACTATTATTGTAGTCAATGGGAGTCTTTCCACTGACTTTAATAGGAGTTACGTTGGCCCAGAGAAAGAAACACGTATTAGCATGCCAAGGATCACACTTGACATGTCTCTTTAGACACATACATTCACTGCACATGCTTTGCACTCAAGGGGTTTGCAACTTACTTCTGTTCAGGGAAAACAAGTGTGCCTAGTACATCATGTTACTTGTGCCCAGTGATAGCCTTTGCTCAGATTTGCACTGGACTACAATTTTGCACTCTTCCCTGAGCACCATGCAAGACCTTGCAGCATAGCAAGTGCAAATGCAAGTTCAAGTTCAAAGAAGAAACTAGCATTTGCTGAAATGTGTGTACTTTTTAGTCTGAACCAAAGTAAAATATTAAACTTTTTTGAGCTGTCTGAGAAATTAGCTGCTTTTTGTGGGGTTCTTTATTTAGCAAAGGCTTAAAATATTAAACTTCAGTTTCTTTCTCAGTGTTTAGTATAAAATTACGCTCTTGCTGCATCCTATTCTATTTTAATCCAGTCAGTGGGTGTGAGAAGAATTACCTGTTTTGAAATGATTATAAGACAGGGCTAAGGAACTCTATTACCCTGTTAGCAGAATGAGCATTAGAATAAGGGCCAATTTTATATCAGCTAATATATAAAAGAAATAATTTTATTTTACATAATGGAACTTTACAGGTATGGAACTAATATTATAAGACAAAGCTATCTCATTTGCATTTTGTCAAATAGGAGTCATTTTTAGCTTTGTGGGCACTTACAATCTTTCTCAGAATAGTAGCTATTGCAGGATACATTTGACTGGTTGTAAGACAGCATCTCAACCTCTCACCTAGGGTCTCTTTGTTTCCTTTGGTTTAATTGTCAATCAGAGTGCTGTACGCAAACAGACCGAGACCCACTATTTGTTCATATCAAATATAACTTCTCCACAGACAGTACTCAATCCATCACAGTTGGTTAAAGATGATTTACTTCATCCACAGTATTACACCTGTACCCCAATATAACGCTGTGTTGTAGGTGAAACTGTGTTATATCGAACTTGCTTTGGCCCCTTCCATTCCTTGTTCCCTGAGCGCCCTCTCCAGAGACCCCTGTCCCTAATAATCCCCAGGACCCCACCCCCTACCCAACCCCCTTGCTCCCTGACCCCTGACTGCTCCAACTCCCTATCCACACACCCCGCCCCCGACAGGCACTCCCTAGCAGCGGCGGGAAGTGGAGCAATGTGGCCCCAGCCCACTCCACTCTGCCAGCTCCCGGCTGTGGTGCTCCGCTTCCCGCTGCTGGTGAGTGCGAGGAGGTTGGGGAAAAGATGCTCCCCATACTCACCGACGACGGGAAGCAGAGCACTGCGGCTGGGAGCCCCAGGAAGCCACCATGTCGCTGTGGTGGCGGGGGGGTTGAGGAAAGGTCCTGCACTCACCTGTGGCGGGAAGCAGAGCGCGGCGGCTGGGAGCTGGCAGAGTACAGCGGGCTGGGGATGGGCTGCTCCGCTTCCGCCACTGCTGGTGAGTGTGAGGGGATCCCTTCCACCAAGCCCCCTCCCCCGAGCGACACGGCTGGGGCTGGGGTGAGGGAAGCAGAGCGGGCTGCTCCCAGCCCCCCACTAATGCTCTGGGCCACTCTGGGACTGCGGTGCCCCCAAAATTGCCCCCCCTCAGCTCCTGCCTCCTAGACCCTGGGGTGGAGGAGCCTCTGACCGCCCCTGAAACCCTCTGCCCCAGCCTGGCACCCTTAACACACTGCTCAGAGCAGCGTGTCAGAGCTGTATCGCGTTGTATGCGAACCTGTGTTATATCAGGTCACGTTATATCGGGGTAGAGGTGTATTAGTTTCACTCACTTGAAGTATGTCCTCATACCTGAAGTGGGTTATCCTGAAAGTATGGTTCAATTAAATGTCAGATGACCTGGGACTGAGATGTCAAATTCAAAACATATTTTCATATTGATATGATAGGTAATTCTTTTGACATACCATCAAGTGAACCTTACAAAGTCAGAAGTTTAATAAATTAGCATGTATCTTCTCTGTTTAGATATTTTCTACCAGACACCTGTAACAAATCCATGAGTTATTAAAATGGTAATTTGATTTTTCTTTTATTTTTTAAAGTCAGAATTAAACAGTCACATATCAATGTTTTTGGATAGTTTTCAGTGAATACCTGAGTATATACTCAGGCTTTCAAAATTGATACACCTAAGAGTTTCGGCCAGGCATAAAGTAACTGTATCATAAAGATACTGCATTTAAAAGGGAACTTTTGACCAATTTAGCACAGGTGTAACTCCAAGTGAAATCAGTGGAACTATTCACCAGGAAGCCACCCTGTCTGAGCAATGACACAGACTGCCTGCTTGCTTCTGCTCCAGACCTTACCTTGCTCTGGACCCTAGACTCCGATTCCTGACCCTGGTTTGTCCCCGTCTCCATTATTTACCTGCTGTCTGTAACTTGGTCCCTGATTCCTTGGTATCTCAACCCAGCTTGACTCAGACCCTGCTAGTTGCCTGGTGCCTGACCCGGACGTCTTGGTATCCTGACATGGCTTGACCCCAACCCTGCTACCCTTCTCCTGCCTGCAGTTTAATAACTGACCATGCACACAGGCTACCCACAGCCCAGCCCTGACAGTTTGCTCAGATCACCGTCACCTCCTGAGCCCATCCAACCCCTCCTCAGATGATGTAGCTCCCCGAAGGCCCGGGACCTGCAAGACCAAGTCACCAACCTGCAGGCGGAGAACCTCATACTACAGACCCGAGCAATGCAGCTCACTGCCAAAGTACAAACCTACACGAACAGCTGGCATGCTTACAGGTGAAGCAGCTACACTATGTGCCTGACAGATCACCCATCGCCTGAACCAACACCTGCGGTGCCACTGCCCAAACAGTTTGACAGGGATTGTTGGAAATTTCAGGGGTTCCTGAACCAAGGCAGGCTTCTCTTCCTGCTGTGCCCCCAATGTACCCCACAGACCAGACAAAAGTGGAGCTAATAGTCCTGTGAAGTATTCAATTGGGCTTCCCTCCTGTTGGAGCAGAGCAGGCCCATGGTCTCTGACTGGGACTCCTTCTTGCAAGCCTTCTCAACCATCTTGGCAGGGAGGGATAGCTCAGTGGTTTGAGCATTGGCCTGCTAAACCCAGGGTTGTGAGTTCAATCCTTGAGGGGGCCGTTTGGGGGTTAGCCCTGCTTTGAGCAGGGGGTTGGACTAGATGATCTTCTGAGGTCCCTTCCAACCCTAATAATGTATGATCTTTGATGACCCACATTGCGGTTGCTCTGCAGAGGCTGCCCTCTGGAAGCTTCCCCAGGAGCAAGGGCCAGCCACTACGTTGGCATTTCCATCAGTGTGCAGCAGATGTCCAATGGAATGATGCTGCCCAACTACATCAATTCCAGTGGCACTCAATGAGTATATAAAAGATGAGCAAGCCTGCCCCACCTGCCTACAGGCCTCTATTGAACTCACATCAACTCTCAGCTGTGTGAGTAACAGGAGGAAGTGAGGGGTGGCTGGATTCCACCATCTACACCAAAGCCTGTAGAACCCAGTCCTGAATCCATATAGGTCAACAAGGGTCACCAACACCTGACCTCAGGAGAAAACAGACAGCAGTGAAGCTCTGTTTTTACTGTGTGGCACCAGAACACCCCCTTGCCTCCTCTCCAGCTCAGGAAATGAGCCAGACCAGGCCCAGTAGTGGGGTACAGCCTGGGCACCACCACACCTCATGCTCTGGAACCACCCCCAACACTCAAGTAGAACCCAACCCAGAATTGGTGTGGGGGGAGTGGGGACTAGAACCTGGACCATGAGAATTCTAGGCTGCTAACAATTCAACATCATCATCGGAAGCTTAAGCCAGGTTTTCACTGGAGTGCCCTGTGAAGCTAGGCATTGCAGGAAATACTGCCTAACAGGGTCTGAGTGGCAGCCTCTCGTAGCCCACTGATTATCTCATGCTGGTATATAAACCAGGAAGCCATCATGAGGAATTGTCTGAGCAATGATATAGACTGCCTGCTTCCTTCTTCTCCAGACCTTACCTTGCTGTGGACCCTAGACTCTGGCTTCTGACCCTGGTTTGTCCCAGACTCTGCTCTTTGCCTGCTGGCTGTAACTTGGTGCCTGATCCTGACTCCCTGGTATCCTTACACAGTTTGACCCCAATTCATATCCTGACTGCAACTTGGTAATTGACCAGAGCATACAGGCCGCCCACCGCTCAGCCCCATTGACACCCATGGAATTAAATATAGAATTATCTTTTCATCATGATATGCAAGCATAAACTTCAATGAATGTTAACAGAACTGTGTTTGTGCAACTCAAAGAGGCTGTTCTTGCTAGTATGATCCAAAATAATTAAATCTGAAGTCATTTCTCTAAAGTAAAGTTTCTGGGATTCATTGAATTGATTGGAATGTGTGAAGTTTCAGAAATCACGTGAAAGGGTGGGAGTCATGATACCTGGTTCTACTACACACTTCCTATGTGACCTTAGGTTAGTCACTAAGTGTTGTGCCTCAATATACCTCTCTGTATAATGGGGATAATAATATTTACTTACCTAATAGGGCTCTGTAAAATTTAATTAATTAATGTTTGGACATTTTCAGATGTCAGAAGAGACTGTTGAAAATGATCAGCATAGCATTTCCCCCACACAACAACTGCTCTGTTTTGTGACAGTTGCAACCATGTTTCCTTGTTACCAATTTTTGAACTCTAGACGAAATCTACAGCTGTAGTAATAAAATGTTTCTTTCAGTTGTCACTAGGGAAATGCAAGAGACTACTGAACTATCTTTCTCTCCCTCCCCCTGCCCCACTTTCCCCCCCTCTTTTTTGAGAAAAGGACTGAACAGCTGTAGTATAAGCTATCAGGAATGTCTCATAAAAGTTTTAGTTTGCTGGAAGGGTTGAGTGTGTTGGGAGGGACCAGGGAAACACTTCTGCTCCTATTCAGCCAGGTTTACTTTATGACCTGAAAACAACTGGCAATAAGGTAAGTTTGCTGTAGCTAACTGTACCTCAGATCAGTGCTAACAAACAAATACTGCTTGAGGATTATTTACCAAAACATTCATCTCAAGTTACTTGTGCAGAGCTGGGATAAATTATTTTCTGTAGACCGTGGTCATTTGCGACAAAATTGGCCAGTTTTCAATCTGATGAAATCGTCTCAAAATAGTAGTGAATTTAGTGATAATGTTCTCTTTAAACACAATCTCAAGGAAACACTGAACATTTTCCCCGTTTTTAAATCAAACACAGATACCTAGGAGAAAATCTTCAATTTACCAACAGTTTCAAAATTGAGATTTATTTACAGTGGCCCAATTCTACTCCACTGAAGCCAATGAGAGTTTTATCCATGTCTGCAAGTCTTACCTCCTAACACATATTTTTCTAAAATATTAATAATGGAATACATAATATTTTAAATGTTCTTTAAAAAACTGAAATGTTGATTCAAACTTCCATAAGCATCTTCTGCGAGAACCAGAGATAGATCAAACAGTGGTAAGTACTGCAGCCCATAAATTAGCATGCCAGTCTGCCCGTATATTAGTCCCAATAAAATAATTTGGCATTTCATTCCCAGCTATGTAAACCTTCTCTAGACATTCTCTCACAGAATCTCCGCCATTTCTTTTAACACCTCAACATTTTCCCATAGAACTTTGTCTCGTGCCTACCATCTGCATGCTCAGATGAGGAGGCTGCAAAGGCTGATTTTTGCAACCAGCAACCTCATGCTATCTTTATAGTATATCTGTCATGCTATGTTTAGTTTGACCCCTTTATCAAGAATCCACATAGCCACGTCTGGGAGGAATTATAAGTCTTGCATTCTTATGTAGAGTACAGTTCGTATTTCTTTTCTGACCATCCACTCAAAAGAAGAGACATTGGAAAGGTATAAACACACACCTGATGCAATTCCATATTTCCAACAAGAACTTTAGAAAATAAACGATGCACCCACCATTGCCAGCGACATTCATCTTTCATAAAACAAGGGCTTAACATGATCAGGCTAAATTCCACCCCGAGTTATAGCAGTGCAACTCCACTCACCTCAACGGGACTGCACAAATATAAGTAAGGGCAGAGTCTGGACATAGTGTTTTAATTCTCTAGGTCTTGGTAAGAGAACATAGCTTGCCCTGCCCTTCCCCCCGGCCTCTGCCCTGCAGACACAAAAAAAAAAAAAAAAAATCTTTTCTGGGACACCCTTCTGCCTCATGTTGTATTTCCCTCTCACTCATTTTGCTGACCAGCTTGTATCACTTTAATGTTAGCCACTTCCATTTCACAGAACACGCTGTGCTCCGACACTGTTGCTGGTGCAGTGTCAAGCTGAAGATTGCTTGGCAGAGGTTCCTGCAGAAAGCTTCAGCTGTTACCTTTCCCTTGTAAGACAGAGTCTCAACACTGAGACACTAATGTTATAGAAACTGCCATGCTGGACATTCAATGTAAATATGCAGGGGCGGCTCCAGGCATCAGCACGCCAAGTGCGTGCTTGGGGTGGCAAGCCACGGGGGGCGCTCTGCCGGTCACCACGAGGGCAGCAGGCAGGCTGCCTTTGGTGGCTTGCCTGAAGAGGGTCTGCTAGTCCTGTGGCTTGCGGGAGGTCCGCCGAAGGCAACCTGCCTGCCATGCTTGGGGTGGCAAAATGCCTAGAGCCGCCCCTGCAAATATGGCAGAACACCACCCAGTGCTGAAATCAGTTTCCCCACTGGTGTAGATAGGGTCGGTTATATCCAACACACTTACTAAGAAAGTGTCCTTGCTCCCTGCTTCTAGCAGAGGTTGGCAACACTGTATACTAATTTGACCCTATCCACACCAGTGGCCGAACGTTATTCAGCCCTGGTTAAGGAGAACCCTGGGATGGCTTGTTTGACACCAACCATCAAGTGCAGCTTGAGCTGTGGTATAAACACAGCCATAGGTTCCGGAAGCAGGGGGATGGAATGGGAGGACTGAACATACATAGAGGGAAAAGGAGAGAAAGATGTCTACTAATCTATTCATTAGATTACAAAAAATTTCCACATTTTCTTACTTTTAAAAAAGAAGCAGCTTAAATAGGCCCATTAAACAAATTACTTAATGATAGTACATCACCATTCAGCTCCAGGGTGATTTAGAGAACCCAGACGTTGTAAAGCATCTCTGATTCCATGATTGAATGGTACCATTGCTCCGTGGCGACATAGGCCTATGTTAAATCCCGAACAGGTGATAAATGGCACAAATGCATAAAAGCAGCTTCAGAGCTGGAGAGCCAGACAGATAAATAATGCTGCCGAGAACCAGAAAAAGAGGATTTTTTTTTTTAATTCACAAAGACTGCAGCCCCTGCACATCAGCTGTTTCATCTTATAACTTCCAGATCATTGGGCAGCATGAATGCTTGCAGACAGGTGGCCTAACATTGTAGTTAATAGGGCCATAACATTAAGCCACTTTTACAGAAGAAACACCTTAACAAAAGATCTATGTTTCTGTGTCACAGTCCACCTGTTCCCAGAGACGGTTACATGATATTTTGAGCTCTACGATCCTCATCTTTGTGCCTGCATGTGTATGAAGAGAACAACACAGAGCAGTAATCATTTCAGGCATGTATCTAGGATTATAAAAAGAGGAGTGGGGTATCTTTTTATGAGGAGAAAGTGAACCTCCCCATTGGGAGTCCTATTCATCTGTTGCCTGGAAAAAGAAAGTGTTCAATGAATTTCAGGGGGTTATGCCCCCCAAAACCACTTGTCTCATCCTCAGGTAGATACTTGCACTATGAAATAGATATACAGGGATACATTTTATTTCTAACTTATGTCAGTTAGTTATATAGAATATAATTGTATGTATCATTTAGAAATGTCTAATTATACCCAATGTCTTTCCTCACTAAAGCAATCAGTAGACTACAAAATGAGATGTGTTCCCATTTAAATGTTCCGCAGCAATCTCACACAACACTGGAACCCTCATCCTCCCATCTTTCTTGTTATTACACATAAAACCCTGCAGTAGATCACCAAAAGCTTGAACAAAAAGAGAGGCATACCCATGTCTTTCTGTGTGTTTGTATAACACCTAGCACAGTAAGGCCTCACTCCTCATTGTGGCATCTGGATGATACCTAAGGACAGATACCTTTCTGTGACTCACTCAGTTTGAACTCAGTGAGTGACAGAAGTGAATCGTTTCTGCTTCAAGCCCTATAGAAACTTCCTAGGAACTTAACCTTGGGAAGTAGCAGCAAGAGTGACTGGGTAGGTTGTAATGCCTGTGCTGGGACATAAAAATAAAAAAATAAAAAAGATGAGACATGATTTCGCTCTAAAGAGGTCATAACTAACACCTGGAATTGCCTGTAGCAACACACAGGTAGTGCCAGGGCAGCACATGGAGCACTGATGGTATGTGCATACAGCATTCAACGTGACTCAAGAGATGGGCTGTTGCTTTGTGTTCTAGATGAAGCTATAGGTACTTTCCCCCAAGTAGAGAAAGTTCTCATAATCAAGACCCAGACTCCTACAGGCACTGGGCCAAATTCATCTTTCATGTCATTTCACTGAATCAAAGGAGCTGCCGCAGGAATAAATTTGGCCCTCTGTGCCTGATGCCATTGTACTTGGAATGGCCAGGTTATCTCAAGCACATTACTTGACTTAAATTACGCTCCAAGAGCTACCATATAGAAGCTACTCAGAATAAAGAGCTTTGGGTCCAAACACCCCTTCCCACTGATCTTCACATTTGATATCACCCCTCCAGCATGATGTGGGGGTATCAGCTTCTTCCATGCAACATTCTACTCCTTCACCTTCCTGGCCCATCCAGTGAGGGAAAAGAGGTAGGTCAGGAGGAACATGTCGTATCTCTGTGGAGCTAGCTTGGAGAAATAATACAACCACAGTCTGTATTACATTCGTACACCCCTTCCACAGCAGCATTCCCCTTTTACAGAGACTCCTGGGGCATGCACAAGCTGCTGGAGCTTTATAAGTATGACTCCACTGGAACACTGTCACTGAGGTACAGGGGGCTGCTGGGGAGCCAGAGTCAGTATGGAGGCACAGGGTCTCTGTGCAGATGACTCTGACCTACATGGGGTCAAACCCGGACCCCAATGGAAGGCTGCAGAGGAAACACCATGAAGATAATCCTGTGGAGTTTACTGTCCCCTACACAGCTATTTCCACTTAGAGCTAGATTCTAGCCTTTCCAATGTTCATAGGATCTTACTCAGACAGCTACAAAGAATTCCTTGTCCAGTTATATAAATCTTCAGTAAAGCAAGCTTTTAAACCACATTGAGATTGCTAGTACTGTATGATGAAACATATATGGATTTAAAGTTATTGATACATTCCCTTCTTCTCAGATGTCTTCCTATATTTGTATAAAATTGTCATTTTAGCTAGCTAGTGCTGAAGTCAGTCACTTCCCTAATATTTCTTACAAGGGGCACGTTTGCAAGTGATGACACCATTTCAACAAGAAGATCTTAATTACAAATGGAAAATGACCACCCAAAGATGCAAGTGGGAACAGACATCCCTGAGCATAACTTGAGTGGATGTATGTAAACCAGAGAACTGAGGAGAGCAGCTGTTACCAAGGAGAACAGCTGAAATGAAAATAGAAGACAGGGGCTTGCAGATAACAGCACTCGCTACTCAAATGGCTCTTAAATACCCTTTGTGTAAAGATCCATTGTTGTGGACATCTGCTCAAAGTTAATGTAAAGAGTTGTTTGCAAATAGCAAGCCTTTTAAGCACCTGCTGTACTAGAAAAGATGAATTTTTGTGAGCGTATAATGTGCTGTTTTTCCTATTCCCAGGGGCTCACGCATACACACACCATGCAATACAAAGCACAAATAAATGGGCTTTGTGAAGGGAACTCAGTGGAAATTGGACAGGAATGGAATTCACCCCAATTCAGGGACAGGTCACCCAACCGTAAAATACCCCTTACATAGCTACTACTCCAGCTTGTATGATGATTCCTGCACCACTGTCATCCCTATGCAGCCATTCCTAAGTACTAGAGCAATTTATGGATCCAGTGGACCCCCTAACCCAGCCCACTCCAAAACTGCCCTTCATACCAGCGTATTCGGAAGCAGCACAAAACCCATTGCCCTGGCAGGCTAGGGATGCAGAGACTTTCCTGCACATCCAGTCTGCTTGCTTGCTTCCTGTCCCCCTGCCAAGAGGTATCTCAGGGATTCCACAGCGTGAGGGCCTTTCATGGTGTGATGGTTCTCCGGGTACCCAGGACTGTGAGTCATCTCTCTTACCCCTGCCTCCAGCAAAAGGGAGTCTTCCTTCTGGTAACTAGGCTGGTGGTGTGAAGGAGGTGACACCCATCAGCCACTCAAGCACTCTCCTCTGGGCTATGCCAGCCCTGTCTTCACTTTGCAGGTTAACAATAGGTGCACCCCAAGCCCTGAGTCCCTTTAAATCATTCCCTTGTGACATCTAGCCCCAGACACTAGCTACTCACAGAAATTCCAGATTCTCAGCACCCAGAGGTACAGTGTACCCCAGTTTACAAGTTTTACCTTAAACCACCACTCCTGTAAACCACACAGCACTTGTGAACACTTACAAAAAACCAAAAGTAGGTTATTTAAGAAAGAATAAAGATTTAAGTAGAAGTTAACTAGAGAGAAAGGGATGGAAACAACTGGTTACAAACACAAAACAATTGTAAAACACAAACCTGGGTCTATGTTTACCAATAGTTACCTTTCCTATACAATAAAGTAGGCTTCCCCCAAAGTTCAGCTTGTTGCAGAGCTGACTGGTTTCCCAAGAACCGGGATCCAAACATTCATGAAAGCCCCCTTGTTAACGGGTTTCCTCAGTGAATGGGTCCACAGCGCCTTTCCCTACACTCTGTTATACTGAAACAATGTTTTGTTTTTATTCATAGCCAGGGTAATCTCCTGCCTGCTAAAATGTTCTTTTCCACCTCCAAGTGGTTTTGATTGTTGGCATTTGTCTTTGATGGTTTTCCATTGACTGTTCTGCAATGTGGCAATGGTAGACAAAAGAATCTTGCATTACCTCACCAGCTGACTAGGGAGGGGTGACAATGCCTGCTCGAATTGGTCATCACCAAGACTACTCTGGTGACTAATATTTGCTCCAAGTTGATAAAGCCTAATTTCAATATAAAATACATTATTCCTTAAATATTAGCCATATATATCTTGCAAAGATTATGAGTCTTGACAAGTTAGAAGCACAGTTGCCAACTTTCATGTAGTAAATAAGCACCCTGACTTTCACAATAAGCCAAAAATCAAGCTAATCCCATTTCAAAACAAGCCCAAAACAACCAATCCCTAAGAACCCCAATGCTCTGTGACTAGATCCCCCCAGAGTGCAGTGGGGGACTGTGGTGGGGCTGCTGTGCACCCCTCTCTCCCCCTTTTGCCCCAGTTTGCCAGGAGCCAATCAAAAAAATAGAAGCAACAAGCCACAACAAGCTACAAGCCAAAAAACTAGTCAACAAGCAACTCACAAGCCAATTAAGCCAAAAACAAGCCAAATTTCTGCGTCCCCGTCCCCCCCCACAGGTTTTGGCATGTCTAGTTATAAGCTTTCGGTAGATACCTTACATGTGGCTCTTTATGGCTAAATATCCGGTAAGATATGTACGTGGTGTAGTGAGATTGTCAGGTTTGGGTGAGATTTGTTTTAAAAGAACAGGAGACTCTTGGCCAAGGAGCCTCTGTGCTACACATGGGTCCTCCTCCATGGAATGAACTTCATGCAGCATGAATATTTACTTGATCTCAATTGGTCAACTCAATATTGCACAGGTTAAAAGAAAGAGACACACAGTAAGCACAGAAATAGACAGTTGACAACAGCAGCACCAGTGTTTGCAGTATGTTTCTGTATGCCTCCTAATTCTTTAAATTTGTCTGTGTTTTCTCTTGTCATTCTATCCCAGATGTGCTTATTGGTTGTGTTTGGTAACTTCATCTGAGTCCCTCATGCCTTGAGATGTGTACGTACACTGGAGCAAACTCAGTCCTGAGTTATAGCTCAGCAATCTTATTACTTTAGATTTGTTTTTAGATGTCTCAGTGGCCTAAATTATGACTGAAACTCATGACAAGTTAAAAAGTGGGACTAGGTTTTGAGAATCTCTTCCTATGCATAAATACAGGGTCAAATTCTGCTCTCACATACACCCATGTTATTCTGTTGATTTTTATAAGATTACTTGGCTGTAACTCTTCTTCTTTCTAGACCAGTGGTTTTTACCTGGGGTCCACAGACTGTTTAAGATTTCCAAAAGGATCTGCACCTCCATTTTTAGGGGCCCACAAATGAGAAAAGGTTGAAAACCACTGTTCTAGACACTTTCCTATTTGATGTCAGCAACTTTTATAGCCTTCTTTCAAAACCTATGATTGTACACCAGGCTGTTGTGCAGATTGATTTATCTGCGGTCTGCTGATATTCTATGTTGCTTGGCTGTAATTGAGAAGAGAATTTGACGCACAGGGAAAAAAGTTTGCAACAGAAGTTCAACTTAACTCTTGAACTTCCTTGATTTCTGTTACAAAATTGATTGTTATTTTCTTTTCTCCCCTTCCCAAGCCACCTAAATGTGCATAAAAGTAAGAAACAAGAGAAAAATGCAGCTTGTTTACCATTCAATCTTTGATGGCTAAGTGAGAGCTGCTATGAATTCTAGGAGAATAGTGGAAGTATAATGATTTTTGTAACCTCTATTGTTTATTTAGCCCACAGAGCAGGAGGAATACAAAACACTGGTGGTTTTACAGTGTTTAGAGTTCTGATCCTTTACTCACTACATGAGTCATAACTTGTATGCAACGATCTTACCCCAGACTGAAACGGTGGGAAAATACATTACAGAGGTACTGTTGGTTGAATATATTATTAGCATATTTTTGTCAGTTACTGCCATGCTTTTTACTTATAGATAGATTCATAGACTCTAGGACTGGAAGGGACCTCGAGAGGTCATCGAGTCCAGTCCCCTGCCTTCATGGCAGGACCAAATACTGTCCAGACCATCCCTGATAGACATTTATCTAACCTACTCTTAAATATCTCCAGAGATGGAGATTCCACAACCTCCCTAGGCAATTTATTCCAGTGTTTAACTACCCTGACAGTTAGGAACTTTTTCCTAGTGTCCAACCTAAATCTCCCTTGCTGCAGTTTAAGCCCAACTTCTGACACAATTGCCAGAATGCTTCCTTATTGTTATAGAGCCTGATCCAAAGCCTGCTGAACTCAAATGAAAGACTCCTATTGACTGCAATAGGCTTTTGACCAGGCCCATAATAGGATGTGACGCAATTGGGCAGCATGGGGGGAAAATGATCCCAAAACCACACAAAAAGTTCTCTTTTCTCTAAGGGAGAAATTTACCCATCTCACATAAGGCTCAAGTATCTGTGCTCTATGGGAGTGGAGTGGCTCTGGAGGTAAAATCCACCTTCCCATCTCAGGTTTTGTGAACCCAACCTAGCCTTCACCCTCTTGACTGCTATTCTAGTCTATGGGGTGGAATAATTCAGGGATTCTGCTTACATGTGAACCTGTGGCCTTTCCTGCAGCCTCATTCCATAGTCGCCTTCCCCATTGGATTGTGCTGGACCCACACAGATGCCAGGCACTCTTATGCATCCGTTCTCCTAGCAACCCGCCTGTGCAGCCCCCATGCAGGATATAATTGGGGCAGAGGGCCTCATGCTACTTCCAGGCTGGACTGCTGCTTCTAGGTGGTAGTTATGCCTGAAACAATGAGGTTTTCAGGTATAGACTCCAAATGTCTGATCTTCCATAATGGATCCTATCAAATATAGTCATTGTCCTCCTCCGCAGAGGTGCTGTCCAGATGAGGGATTCTTGGAATTAAAGTGACACTCAGTGAGTGGTTAGACAGAAAAAAGAATCACAATTCCTTTGATCCTTCCTGACTTTCCTGTGAGTCAGGCAAATTAGAAATCTAAGATCTGAATCTGATTTTTAAAATAAAAAACCGTTCTGTTTCTTTTCATAGCGCACTGGCATAGACATATAATTCAGACAGACCAATACTGTGTACTGCTGATTATACAAATCAATTGCTAGAAAGATTAGTTTATTCACACTATATCCATGTCCCTCATTACAGTATGTGTCTAACTTGTATTATGAATGTACCTGGAGCTATGGTGTTAGAAACACAGAAATTAAAAAAAATAAAAAAGCAGTCAAATCAGAATTCTGAAATATAGTACTGAATTTAACAGCCTGAGTCACCACAGTCTTACACCATGTTGCAAAGTATATGCAAAATCTGAATGGTAGCATTTTATACCCACTTTGCATGTGTATAGCTGGCTGGCCAAGTTCCACCCTGTTATTTATTGTGTTATCACTGGAAATTAAAGTGAAATGCTTTTTTATTTGTCTGGCCTATATTGAATGTGCATCATTTTGGGCTTTATTTTATCTGGATATTTGGGGAAAGAAGAAACCTTCTTCCTTACACTATGAATCTTTCTTAATATGCAAGTTCATTCATTGGTACCATCAATTTTTTCCAAGTCCACTGCTGGCTGAAGTCCAGCTCCCAGCAGCATTCAAGGATGAAAAGTAGTATGAGATTCCGTAATAGAGGGTTTTCTGAAAACCTGTATTAAACATATTTTCCATCTCTCTCACACATAGGGTCCAACTGCATCAACAGCATCTGTGTTGTCCACTCTAACAAGTGGGCAGTGCTTCCCACCTCCACCGCTGCCCCCAGGACCTCCTCCTGTCTTCAATACAGAAAGTGGAAAGGATGAAGCAACCACATCTCGCTCAGCCTTGTTTGCCCAGCTTAACCAGGGAGAAGCAATTACCAAAGGTTAGAGGGAAATAGTTCAGCTTGTCACTCTTCAGCCAACTGATAGTAGCTACTGCTAAACCTACTTAGCCAAATTCTCCCTTCAGTCACATCCATACAGCCCAAAGCCAGTATATTTTTAAGCTTGGAAGCCTAAATTTGGCATCTAAATTCATATTGAGGAACCCAAATAAATAGCCTGATTTTCAGAGATATTGAGCACTGGCCGCTCCCATTGCATAAGTAGGATCTCATAGGTGCTCAGCACCTTTGAAATTCAGGCCACTTATTTAGATCCCTCGGTGTGAACTTGGGCACCTTATTATAGACCCCCAAGTTTGACACTTTGGGTCCTGTTGACTTCACTGGCAGTGCCCAAATGTCACTGAGACCAGAATTTGTCCACTCTGCATTTTCACATCCAGTACACTGATTTGTACTGAGACATTGGTTTAGATAAGCAGGTACCGATTGCTATACCACTGTATAACGTTGTTGTAAGTATACCTAGATAAAGCTATTAAGCTTTTCTCAGGAAGACTGGACAGTCTTAATTAGTGTACACAGCTTTGAGTTGAAATATACTCAGTACAGTAAAGTTCAGTCTTTGGCCCTAGGTATTCTGAGGATGGGTGCATTACAATCAGATTAGATAGAGAATCTAATTTTCACAGACGAACCTATAAAATTAATGGAGTGGCAGCATGCACAGATCATGACAAATATAGTGAACCTTTAGATCTATGTACAGAGAGATGCCAATAGACATTGCTGAGCTTATCTGTGAAGACATAATGCCAGCCCATTCACAGTAAAAGAACTTTTAAATAAAAGTATGAAGCCAGACCATTCCTTTTTGGCTAAATACCTAAAGAAGCATAAAAGCATGTTGAACATTTGAATACAATTGTAATCAAACTAGCTATGGTATTCTCTTCTCTGTTTTAATATTAACCTCCCTAGGGGCCTAATGCTGTGAGAGAGACTGTTAGGCATATTAACACCTCTTTGTTTATTTTTTTTAGGGCTACGACATGTCTCAGATGACCAGAAGACTCATAAGAATCCCAATCTACGTGCTCAGGGTCCTCCAGTTCATTCTCCTACAAAAAGCCATACTCCAAGCCCCACTTCTCCCAAAAATTCTCCTCAGCAGATTCATTCTCCTTTGTTAGAACTAGAGGGAAAGAAATGGAGAGTGGTAAGTTCAGCTCACATCTCACATACACGTATACTTGTGCCTGGAATATCCCCAGAGGAATTGTACCTGCCTGAAGCACAATCTTTCCAGTGCTTCTCTGGGGGCACAGTGGCTCTGCACTGTCCCATCTAGCCACAGCTTAGTCCTTAATATTCTTGTGGGATTTATAGCTTGTTTCATTTGTTGGTGAGATTAGTATAATAATTTACCTGAACTGGAAAATACTGTTATAAGGTTCAGAACCAATACTTTAGTTCTTAGCTTAGTCAAAAAGTCCCTCAGCAGGAAACCCAGAGGGAGCTCCAATTGAGTAAGGTCCCATCGTGGAAGCCACTCTTACATATGAGAGATATAGTTGTTGTGACGCAATGGAAGTTCTCCTCATTTATTAGCCAGTGGAAGCACCAGTCTAGTTACTCATATCATCACAATATCATAGTATTTACAAATAGAGAGAAGGATTGTGCTCTATCTTCTTTCCCAGCCCATAGAATGAATAGATTAAACTAATCAAAGGTGGGCTTTTTGTTTGTTTGGGGGATGGGGTGGGGGGGAACGGGTGTTGCATATGCATGCAAAGAACTTATTAAATGGAAAGTTACGTTGTTTATAAGAGTGGGGAAAGACAAGACATGATTTAGTCAGTTGGTAGCTTCCATAGGCCCTTGTTTGCATGAGTCACAGTGTGCATGAGGGACAGCCATTGTTTACATGGGTTGTGCTATGCTAGTGATAGAGTACCTGGAATATTCTCGCCGAGACAGGAAAGTGCAGTAAAGGCAAAACATGGGAGATCCCTGTGTACATGCTAAGTAGACCAGCATTTTGCTATGAATTCTGTTTTACCATGCTGGGACAGGCAGTGTGTAGCTTACGTACCTCAAGTCTCCCATTGAAATCAATTGGAAGTCTTGAGCACAAAATGGTCCCTCAGTGTCTTACAGATAGAAGGGAAGGTCTTCATGTGCTACCCCTTGTTGGATACTGCCTTGCTCACACCTAACCCTAAAGAATTATATAATAGTATGCACCAACAACTTGTTCTATTCCTGAAGGAGCCTTCTTGTTCTAAAAATGAGTGGTAACCAAGCAACAACTTCACTGGAATAGTTTTAAATAATTGAGTATAAGAACCTAGTACCAAAATAAACATTTTTTGTCTTGGTCAGTGTTAAGATCTTCACAGCACAGACATTTCAGCTCTAAATCATGCATGCACAACACTGAATATGTGCCCTCATAAACCCAATCAGTTAGACTTATCACAGGCTGAGATAAGTGAGAATCTTTTTTTCCCCCCTTCTCTTTCTATGTGAAGATGCAGTGACTGGAATAAGTTGTGCTTAAAGTCGACCTTATTGCTGCCTTATTAAAGATAATGAAACCACTGTATGCCTTTTTTAAAACAGGAATACCAAGAGGATAAGAACGACCTTGTTATTACTGATACTGAACTCAAGCAAGTGGCTTACATTTTTAAATGCAACAAATCTACACTACAAATGAAAGGAAAAATAAATTCCATTACAATTGGTGAGTGAATAGTCTCACGTATGAGCTTTGGGGCAGTAAGTCCTGGAAAGATTGCACATGCAGTTAACTTTATGGACCTGAGTAGTCCTGTGTAAAGGTACTCACACATGTAAGTCATTGAAGGGTTGAAGCATTTTAGTTTTTAATGTGGTCATGTAATTTTTTTTTTTTTAAAAAGACATCTTTTTATTTTGCCTTCATTTGTTTGGGGTTTGTTTGTTTGTAGACAACTGCAGAAAGTTTGGCCTTGTGTTTGACAACGTCGTGGGTATCGTGGAAGTGATCAATTCCAGGGATATTCAGATTCAGGTAAACATCCAATTAGAAAAGAACCAACAACTTCAAAGTGGTATTCAGCTGCTTGAGATGATTGCAGCTTCCCTGGAGTATACAAAAAAATTCTATATTTCCAAAAGTTAGCTTTTAGATGCACTAAATTCTTCTAACTTGTCTAGAAAAAGATAGAAAGTTACTATTGTTTTTGCCTTTGAGTTTTGAAGTGCCACTGATTAAGGCTCCCTTTCAAGAACACCTTTCCTTAATGTTCTGGTGCCGTAGTTGAGATCAGCAGAGGTATTTTCTGATAGTCTGGGAACTGTCACTTCTGGGGAATGATGGTCAGGTTCTCTCAATGAATGGCCCCCAGCTTTGGACTCCATGCATCCTGGTCCATCAGTGATGGAGTTTGGCAAAGCTTCATGGCATAGTGCCACTCGTTTGCCTAATTGGTGCTAAAGTCAAGAAGGTGGTTGTGAGGCTCAGCTAATTTTCTCCATTTGCCCACTGAGGATGTTGGGGTAGATTTTCAAATGGCACCTAACTCTCAATTCCTTCAATTAAGAGCTAGGTGCTGCGCCCTTGAAAGTCTACCCTGTTAGCAACAGAATGGAATCGAAATGGCTTCTCCAGCTTCATTGGAGAAGGGCAGACAATGGCTTTTCTTTAAAATAACAATAAAAAATAAAACCCTTGAAACATTCGTCAGCTCATATCCTGCTGTTGGTCTCAAGGTTCACCTTCCTCACTGAAATCAGTGGGGTCTTCTATTTACATGTCGATGGGCTGATACAGCAGAGTGTGTGACATTAATAAAGAGGAATAGTGTACCATGCTTCAGAAATGTGGGTCAAAGCCATCACAGGGAGAGGAACAGCAAGATGTTTTGTATCTTTTAAATGTTAAACAAGTGGATGCCATTACTACTAGCTACGTGTCTACTTCTGAACATTAACCAGTAACTTTATAGGTAATTACTACATTTCCTTTTGTGGGAAAGAGGCAGTTGGGAGAGAGAAAAGGGCATGATTATTTAGGACACAGTGATCTCTTTTTCAATAAACAGAAGATTTTGATTGTTAGCACTAGATCTATTCACAAAAGCTGAAAAATCTATACATAATTAATAGGAATGCCACATCTTGTTAAAATTCAAGTAAGAGGGAAATATATTTGCTAAAATCAAAATGCCTTTGATGATTCAGGCTTCATGAATGTTGCATAAGATTTCAGTGTATTATAGCATGGCTGGTCTTGCACTTAAAGAAAAGTATGAGTCAGGCTGAATAACACCTGTTTCAAGCAGGCTGCTGTCTTCTTTTTAAGGGTTTGATCCTGCAAGGTGCTGAGCACCTGAATTCTGTCAGCACTTTGCAGGTTTGGTCATATGAATGATATGTTAATGTAACAGATCACTGGAATTCATAAGCAGATCTTGCCATAAAGAGCAATAGTAGTGCAATGCTCTTAGCCCTTCACCTCCACCAGTATAACTATTTACTGATTTTTTTTCCTGGTGGGTTAATATTTAATCAAATAAAATATCCCCAGTCATACCATATGATCCATATAGGAGCATACTTTCGCCTCAGTGGAGCTCCATTAAAATCAGCCTAGACACAGTGTTCCACTTGCACAGACTAGCCATAGAATCAAGGCCATGATCACTTAACACTCTGTGTTTATCAGCATGTTGTTCGGGAACTGAATCTGAAATGTATTAACATGAATGATGTGAGCAAACACTCCTTTTTATTTACATTTGAAGATTATATATCCCCCTGCTGCTGCTGTTTTATGACCCTAACTAACCTCTGTCCTTTTGATACCTTGGCGAGCATATATCCTGTGGCTCTAGTTACTGCTTGGGGAGGGGGGGGGGAGTGAGGCGGAGCAGAGAAGGGGATTCTTACTGACAAACAGTGACTCAGCTACTTTGTCCTGTGGAGTTGTTTACAACCCCACAGATGCAAAGAGGAGTTGGCTTGTTTCCTCTTCTCGCCTCAAATAAATCTTGCACTTGCTTTCAAACTGACTTAAAGAAATGTCTGTTTAATTTAAATTGTAATCAATTTCAATACACTTTTAGAACTGTACCATAGCTGGCAGGGGAAGAAAAAAATTCTTTCTTACTATGTGCTGCAATACCTCAGAGACCCTTCAGGCTGCAGAATGTTTTATGCAGAAACTTATAGAGCATCTCTCCAATGAAGGAATATTTGCAGTCAGTCACTTTGTATGTGTGTGGGGAAGGTGGGGGGGATCTGTTTCCCTATAAGTCCCACTGACTTACATGCAAGTTATGCACTAGTACTGGTGGGAGTGTGTGCGTGTGGATCCCATGATCTTATCCCCTTTGGTAAAGAATGCCAAGGGGTGGAGACTTTGTGTGTGTGTGAGAGAGAGAGAGAGAGGAGTAGAAACTTGTTGTTTAAAAGTTGATATTTTAGAACTTCTGGGCTAGAGAATAACATTTAATACAGTTAAACAGTAGCAGCCTTCCCACCATCTATTAATTGGTCAATGCTAGTCTGTTTAAATCCCCAAATGTAAATACAGCTGCCATACATCAGAGGTTGGTGGCCAAAGTTAGGATCAGAAGGTGGATGCGAGTTTTGTTATTAACTGTTACTTTCACTGTCACAGTGGCATTTGGTATTAGGTGCATTTATTGTTCTTCAGGTAATGGGGAGAGTGCCAACCATTTCGATTAACAAGACAGAAGGCTGCCACATATACCTCAGTGAAGATTCGTTAGACTGTGAGATTGTGAGTGCCAAGTCATCTGAAATGAACATTCTCATCCCCCTAAATGGAGATTATGTAAGTGGAATATTTTTAAAAAGACTCAATTTTTCTCCCTCTTTTAATCTGTGCAGTGATTAGCCTTTCATATTACTAGGCAAGTAGAAGTTATAAAGTGCCACAATTTCCCCCCCAGCAAGGTGTGATTGAAATCATAAAAATAAACCCTCTTTCATATACCAATAGTCTCAGCTACAGTCCATCAAAAAACACCTTTTCCTGGGGTGCAAGGAAATTTCGTACATTAAAAAAGCCTTTATCTCCTGCCATTGTGATGGAAAATAATTCAGCGTCTCCTATGTCAATTTAGTCTCTAGCCAGTGTGAAACAGATTTCTAACTATAATTTCCTGACACATATTATAAAAACATTAACTCAAAAGACAGGAAATGATAGTGTTAAGGTCAACATAATCACATATTAATTCTCAAATAATACAATGTATTTTTAAATACAAGCTTTTTGTACACGTATAGTATCTTGTACTACTTTCTGCGCATGCCAGATAGAGTCTAGGAAAGCTATTCATACAGAAGGTGCACATTACCTGAAGCAAGGGCTCTGACTCCTCTACTGAGGTTCTCATACTACACTTAGGACTGCAGTATCTCAGCACCTCCTATGGAGCTGTGCCTCATTCACTGCATGCAGTACAGCAGCAGGTTATCATATGGTTAGACTGTGTTGTAATACATACACACAAAGGGGCAGGGTTAAAGTTGTGTATGCAACTTTACTGAGGGCTTAACCAGGCTACCTTAACGTTATCTTAATATTTTTGTGCTCCAATTCGATTGGAGAGCTTTTTGTTAATTAAAAAAAAAAAAAGCTAGACACTATACCCTAAATGTTCAGCAGTGGCTAGTGGTCCTGGGTCCCCAACTTCAGACACCTTAAAAGGGCCTCATTTTCTGTAAATCAGGCCCCTTTAAACATGTCTCAAGCTGGGTACCCAAAATCACTAGTCATTTAAGAAAATGTAAATCTACTGAAATGCCTTTGCAGGGTATGAAGAAAGGAGCCCTCTCTTCCACATCTTAGGAGCATCACACAATTTTTACCATACAGGGTGTGCAGAACCTGAGGCCAGGGCTCCAACAGAGTCCCTGGGCACCTTCACAGGTGCACACTGAATGAGCTAAGGACTCCTGTGAAGTCCTGCATCATTGACTGTACATATTGTGTCTTTTGGAATGCTTCACTGTTAAAGTGGTAACGTGACAGTGTTTTTGTTACATGCACCTTTGTTCATCCACCTAAGACTGGTGAACAGTTATCTTGAGATCTGAGATTAAATCTGCCACTGAATTCTGGGGATTGACCATGGGTTTTGCTCTGTAGGATATGGATATCACTTTTCTCTTTAAAATTCCTGTTAGTCTTGTCACTACCTTACCAGGTTTAAGTCCTTCTTTTCTACATTCCCATCCAGTTAGCTTGGCTGCCTGCTAATGGAATCCATAGTCTTTTTTGAAAGAAGGTACACATCTACCTCGGTATAACGCTGTCCTCGGGAGCCAAAAAAGCTTACTGTGTTATAGGTGAAACCGCATTATATTGAACTTGCTTTGATCCACCAGAGTGCGCAGCCCTGCACCCCAGAGCACTGCTTCACCTCGTTATATCCAAATTTGTGTTATATCGGGTTGCGTTATATCAGGGTAGAGGTGTACATTGACGTAATTTGCCCAAATAATGAGGAAAGGAGACTGTTACAAACTAGCACATGAACAAAACTATGTGAATTATGGTAGTAATGAGCTTGTTTTCTGTGTGGCATTGAAACAGTTTCCTGCACGCAATGAAGAAGGCCTCTTTGTAATCCAGGCATGTCTGAGTTATAAATGCCTTGTCAATCATGCAGCACTAATAGTACTTCATCAGTTTTTATAAGATAGCCACTGTTTATCTAACACTCGTTGTTGCTCTTTCCATTTCCCAGAAAGAATTTCCTGTTCCTGAACAGTTCAAGACAGCATGGGATGGATCTAAGTTGGTCACTGAACCTGCAGAGATTGTAGGTTAACTTCCTAATGCCATACAGCACCTGCTGACCACAATCTCAGACCAAGGTCAGCCTAAATAAAACAGCAACATAAAGAACTAGAAGTAACAGTAGCTCATACTTCTGTAGTCGGTCTTCAAACAGCAGCTCTGTACACTAGAAACAATGACATGTCTGGCACGCTTTTATTAGGCATTCTGATATTTTTAAAGTTTCCACACAGTTTGCCGTCATTTACGGTTTTGATTCTACATGATGTCATGTGAACGTAATGGATTAAAAAAAAAAATCCATTCACATTATTGGCTATTACACTGCACACAATAAGCCAAAAATATTGCATGATATACTTTGTTACAATCATGTTTCAGTGCATTCCTTTTTACGTTTCTGCTAGTCAAAAATAATCTTAAAACAGTTAAGATGTTTATTTTACCTTTTAGACAATTCACGTATGATGTGGTGAACATGTACCCCGAGGAATTGTGTGATTCTTGTAGTTCTGTTCTAGTCAGCATGGGGGTTTTTAAGACGCAAAAGTACAATTTTCAGCAATACATTTTGCCAGTGGAATATAAAAACAGGATATTTTAATCAAACATTTTTCTAATATGTATATGTAGAGTATCCCTCATCTTTCAGTTTACACAGATCTGTTGTACCCCTTTTGGTTGTAAATTATTAATCTTAATATCTTCTAGAAAACATTACTTAATGTTCAGCATATCATCTGAAGGTTTTTCACTTCTCTAATTTCTCTTGTGTTCCTTTATTTGGGGCTGGGAGGGGAGGGGAATTTTTTTTCTTCACACAGTACCTCACAGCCTGCTCTGAAAACTGAGGGCAGGTCTACACTACAGCCAGGATCAATGCTCTGAGATCAATCCACTGGCGGTCGATTTAGCAGGTCTAATGAAGACCCACCAAATCAACAGCAGATCATTCTCCAGTTGACCCCTGTACTCTATCCCCAACAAGAAGAGTAAGGTAAGTCGATGGGACTGTTTCTTCCATCGACCCCCCCGTGGTGTAGACCCCGCGGTAACTCGACCAAAGTACATTGACTCCAGCTACGTGTAGCTGGAGTTGCATAATGTAGGTCGACTTTCCATGGTAGTGTAGACGTAGCTTGAGATAGTAGGTGCCCCAAATCATAAAACAACCCTAAGTGTCAGATGCCCTATACCTGGTTTCCTTGCTGATTTTGTTTCTCTAAAGTATTCTATTGTATAAGTGGTCTGTTGGGGATGTAGTCCCAGGAGTTTTTTTAGCCACTTGCAAGATTAGTATGCAAATCTTCAAATATGTCCATAAATAAAAGCCATAGATGTATTCCATCTGAATTCTGAACCCAAATTAAAGGGACTATTTCTTGTTTAAGACCCTTGATTCTACGTTACAGTTCTTATTTACATGCTTTTTTAACACTAAGGTAGAGCGTGCTATACATTTTACAATTTCAGCATGTAGTAGTCAAAATTCAGCATACATTTTTGATCACTTGTAATATTTTGTAAGAGTGAAATCATGGTTATATGCTTGCAAAGCTAGTTACAGGATATACATTGTGCCTACTGCACCTTTTCAGAGTACATAAATTCCTTCAGTTTTAAAGTATCTGATTGTACCACAACCAACAGTGCTCAAATAACAAGGTTTTATTATCTGATGTTTTATCTGTATGTATAATGTTGTGGCTTTAGTACATACCATTTTTGAACAGTAAACCTATTCTGAAATAAAAAAGGAGTCTGTACTTGGTTTAAATACAGTGAGTTCAAAGTGTCCTTCATTTAAGTGTTTTCATCCATTTTCCTAAATGCCATTTCAAAAGGTTTGAATGAGGAGAGGCAGCTCTGACTCCCTGCTGTTGACCAAGTGTCTCTTGTACATCATATCCAACCCTTCCCTCTCCCAGCTTGGATATAATGTATAGTGATAATGGGCAGACTTATAGTTTCAAAATTAAAGCCTCAGTAGCAACCACAGAACTTCAGAGGCCCTCGCTTTAAATAATTGCATTGTACAACTTCACTCGTTTTGGTGCACCTGTATGTGCTATAGGGTATGTCCTGGAAATGACCATGTTCAAGTTGGAGTCGCTGAAACTTTGTTACTAGTCTCAGCTCTGCCAATAACTCAATGTGGGCCCTTGGGCTTGTCCCTTTTGGGCTGATTGTCAGAGATGCACAGCATAGCATCATCCACTAGTTGTGCAATATATTTCACTTGGATGTAGAGCACATACCTAAAGAAAACAGGCGGCTGGTGTACATCATGACAGAACAGTTTATTAACATTAACAACACTAATCATTTCTGCCAAAGAACAATCACACAAAGAACATTCTAAACCTGAGCCACTGACTTCTCTTCTAATCCTGCATCTGATATTGATACTATGTATGTCATCACTCAGCAATATGATGCCAACCAAACCTTTGGACTGCTGAAGCAAAACATTTAAATATTGGAAATAATGCAGAGAACAGGCTCTTTTGAAGTTTAAAGCCTTTATTCTCAATGTTGTTATTGTCTGTATATTTTTGTTTGTTAATGGAAAGAGATGGGAGTTATGAGGTGGCCAAAATGGCAGCTTCTAGTTTCAGTGGGTGAAGAGTTGTAGCTTTTGGAGTGAAGAGTCAACCTTGTATCCAAGGTAATAAATACAGGACACAAGGCTGTATCTTCTAAGCACATCTCCACTTCTTTTCATCAGTGTAATTATAGATAAATGTGATTATCATCATTGTACTAAGAGAGACAATATCCAGACTCTGGAACCACAGGTTAAAATCCTTCTGGCATCAATTCCACCCTTTATCCTTCCAAGGTGTATAAATAGCACCATAAGTTGTTTACTGTGTACATCCTTTTTTATTATTATCATACCTTCCCTGAGGGCCTGTTTGCTTGGATGATAGAGATCCTATGACACTTTCCATGAAGTAGGGGGTTGCTTCATGGTTCTTAGCGAAAAGTGTCACTTCTCCCAGGGCCATCCCTAGCTATTCTGGGGCCCGGAGCAGCCCCCCCACAGGGTTTGTGTGTGGGGCCATAGGCCTCCACAGGTTGTGTGGGGCTGGGCCCAGGCCTCCGCTGGGGGGAGGCTGGCTTGGGGTGAACCACTCCCCAGCACTCACCAGTGGCGCAGCTGTGGCCGGGTCCCTGCACTTCCCACCACCAGTGAGTGTAGGCCCAGCCCTGCTGCAGTTCTCAGGGGCAGGAAGAGGCAGGGCTGAGGCGGAGCAGGGCAGGGGCTTTGGGGAAGGGGTGGAGTGGAGGCAGGGCTGGGGGTCATGGGGAAGAGGCAGGGCAGGGACTGGAGCAACACTCAGCTGTGCAGGGCACCAGGAAATTTGGTGCCCCAAGTTTCCTGGTGCCCTATGCAGCTGCATACTTTGTGCATGGGTAAGTACAGCCCTGCTTTCTCCACACTGTTGTGCCATTTGTTGGCTGGCTGGCCTCTGCCGTCCACTCCAGAGGTTACTGCATATCAGTGATACTGTAAGTATGTGGCCAAAAAGACACAGGCAATGTGTGTTGCCAAATCATGAAAATAATTACTGCATAATACAAAGTTTGCATATAATAGTGTTAGAATGATCAAGTTTGTAGAAAGCCACAAAATAAAGGTTTCATTGCTTGATACTGTGGGGCAACATTCCATATGAAGTTCATCACCCTTTGTTGACTCTTAGCCTTTGTCTCTACTGCCTTGCATTTTTGTGTAGTATTTGGGCCTAGAGAACCTGCTCTTGCCAAATTAAAAACATGAGTTTTGCCATGGAGTTTAATGGCATCAGGATCAGACCTTAAGTACTTTAAGGGATATGCAATTCTAGAAATAACCCCAACATTATATAATAGAATCTAGGCCAATTTTTGATACAGACTGATGACAGGGCATATCCCTGAAAGCAGAAACTCAGGTAGTAAATACAATAATGCCCTAATTGTTATCAAGAAATGGTGAACTGCCCCTTTGTTTCATATTATCTTAAAAAGGAAACTCTGTAAAAATCCTGATTTAATTAATCATAACTTGTCATTAAAAATATAGGAAAACAAAGCGATTGTAAGTATTGAGGTACTGACCCTATATATCCACCGGGTGGCAGAAAACTATTATGGTGCAAGCAATTCCAAGCTTTCTTGGCAATCAGACAATGTAGGAACTATACTATTTACACAGAATGCATGTATTAATTTAAAATTGCAGCTAATCCAGGAATTAGGAAAGTTTACACTCCAAAAACAAGGCAAAATTAACATAGTTAAAAACAAGAAAAGATTGATTCTGAAAACAATCATTTGAGTAAAGCCAGAGTTATAAAAGGATTTTTTTTTTTTTTTAAGAAATTGCCGGGTGGGTGGGAGTGGGGAGAGAGAACATCCAATTCTAGGTATCAGTGAATAATTCAGCTCATCCATTTTCAGCTAACCTTCTATAAATAACCATTTTTAAGAAGACATGCAACAGGAAATACCTAGTTGGCTTAGAACACTGATGTCTAGTGAGCAGGGTTATTAAAGAAGGTGACAGGGGAAATCATTTCCAGTTTGCATTTGAAATACAGAAATCTTTCCAGTGTGTTCAACCAAAGCATTCATGTTATTATTAATTGTAAGTGTGGTTAGGGTGCTTGGCTTTGTACAAGTCACATGCCCTGTAGACCTTGCATTCAGTATTTAATTTAGTGCCATTGTAATATATACATATCCCAGAAATACCTACACCTGAAACCCCAAATTCTACTCCCAAATATCAGTCGATATGAAGTCAACGGAGATCTCCAGCCTAAGAGCTAAATGGCCTACATGGGTGAAATGCTGGTACCATTGACTTCAATGGGGACAGGATTTCTCCCCCATATTCCTTGCACCTGCAGAGGATGGGGATGAATGGAAGATCCACATGGTGGTAGAAAGACTCTGTGACTATTACTCCAGCCTCTAATGCCCTCTGATTACTCAGCAGGGTGCGGGGAGAAGGTGTAGAGGATTCAGAGAGCAAGGGGTTCTCTGGTCTGGCCCAGGCTATCCACAAACAGCTACTATGTTCAGCCACTCAGCTCAATCCAAAGTTCTCTGCACCCACATAATAAAAGAGAGATATTGGAGTAGATAGTAGCATTTGTTATTTGGTCTATATAGTAATGATTAATAAGCTGATGTCTGTTAAGTATTTTGACCATATAAAACATAGAAGTCACAGATACCATTATTTATAGCAGAGCCAAACTAGCACTATGTACTCAGCCATCTTTCTACACAGACACTACCACTCCTTTCTACGTTGGAGTTCTTCCACTGACTAAAAAAATTAGTCTGTCATAAAAGGAAATGAAAGCATTTAAAATGTTTTTCTTACCTTGTCCTTAACTGCATTCAAGTGGTATTTTATGTGCCTCAAGTGCCATCCCAGATGAGTTACTACAGATCTCTAGGGAAAGAGTCCATTCTTGATGCCTCAGCTCCCCTATCTGTACAATGGGGATAATTATACTGCCCAGCCTCACAGGGATGTTGTGAGGAGAAATATATTAAAGAAGTGCTCAGATACTATAGTAATGAGGATCGTATAAGTATTTAAGATAGGTAGAACCTAGTGTGAGAGACTTCCACTCCTTAGCTATTGCTGCCCTGAGGAAGACAGAGACAGAGTTTTCCTCTAGGTCTCAGCTCTAGAGAAGAAAATAATAAGCTGTTAAAGGCCATCCCCTCCTATTTCTCTTCAAATGGCAGGTTGGGCTACCAGAGACCATTTCCTCCTTTTGATTTTCCTTCACAAGAGAGTATAGCTAACCCTTAGACAATGGATTTACTCTGTTATTTATGGATAAGGGGTTGGGTCCCAATCCTGCATATGTGTTTAACTTTAGTATCGTGAATAGTGATTTCAATCAGTATTCACAGTACTAAGCACCCAAGTTTGCAGGATTGGTGCCTGAGAATCCAAACACCAAGCTGAGCACTACAAAAGTGTTCCAGGGGAATAAAATTACTTCATATTAATAACTCACAACACTCAGAGTGCACCTGATTGCGTGCACCCCACACTGCAGGTGCTTTCACCAAGCTCCATTAACTTCGCAAGGAATTAGTGCAGTACTATTCTGAAAAGTGACTATGTAAAAATAGCACCTTCTTATACAACAGATCTGTTCTCTGTGTGTATTCACAATCCTGTTTGATCACTTACATAACAAGAGGATGTTTGTAGCTGCTTTTTCAATAAAATTTGTCAGCCCCAGAATCAACACAGCTGTGGGAAAGTGAGCTGGATTCTCTTTCATGTTGTGCCTCAAGAGCAGAATTACATACTAAATTCCAACCAGTTACTCCTGTGTAAAACCCCTGGGGACAATGGGATTGCACAGGTATCACTGAGGGCATACCTGAAGCCTGGGAGGTTGCACAGATGTAACTAGAGGTCTAATTTGGCCTTCAGAACTCTGTATACAAGTGGTAATGCCCAGGAAGGAAAGAACTAAGTTGGACTTCTGGAGGCTAGTTGAATTTGCAGGGCTGGAAGTTAGAAAACCTATTTAAAGCAAAATTTAAAAAAAGTACAGTTAATATAAAAATCAGTGAAAAATAATGAACAAGGAGCCCCATGATACCAGTTTTACAGTCCCTTTCCAGAATAGATCTCCATTTAAGGATTAATAATCCACTTCAGGATCTCTTTAAAAAAATCCCTGGGCTTGCCATAGTCATTCAGCAGCACAGCAGCTCTCTACTGTAAGAGTTCCTGATCTCACGGCCTTTCATCCAAAAGGTTACCTTACATGAATCACACAGTCCAGTTCTTGTCTTCTTTACCGCCTTTCTTATCTTTTCTCCTTTCCGTCTCTCAGTGATTAAAGTGCACTGGGTTAGAGGCCCAGAAATAAAATTTCTAAAACTCAAGCAGGGTGACATTTCAGCCCTGCCTGGGGAGGGCGGGGGAGGGAAAGAGGGGGAATATGCCCTGTTTTCCTCTCTTACCCATTTCCTGGGGCCACTCAATCAGAGCTGCTGCAGGAAACAAGCCATTTTCTGTCCCCTTCCTTTCAGGAGCCAAAGCCCTTCTCACTGGAGGGAGCACAAAAAACGCAGGGTAGCTCCACTCCCTCTTTCCCTCCTGTGAATCATGGGATGGTTCATGGACCTCCTCCCCACCCCGCAACAAATGGGTTTCAAATGGAAAGTGTATGGGAGTGAAGAGCCCCTAGAGCTGCCTCCCCCCAGCTTGGAAAGGGGAGAGGGGACCCCAGTGCAGCCCCTGAGCCTGGGAGAGACAGGCAAAGAACCCCAAGAGTAGGGTGACCAGACGACCAGAAAATATTAGACCCACACGAACACTTTTTCCAGACCACTTTATGCATTACCCTCTTCTCCTCTTATCTTTCCCCATTATGCCAAACTTTGCAGTATAAGAAGGTCTCAATTCATCTACCTAATCTGATCTTTACTTTTCATCTGGGCTATGTTAGAAAACATGCACTAGTGTGGATCTTCCAACTACAGATGTGCTTAAACTCATTTAGCTAATATGTCTGTCCTACTCAGTTAAATCAGTTTAAGCATGATTTAAATGTGTTTCAATCCATCTGTATTGGGGCTTGCAACAAAGTAACTAGATTGATTTTAAAATCAATATGGTTTAATCCCTGTGAGGTTTGTAGGTAATATAGACAGCTGCTTCTCCAATGTTGCTGAGCACCATAACTTGGGCAGCGTGAAGATGTGGTTTTTCTTTGATGTACTGCTGCCAGCTCTGTTGAAGGTGGCTCTTCAGAGGAAAGCCATCACTAGATACCAAGGTGACAAGTGCCTTGGAAACAACTAGGATATATAGAAAAATGGCAACGTTTAGCTACCTCTCATCCTCCTGCACCTTGATCCCTCTAGCTAATTCTGTGGCCTCTAGCTAATTTCAGTTTCGAAAATGCAACTGCAAACCTAATTCAGTTTTCAGAACAGAAAGTGATTTGAAAGTAGCCAGAGGCCACAAAAAAGCTGAAAGCAGATGGGCAATAGCAAGAACAGAGAAAATTCAATTTATCCAGCTACATCTGCTCAGAAATGTAGTGGTAGGGTGAAAGTACATTTTAATCATTTCAGTAGCTTTATTGGCATGACAAGGTAGCTGTTGGTAAGACTGATTCATCAGTGATGCCGACCAAATTCAGAGGTAAGTTTATGGAAAACTGAAGTGGTAACTTATGCCCTGCCCCCTTAGCACATCTGTTATACCATCTTAAACTCAGTTCTGAATTTCCACATGGTAATGGGGTTTGTACAAAAGACCCACTATCTTTTACACCCCATGTAACACCATTGACTTCAGTAGAATTGCATGAGTGTGATGGAGGACAGCACTGGGATGGAAATCCCTTAAATTATAGGAATAATGAAACAAAGTCATGCTTGCTTATCAACAGCGGAGCCCCAAATGTCTCTCATTGACTAAAGAAACTTATTAACTAAGGAATAAAGCTGAAGGCCTTTGTGAATGGAGGGTCTGTCTACACGTGTTTCAACAAGAGGTTAATGTTCTCACATTAAAAAAAAAATCTTTGTGCACATGGTCTCTGTGGCTTGCAATGCAGGAGGTCATTTGAGAAGATATTAAAGGAGCTTAAAGTGTGAAGTTGTCTCTCTCAGAAACTCTGAATACTAAGACTTCTGATAAAGAAATCAGTACTCAGCTACACAGATTTCTGTTGAGAAACCTTTCAGCAACACTCTCACCATCACATTTGCTGCACTCTGGGTTCTCACCAATATTAGTGGCATTATTTTGTTTTCTTAAATGATTTACAGTGGAAATTCCTGTGGTCATTTCCCCGCACCTTTAGCTGCTAGACTACTGATCCCAGACACAAAACTACCTTACACTGCAGTGAAATGTGTTAAGACTCACGTGAACGCTAACTGAGTGACCATAACCTAGAGGCAGAAAGAAGGAGGCACAAACAGTCTAAACCTAGTGGGGAGCAGACAAACACTTTTTACTGAAGGAGGATAGGTCCATCAATGGCTATGAGCCAAGATGGTCAGAGACAGAATCTTACGCTCTGAGCGTCCCTAACCTCTGACTGCCAGAAGCTGGGAGTGGACAGGATCAATCACTGGATTGTTGCCCTTTTCTGTTCATTGTCTCTAAAGCACCTGTCACTGGCCACTGTCAGAAGACAGGATACCGGGCTAGATGGACCATTGATCTGACCCACTATGGCCATTCTCGTGTACTCACTATGAGGAAGCACAAGAAGGGTATTTTTCTCAAATCAGCGGACATCATTAAAGAATTCTCAAAAAGCAATGAGGCCAAACTGGAAAAAGGAGAGAGAAAGCTGAGGGGACCATGTGCACCTCCCTCTGGACCACAAAGAGTCAGCAATGACAGAAAGATACAGGTGACAAAACCCACTGACACGCAGGTCCGACCCACCTCTGAGAGCAGTGGCGGGGGACTTTAGGGGCGTAGGAGGTGCGGGGAATCTCTCTTCTTTCTCTCACCAGATGGGGAGGGCAGGGAAGTCTCCTGGGGACTCTCCATGAATTGGGTAACGCATTTTGGGGGGGTTCCCTAGCCCCGCCCACCCCTGGTGACACTGAAAGGCTCAGAATTAGGGACCATCCTCCCAGCCCCAGCTGTGTCACCTGCTTTAGGGGTCTCCCCATTGCACTAAACCTGGGAGGACGGAAAGGGTGCGCGTGCCGTGCCGTGCCGTGCCGTGCCGTGCCGTGCCGTGCCGTGCCGTGCCATTCCCGGTTCTGCAAAGTCCCAGATTCCAGCCCCAGGAGCTCCTGCTTTATCCGCTCAGCCCTGGACGATACCATCTCACCGCGGTGGGGGGGGGAGGAGAGAGCTCTTCAGTTCACCACCCCCACGGCGGGTGGATTGGTGGAGCGGCTCCCCGCACCTGCGCAGTGAGGGAGGGCTGTCAGGGAGCGTGTGTGCGTCACAGGGGAGGTAGAGGAGGGGACGGGGCTATGGCGGAGGTCGCGGCAGCCCCGGGCGAGCCCGCGGCGGTGGCGGCCGAGGGCCCCGAGGCCAAGGCGCTGAGCGCGGGGGAGTACGCGCGGCGCGTGCACCAGTGGCTCTGGGACTCGTACTGCGGCTACTGGAGCTGGCAGAGCGGCCTCCCCGCGCTCCTGGCCGCCGCCGCCCGCCTACGGCAAGCCCGGGCCCGCCCGCCGCCAGCTGCCCCCGCCGCCCGCTACTACGCCCCCTCTACCTCCTGGCCGCCGCCCGCCGCGCCACCGCCCCGCGCGCCGCCCACCTGCCGGGAGCCGCCCGCCTGGCCGCGGTGCCCCGGCCCGGCCCGCCGCGAGCAGCGCCCCGAGGGAGAGCGGCCGGCCGGCAGGTGAGACCGAGGGGCGTGGCTGACGAGAGACCCGGGCCGAGGTGGAGGCTCAGGGGCAGCGGGGGAAGGAGCCTCCTGACTCGTGTTCTGGCTCGAGCGGGTGGCCCCGGCGGGATCTGGGAGCTGCCTGGCCGGGGCGTCCTGGGATTCATGTCTCTCCAGTGCTGTGAACGCGCAACGTGCTGCCCGCGCCGCCCATCCCATGCCTGGTCGCCAGGCTTGTCAGTGGTGGGGCTTTGCTGCTATGGATTGGGTGGGGGAGGTGGTATTTTCTATTGGCCTGACGGCTGTTGGGGAAAGAGACAAGCTACACCCAGCACTTCTTCGGCTCTGATATTTAGCATTTTATATTTTCGACGCGTAGCGTTGTGGTTGGCCTGGGAATGGGAGCATCTGTATTTCATTCCAGGCCCTGCCACTGGCTTATGGTGTGTAGGCAAACTTAATCTCTGTGCTTCAATTCCTTCATTTTACTACAGGGAACTATGACTGATGAGCTTTAGATGTTAAGTTTGCCATGCTTCTCAAACTCCTCAAAGGGCTTTCTTTGTAGAAGCACAAATATTATTGGGATTGTTTAGTGCCTCTGAACTTGGGTGCATGACAACCCCTTTAGCTGCCTAATGAAAGAAATGGTGGTGATCCAAATACTAAATACAATCCAAATTTTATTCTTGAATCAACAATTTTATCCTTGTCTTCAGAAATTAGCACACTAATCTGCTGTGCCAGGGGACAAAATGTGGAATGAGGGATACTTGGTACTTTGTGTTCTTCTGGCATCTGAAAGTGATTTTGAATATCAAGGATAATTGTGACCACAGTCAGAATTTCATAGAAGCAATAATTCTTATTAATGCAGCATAGACAGTTATCCTCAAAGAATAGCATATGCAGTATTATATTAGTAGCACCATCCATGGTAATAGATTTAAGAATTCGGCACTTTAACAAGTGTGTCATATTTAAGTCCTGACTTTCATGGTCTTAACACTTACCTTTCATCTTAACCAGTTGTTACTGCATTTAATATATTAGCGTGGCCATGAAAGAATAAAATCAGAGGTTCCATATCATCAACTTTCATATTAAACATGCTCATTTTAGAGAGTTCATTTGATTTCTATCTTCTGGTATTGCGTGCTCAACTTGGTGTGAGGAAGTTAAGCTGTGTTCTTCACATTCTTGTGTCATCTTTGGTTAAAGGTTGTACAATTAGAATTTGGCAACTATGACAATGCAAGAATGGGAATTGAATCTGTTTTGCTATTCTTTAGCATTAATGAGAGTGACTCTGTCTGTGAGATAAGCAGATGTAAAAGGAAGATGCACAGAAGCAAATATTAAGAAGGTGCCCTTCTTTCCTAACCATTCTTCTAACTGTATTTGCCATTTAAAAGCAAGAACACAAAGGCTGAGAGCTTTGTGCTGCTCTCAAGCAACTTGTTGAGGCTAGTATTCAGAGTGCCATTTGTGCAGCTTCTGTGGATGCCTTGTGAAGATGGCTTTTTAGGTAGGAGAGGTTATTGTGGTGAAGTTTTTTGTGGGGGAAGAAGTGGAATAGTAAAGAGTTCCTTCTCCCTTCCAAAATATACTTGTGTGAATTTTAACAAAAATGGTTATATTAAGTCAGGTGGATGAATATTTTAAATTGTAGTTGTTAGAATGTAAGTTTCATACAGGCGCGCCTGTAAGTGCTGCTGAGGAAATACAATGTGGAGAATCAGCCTAGCTACAATTCTTTTATATGACACCTATCTTTTTGGTTTTTTTTTTTTTTTTTTAAACTTTCTCTTATTACTATCACCAGCTGTCTATTTTTTAAACTTCAGGAGAAATAGACAATTTCTTGGTCTTTGGTTCTATTATTTTTTTTATTTTTATTTTTAAATTGATGCTAAAAGTGGTTAGGCATTTAGAATGCCTGATTTTCAGGAACCTGACTTGAGATATCTAAAAGGACCCTGCCTGATTTTCACAGGGCTGGTGCTCAGCTCTTTCTGAAGTCTTCTGCTAAGGTAGAATGAGTGAGTGGTGGGAAGGAGGCAGTTTTAATCCCAGATAAAAAATTAAACTGCAGGAAAACATTCTGTATCAAGTTCCTTGTAAATATAATAAACTGCAAAAATGGTACACTACAAAAAGTAAGCTCTTCAAGGGTGAGACCATGTCTAGTTACTTAGGTGTAATATGTGACTCAAAGGGGGGAGCAGGGAGGGGATGGGATGGGATGAGGAAGAGCAACAGCAAAAATATGTTAACTTGGTTTAGATACATGCTTAGTTAACTTGTCATCCAATTCCCATTGTATCAAAGTACATTTTAAGGAGGTAATTGAATAAAAAGAATATGGGCTTCCATGGGTCAGAATAAGGATTTTAAAATGTTCCCTGCAGTGGGACAATGTGGAATACGATTTTAATATTGCCTCTTATTCTGTATAGCGCAAACTAATGTATGTTCAAGTTTAAGTTATAAATTGCTTTAGCACAGTAAAATTTTGGGTAATTAACTGTTTTTGTTACAGGTCGGGAATACATTATCCCATCCTTGGCACATAGGTTTATAGCAGAGATGGTGGATTTCTTTATTCTTTTCTTTATAAAGGCAACCATTGTCTTAAGTATTATGCATCTCAGTGGAATAAAGTAAGTTAAACCATTTAAGGCATTATTATATAAAGCTTTTCACTCTTGTGATTAAAGAAAATATATATAATATATGTGTGTGTGTGCATTTTGGAGTAGCTAGGGTTGCACATGACAGAACCCTAACTGTTAAGAGGCTCCTTTCAAGCATACTTTGTCTTTTAAAAATAGATCTTTATTAAAATGATACATTATACAGGTGTGTGTATTATAAAAAGTTACTGTACATGCCTAGAAATGCTCTCAAATGTTTACTTTTTTTGGTTAAGCTTAGTAGTTGGCACTCACAATTTGTATAAAAATGAAATTTCTGAGTATGAGCAGTTGGGAAAACACTTTAAACTAGCTTGTGCTTTTAAAAGATGCTATTAGGGTTTTTCAAAAATCTCACGTGCCCTGTTTGGAAAAACTTTGAAAGCTGATATATTTGAGGGTTTTATCCTCCATCAGTTGTTCTACACAAATTACATGGTTGGTGTGGAATTTTTATTTATTTTAAAGAAAAGGGCTAAGTAGCATTTACTAAACAAAACACTTGTTTGCCATTCTTTAGTATGGGTAGGGGATATGATAAGTCAAATATGGAACCTGTCAACCTTGACTGTTCTTTTCTCCTTGTATAAAATGTAATTTTAAATGCTACTTGAGAACATTCATAGATTATAAAGTCGGAAGAGACCACTGGGATCATCTAGCATGACCTCCTGAATTAATTTGTGTTTGAACTAGAAAAATTAGAAAAAACATCAAATCTTGATTTAAAAATTGTCAGTGATGGAGAATCCACTGCGGCCCTTGGAAGTGCCAATGCTTATTACCTTTGCTGTTTAAAAACCTGTCCCTTGTGCCTTCTAGTCTGAATTGTCTAGCTTCAGATCTTGTTATACCTTTGCTAGATTGAAGAGCCCTCTATAGATTTTTTTTTTCTTCAGAGTAGCAGCCGTGTTAATCTATATCCGCAAAAAGAACAGGAGTACTTGTGGCACCTTAGAGACTAACAAATTTATCTCAGCATGAGCTTTTCATGTTCTCTGTATGTATAAATGTCTTCTGTCTGTGTGTTCCATTCTATGCATCCGAAGAAGTGAGCGGTAGCCCATGAAAGCTTATGCTGAAATAAATTTGTTAATCTTTAAGGTGCCACAAGTACTCCTGTTCTTTCTGTTGAATTTGTTTCCCATGCAGGCAGTTATAGACTGATCAAGTCACCCCTTAACCTTCTCTTGTTTAAGCTAAAAGATTGAGCTCCTTGAGCGTTTCACTATAAGGCATGTTTTCCAATCATTTAATCATTCTTGTGGTTCTTCTCTGAACCCTCTCCAATTTATCAACATCCTTCCTGAATTGTGGGTATCAGAACTGAAAATAGTATTCCAGTGGGTGTTGCACCAGTGCCAAATAGAGATAATGCATTCTCCCTAATCCTACTAGATATTCCTATGTCTATACATCCAAGGATTGCTTTAGCCCTTTTGGCCACAGCATCTCACCTGGATCTCATGTTCAGCTGATCATCCATCAAGATCCCCAAATACTGGTTCATAATAAAAAGGAGAAAAGGGATGACTCTGCCCTTCTTGTGGAAAGATCTACTTTCTTTTCCCTGACGGGCATCTGCGTGGACTTGCAGCATCACTGCAAAGGTACTGGCACTGGAAGATAGGTCCAAAGTTGGTGCCAGATGAGGAGTAGGCACTGAGATGAGTTTTTCCTGCCTAGTCACCAAGACTTTTAGAGCCTCAGTAGACATTGATGGTTTGATCTTCCGTGCCACTTCTGATTTAGCTGCTGCTAATAATGCTGGATAAGGGATTTGCTCCTGGTATAAGGCTGAAGACATTCCAGTTTTTGGACCTAAGGCCAGAATGGCAATATCTGTCTTGGGTCCTGTGTCAGAGGACCTTGGCACAGAGGCTAGTCTCGGTTCCCTCAATGGCCCCATCTGAATATCAGGCTGCAGCCATGGAAAAACCAGATGAGTCTTGAGCCTCAAGTGTCTCCCCCTTCTAGTGATGTTGAGAGGGAGTGAAAGTGTGGCAGGCTGTGCGAGACCCACTTGATAATCCAGACATGGAAGGTACTGGATGTGTAAAGTATGATCAGTCAGGAGGTGCACATCTTGAAGAGCTTGGGACTTGGTTACAGCGGAGAGTCAATTGTTCCCCAGGACAAGGGCAGTCAGTGTACTCAAAACTATCCTGTACTGTGCACTGACTCATTATATGAAAATAATCTAGAGTAAGGGAAGATCTAGCCTTAGGACAAGAAGGCAAGTACCATTTGCTGTCTGTAGCAGCAGAGAAGGAGCTGAGGTAGTTGAGGCTCCCCTCCCTTATACAGAGTTGGGTGATGAAGCTTCCTTCCTGTAAAATCTCTTGTGCACCCCTCAAAGGGTATTGCTTTTCAAGACAGCGCCTCAACTCAACACCTAGGGCACCAGATCCTGCAAGTGAGTATACAGAGGAAGGATCTACTCTAATAAAACTAAGAGGTAATCTAGAATAATGAAGGAGGCATAATGAACCTAGTGCAGTAGCCTATAAGTGGCCTGTTAAGAGGTCAAAGTGGTTCTGTTCCTTGGGGTATGGCTACACTTGGAAATGTGCAGCGCTGGGAGTTACAGCTGTGGTCGTACAGCTGTGTAGGAACAGCACTGCAGTGTGGCCACACTGACAGCTACCAGCGCTGCAGTGTGGCCACATTTGCATCATTTGCAGCGCTGTTGGGAGTGGTGCATTGTGGGCAGCTATCCCAGCGTTCAAGTGGCTGCAACGTGCATTTCAAAAGAGGGGGGTGGGGTGGAGTGTGACAGGGAGCGTCCGGGAGACAGAGAGAGCGGATTTTTGGAGCAGACACTGTGACAGCTCCCTGCCTTGCAAGTTCAAAAGGGTGGGGTGGGGTGGAGTGTGACAGGGAGCGTCGGGGAGACAGAGAGAGCGGATTTTTGGAGCAGACACTGTGAGCTCCCTGCCTTGCAAATTCTGGCCATTTCCCCCACCCCTCTCTCAATCACTCTTAAATGTAAAAAGGCTTCAGACCAGATAAGCAGCTTCTCCGACGGACTCTCTCCCCCCCGCCGTGCTGTTTGTCTCCTCAAGCAAACAGCTGTGAACATTCCAAAGCCTCGGCTCGGCTCGCTCGCTGGAGCAAAGAGCTGCTGTGTTTGGTAGCTCCGGGGAGTACCTTCCGGTTTGTTGTAGACAGGAATTCTGGGATACCTCTTAATACCCTGGAGGCCAGTAACAGCGCTGGTGAGTGTCCACACCTGATGAGCAGCGCTGCATCACCAGCACTGGATTCGCTACACCCGTAGCAGACCAGGAGTGCAGCCAGCTCTGCAGCCAGGGAGTTGCAGCGCTGGCTGAGCTTTGTAAGTGTGGACACGGAGTAAGTTGCAGCGCTGTAACCCCCTCACCAGCGCTGCAACTTGCAAGTGTAGCCAAGCCCTTAGTTGAAAAGAGGGAATCTGCAACAGATGACTGCTTTTTCTCAACTTCAAAGCCCTTTCTAACTCAGTTTGTTCCCCTATCTACTCCACAAATGATGCAGATTTTTAAGGCTGATTTGTCTGCTTTTGCAAACATCTCCATTCTTTCTATGCGTACCCTTATGCTTGGAACGCTGAATTAACCCATAAGATTACTGCTCTCTACAGATTCATTTCTGCCGTGATACTAAAAAGAGAGCCAACCAATGATGTCTGTGTGTGTAGCAGTTATGGGAAAGGTGAGTTAATTTGAAATAGAATAATTGGAATCAGAAGGCTGCAACATAGCTAACCTGTGTAACCACATGATCCAGTTTTTTACTCTTGTCCTCTTCTTGCCTCTTTGAAATTTTTCTCAAAGTAAACTGTTCAGGGCAGAGGCTTTCTAGCTACATATTTGCACAGCATGTAGCACAATAGGGTTTGATCTTGATTAGGAGCTGTAGGGACTACTGCTATCCTAATCATGGAAAAACTTTTTTCTACTCTGCAATCAGGGTATGGCTACAGTTGCAGCTATAGCGCTTTAAGTTAAAGTGGCCTTCGCAGAGCGCACTAGGGAAATCGCTCCAGTCTGTCCACACTGAGAGCTGAAAGTGCACTGGGGTGGCCACATTTGTAGGGCTTGCAGCTGCATTGGGAGCGGTGCATTATGGGCAGCTATCCCAGCATTCAAGGGGCAGCAACGTGCTTTTCAAAATGGGGTGGGGTGGAGTGTGACAAGGAGTACAGGGGAGGAGGGAGTGGGTTTTTGGGGTGCTGAGTGTCAGAATGCTATCTTGTAAGTTCAGATCCCCCCTAACTCCCCCACCTCTCTCTCACTCACTCAAAGCAAACAGTAGCTGATTTTTTTTTCTCTCGGTCCAAACGGAGCCCCCTGCTTCTATCTCACATACTCAAAGGCAAACATGACCTGTTTGGTTTTTTTCTCATACCAGATAAGCAGCCCATCTCAGAACCGGAGCTTTGAAAGGGCACTTCCATGTCCCAAGTTCACAACAAAGACAAGAGAGACCACTTCAGTTAAGAGGATTATGGCGCATTTCTGGAGGTCAATCAGTGTGTGATAACGTTACTCCTCATTTACACTGGCACTGCAGCATCTTACCCAACATGCAACAACTGTTAATCCTCTTGGGGAGGTGGAGGACCAAGACCGCTCTAGGCAAGGAGTCAGAGTGCTCTCCGTGCCTTGCCAGTGTGGACGGGGAGTAAGGTAGAGCGCTCTGGGAGGCTTTATTGCGCTATAAAGTGCAAATGTAGCCAAGCCCTCAGTCTGCATGGGAAGTTGGGATCAGTGTTGTTTGAACCACCTACTCTTGATGACCTAATTTAAGCTGTCTTTGGGGAAGAAATGCTTTTTTATAATGCCTTGTAATTTAAATTATTAGACTTTACAACACAGCTGTATATTAGATACATGTGACTGAAGTATGGAAGTTTGACAGTTAGGCATGTATGACTATTTCATTTAGGGGTGTGGCTTCTTTTAAATGGTTAAACCAGTGTAAATGTGCCCTATACTGGTATAGCTTAGGGCATGGCTACACTTGCAGATGTAGAGCGCTTTGAGTTAAACCAGCCATTGTAGAGTACAGTAGGGAAGGCCCTGCAGTCTGTCCACACTGACAGCTTCAGGTGCACTGGCGTGACCACATTTGCGGCACTTGCAGTAGTATTGGGAGCAGTGCATTATGGGCAGCTATCCCAGCATGCAAGTGACTGCAATATGCTTTTCAAATGGAGGGGAGGGTGGACTGTGTCAGGGAGTGTGTTGTGTGTACATGGGGGGAGAGAGTGGGGTTTTGAGGGGCTGAGAGCATGTCAGCATGCTTTCTTGTAAGTTCAGACAGCAGCAGACCCCTCTCCTCTCCCCCCTGCTTCTCTCTCTCTCTCTCTCAGCATTCCACAGTAATGGTGGTTTGTCTTGGAGCAGATAAGCAGCTGGCTGTCAGAAACGGAGCTTTCAAAGGGCACATCCACATTTCTGCTGCGATTCAAAACAAAGACAAGAGTGGCCACTTGACGTAAGGGGATTATGGGATGTTTCTGGAGGCCAATCAGAGTGCAGTAATGCAACACCTTGTTCACACTGGTGCTGCGGCGCTCCAGCAGAGGCGCAGCAAATGTTATTCTACTTGCCGGGGTCGAGTACCAGGAGCGCTCTAGCCACTGAGTCAGAACGCTCTACGTGCCTTGCCAGTGTGAACAGGTAGTGAGCTAGTGCGCCTAGGGCTCCTGTAATGCGCTGTAACTTGCAAGTGTAGTCAAGCCCTTATTCTCCTTCCTGTATGGGAATAGCTATATCAGTATATTGCATCTTTACATTGCTGTAACTGTGTCCCTGCTAGGAGTTGTACCACTTAACTATATGTTGCCGTAACTCTTCACTTAATGTCGTCCAGGTTAACGTTGTTTCGTTGCTAATCTATTAAAGAACGTGCTTGTTTAAAGTTGCGCAGTGCTCCCTTATAATGTTGTTTGGCAGCTGCTTGCTTTGTCTACTGCTTGCAGGAAGAGCAGCCTGTTGGAGCTAGCTGGTGGAGGCTTGGAACCAGAGTGGGCCGGCAGCCCCCATATCAGCTCCCCTAACATCCCTGTGTGGCAGCCGGCCAACGGGCTGTCAATTGCCAGGCAGTTTAGGTGTCCCTTCTCCCACTGTCGTGTGCTGCTTCTGCCCTCTGTGTTGGAGCTGTTCCCGGGAGCCTCCTGCTTGCTGAGCTGGGGGGAAGAGAGGTGCTGATGTCAGGGTGTCCCCCTGCTCCTTGTACCCTATCTCCACAGAGCAGGGGATGGACACAACAGGGCTTAGGACGGCGGTAGCTTGCTGGCAGCAGCTGCTGCCTCAACTTGCTGATCTACTTAAAAAGGCAGTGTCCTTAGTGTGGTCAGCATACTTAAAGGGGCAATGCATCTCTCTCTCTTGCGCGTGGCACTTTGGAAAGTGGAGGGAGTGGTGCGCTCCAGTGAGATAGCATGGCTTCTTCATCATGTTCAGTTTCCGCAGGGAATGTTTGCAGCCACAGTCATGCGTCTGTTATCTTCTTCCTCCATTCCTGCTCCCTTGTACAGTGTGAGGCTACATTAACAACGTGTTAACCCTTGAGGGCTCAGCTGAGTGCTAGTTCATCATTTAGCAGTAAGGCATTCCCTGGGAAATATCCCACCCTCTGACTGCACTACCTCAACCAAGCTTCCCAATCATCATTGCTGTGTATAGTACTAAATTGTTTGTTAAAAACTTATATTGTGTGTGTGTATGTATAGATAATATAGTCTTTTGTCTGGTGAAAAAAATTCCCTGGAATCTACCCCCACCCCCATGTACATTAATTCTTATGGGGAAATTGGATTCACTTAACATCATTTTGCTTTAAGTAGCATTTTTCAGGAACATAAGTACAATGTTAAGCGAGAAGTCACCGTAGTACTTATTTTTAAGGAAGAATAAAAATGATCCAGGAAACTACAGGCCTGTTAGTTTGACCTCAGTTGTATGCAAGTTTTCGGAACAGATTTTGAAAGAGAAAGTAGTTAAGGACAGAGGTGAAAAGGTAATTGAGATAAAATGCAGCATGGTTTTACAAAAGGTAGATCGTGCCAGACCAACCTGATTTTTCTTTGAAAAGATAACTGATCTTTTTAGACACAGGAAATGAAATAGATCTGATCTACCTAGTTTCAGTAAGGCATTTGATACATTTCCAGATGGGGAAAATTATTAAATTGGAGAAGATGGGAATTAATGAGAACTGAAAGATGGATAAAGAACTGGTTAAATGGAAGACTACAGGCAGTCATATTGAATAGTGAATTGTCAGACTGGAGGGAGATTATTAGTGAAATTCCTGAGGGATCGGTCTTGGAACCAATCTAATTTAACATTTGTATTAATGACTGACAAGAAGTGGGAGTGTGCTAATAAAATTTGTAGATGACAAAAAGATGAGAGCTATTTCAGTCCTCCTCCATATTGAGATTATCATACAAGAATCATAGAATATCAGGGTTGAAAGGGACCTCAGGAGATCATCTAGTCCAACCCCTGGGTTTAGCAGGCCAGTGCTCAAACCACTGAGCTAGATCTGGATAACTTTGAAAACTGGAGTAATGGAAATGGGATGAAATTTAGTAGTGCAAGGACATGCAGGAGAGACAAACAAAAGAATTTTTGCTATAAGCTGGGGACTTATCAGTGTGAAATGACAGAGGAGGAGAAAGACCTGGGTGCACTGATTGGTTACAGGATGACTGTGAACTGCCAATGTGAGGCAGCTGTGAAAAAGGCTGTTGCAGTCCTAGAATGCATTAGGTGAGGTATTTCGAGTAGAGGGGGGGAGGTGTTAGTACCATTATACAAGGCACTGATGAGACCTTATCTGGAATACTGTGTGCAATTCTGGTCTCCCAGATTCAAGAAAGATGAATTCAAACTGGAGAAGGTGCAGAAAAGGGCTGCTAGGATGTTGAGAGGAATGGAAAACCTACCTTATGCAAGGGCGACTCAGAGCTTGGCTTGTTTAGCATAACCAAACAAAAGCTGAGGGGAGATATGCTTGCTCTCTATAAATATATCAGAGGGATAAATACCAGGGAGGGAGAGAAGTTATTTAAGTTAGGTGCCAATGTTGACACAAGAACAAATGGGTATAAACTGGCCATCAACAAGTTTAGGCTTGAAATTAGACAAAGGTTTTTAACCATTGGAGTGAATTTCCAAAACAACTTCCCAAGGGGAGCAATGAAGGCATAAAACCTAGCTGGCATCAAGACTGAGCTTGATACGTTTATGGAGGGGATGATATGGTGAGACTGTTAACAATGGCATGTAGCCAAGCTGCGACTGCTAGTAGCAAATATCCTCAGTGGCTGGTGATGAGACATTAGCTGTGGAGTTACTACAAGGAATTCTTACCAAGGTGTCTGAGTCTTGCTGACATGCTCAGGGTCCAATTGACCACCATATTTGGGGTTGGGAAGGAATTTTCCCTTAGGTCAAATTGGCAGAGACCTTGGGTTTTTTTTGCCTTCCTCTGCAGCATGGGGCATTGGTCACTTGCAGCTTTAAACAAGAGTAAATGGTGGATTGTTTGTAACTTGAAGTCTTTAAATCATGATTTGAGGACTTCAGTAACCCAACCAGAGGTTAGGGGCCTATTCTGGGAGTGGATGGATGAGGTTCTGTGGCCTGCAACATGCAGGAGGTCAGACTAGATGATCATGATGGTCCCTTCTAGCCTTGAAGCCTGTGGCCTGGTCTGTCCTAGTTAGGTCCTATGTAGCCTTGCATTGACCTAGCTGTGGAATTGTCTTCACTTAAATTTGGCTCCCACCAATGTGCTTCTCTGTGTCGCTTTCCCCCAAGCGGCATTGTTATGGTCAATGTAATTAGGTCGATGCAGTGTCAGTGTAGACGCTGCATTGCTTGTTGACTGTTGCTAACCTCCAGGAGCCGCCCCACAGTGTCCCACCCTGACAATGTAGTCCATGCACTCCTGGTAAGAATGTGCACTGCTGATGCAAGGAGCCAAATGTGTGCACACGATTGCAGTGGCTGCATGTCCACGTAAATTAGGTCGACATAATTTGTAGTGTAGAATTGGGCTATGAGGCTGAGTCAGCAAGCTGCATCTGCACTAGGGATTATGCTGGCATAGCTACGTCTGTCAAGGGAGTGTGTTTTTCACATCTCTGATGGACATAGCTATGCCAATATAACCTTTCAGTGTAGGCCAGGCCTAGATTCCAAAGGGGTGGCTGCAGGTATGTCAATACCATAATGAAGGTCAAATGCAGTAGCCTTGTGGAATGGCTCACTTGTTAAAGTGAAGTCTTCTTTTGTACAGGGACATTTCCAAGTTTGCTATGCATTATATAATAGAAGAAATAGATGAAGACACATCCATGGAAGACTTGCAGAAAATGATGATAGTGGCCCTTATCTACAGGTTGTTAGTCTGCTTCTATGAGGTAACTAGTCATGAATATTAAATCCTAACTATCAACTGGATATCCAAGTCAAATGTTGTTCCATGACTATCAGAAGTATTTGAAAACTGATTCATTAACTTGTTAAGAAATCTAACACTAGTACACCAACTGGTGTCTGATCCATGAAGTTGTTGGAATTACTAAGATAGGATACTACTAGAAATTCATTTAACCATAAATTCCTTTATTAAATCCAAAGGCCAAATTATACAGTTGCTCTGAAAACCTAAATAACAATAAGCTATCAATACATCTATACAGCAGCAAACATAAGTTGATCAGTACATTTTCAAAAGGCCCATCCTAGGGACATCTCTCTCATCCTGACTGCCATCAGCTTGATCAGATAGGAATGACAACTACCCTTAGCAAATATGGGGTTTTTTTATACAGTATAACAAACAAGTGATGTCATTGCCCATTGCTTACTTCAGCTAAGAACCAATTTTTGGCTGTCTGGGACAGCTGTTGTCTTGGCTTTCCATCGACCTTGGCTAAAACCAGATAGGGCAGTCTGGGCCTTTTTCTTTGAATGTATCAATGTCAAAGCTGGTCTTTTATCTCTTTACAAGGGCCCATATTTTAAGATATATGAAATATAAATATAAATTCATCACAACCCTTTTGTCTGTAAGAACCAGGGTTTTTTTGGAGGGTTCTCTTAGCCATATTTCAAGAATAGCCTTCTCCCAAAACTTGTCTTGTTAGATGTTGCATTTTTTTAGCATTTGAACCAATTATTTTTCAAGATTTGGTTACATTTGATTTAGCTCTTTACACAGTTTACTAAACACACATGTAATTCTTATCCAAGATAAACTAACTTTAAACCTTTTAATTTTAAAACTATAAATGTAAACTTACTGCATGAGAATAAATGTAAATTAAATATTCAATGTATTAGGATTATTAAGACATATACTTCTGTGCCATTTGGATTGCTCTTATTTATAGATCAGACTGATTAAAATTACATATGTTTTGGGCAACCAACAGTGATGGATTGCAGAAATAAAATAGTTGATTTCTCTTGCAGATTATCTGTATTTGGGGAGCTGGTGGGGCAACCCCAGGGAAGTTTCTGCTTGGACTTCGAGTTGTGACGTGTGATACATCTGTACTTATTGCACCAAATCGTGTGTTAGTGATTCCATCCTCTAATGTTAGCATAACAACGTAAGTATTTTTCACGTAATTGTATCACTCGCAAATTAATAGGGTTGAAAGTACATGATTTGAAATAAGATTACTTTGTCAGCATTTTGCTAATTTGTTTTCTTATTAAAACTGTCATGTACAATGAGATCTCTCAGTGCATACTTTGTAGCAAGGGGTCTGTCTTTTAACACTAAAGAATTGAGGGGATCTATTTCTTCTGAAATATGGGTCTAATATAGGAGTGGGTGGGCAAGGTTCTGTAGTCTGCAATGTGCAGGAAGTCAGCCTAAAGGATCATGATGGTCCTTTCTGGCTTTAAAGTTTGTCTCTCTTTGGCACTGAGTCTTATCAGACAGAATCCTGCAGTGACCCAAGAATCATGTCCTGACTATTTAAACAGAAAGGCATATTTTAGCTTTGCATGTTAAAATACTTGATTTCTAAATCCACGTTTCACTTTATGCTGCATAAATTTGAGGTACTGGATCAGTGGCAAAACTTCTCTGGGCAGTAACTGAAAATTAAAACAAACTGATTTCCTTCTCATTCTAGGTCTACAATACGAGCCTTGATCAAGAATTTTTCTATTGCTTCCTTTTTTCCTGCATTCATTACGCTGCTATTTTTTCAGCATAACAGAACAGCCTATGACATTGTAGCAGGAACTATTGTGGTAAGAAGAAATGTAGTCAGATGATACCAAAAGAAGCCCAGATTACCAAACTTTTTTTGAACTCCTAAAAAACAAAGTAAAGACCATCAGTATTGGTTGCCCAAATTAACTGGAGACAGATTCAGATGTTAAACAATGAGTCATTCCAGTATGGTGCCAGTGATTATCTTGAAAGTATTGATTTTTCTTAAATGCCAAAGACATTTCAGAGAAATAGTACCTATTCAATTTGGAAGTACTAACATTAGATTGACAGGAAGGAAACTGGTTATATTTCTCCATAAGACAGTTTCTCTCCATCTCCAGAAAGGAGATACCTGGAAATATTGCCATCCTAAGAAGTATTAGTTCTACAACTTGATTATTTTATGGGAAAAATAAATTGGAGAATGCAGTTGTGGTCTACGTTGGTGTTTACGAAACACATTACAGAAACTATCCCTTAGAAAGGATTGCAGTGTTTCTTGGGGGGGATGGAGGCAAAAATAATGTGTTTCTATTAAACTGATGCATTGTGTGGTGGTTAGGTATTATCAACCCCTTAAAGGCTTAGTGAACGCCTTCACTTCAAGAATTGTATTCCTTTACCACTTTTTAAATGTATTATCTAAACATGTATTGTGGCAGGTTTTTTGCATGATTGTGTTAAGCATTAAGTCACTTACTATTTGTCTATCCTAATGAAGAAGTAAATTAGTTTCCTACTTCTTTGTGGGAAGAATAAATCACTGTGGTATTTGTGAAATAGGTTTGTGTAAATAACTTCTGAGCTATAAAATTAACAGTATACAGGGCCATCCAGAGGATTCAGGGGGCCTGAGGTCTTTGGCAGCGGGGGCCCCTGCCCCTGAATTGCCGCCGAAGACCCGGCACTTTGGTGGCGGGTCCCGGGGTGGAAGGACCCCTCGCCATGGGTCTTAGGGGCACTTTGGCGGCGGGTCCTGGGGCGGAAGGACCCCGCGCTGCCAAAGACCCAGAGTGGAGGAAGCTGTGGGGGCCTGGGCCCCACAAGAGTTTTCTGGGGCCCCCGGAGTGAGTGAAGGACCCCACTCCAGGGGCCCCCAAAAACTCTTGTGGGGGTCCCTGCAGGGCCCCGGGGCAAATTGCCCCACTTGCATCCCACCCCCCACGGTCGGCCCTGACAGTATAGATCATGGTAACAAAAGGTGAATATGGTTGCTTCTGTTTGTTGGGGAAGGAAAGGTTTTACTTCCCTCAAATTGTTGCATATAGACTATGTGAACTGATAGATGGAGTTTATATGCAGCATGTAGAAAATATCAGCCAGAACACAAATTATGGCTAACTTTATAGATAAGTTCAAAAATTGTTTTTCACTTTATATTTTAAAATTCTGCGTAATCACTGCTATATGCAGAATAACTTGGATACCTACTGATGAGTAAAGAAAACTAATATTTTGCATGATTACATAACTTTGATCACTTATATTTATTCTTCATGTAATATTGACTGTGAAAGAGCTTCTGAAGAACAGTGCCAACTCTTTGTTAAAACCTGATTAAATGTGTCAAGTTTTTTTTAAATGAATTGGAATTCCACGTTACTGTCTGTAGTTGGCTTAGGACTAAATACTGACAAGTGGTTGCAGCAGTTACTCTTGACTGTCATCTACTTTGTGCAAGGGGGTGTTGTGGGAGGGTATTCTAAAATGTGCAGTTTAAACCTAGAACAAGCATTTCTACTGATAGTTCCTAAATTATTTCACTTTCCCAATAATTTAGCATTTTAGCAAGTGGTGTATCATTAGGGCTAAGTATTGAAGTGTTCCTGAGGGAGTATTCTGATCTAAGGAAGCATGAAGCTAAACTGATTTTCACTACAATGGTGTTTAATCTGTTTTTTTGGTTACTACTTGCAAAAGGTTGAATGTCTGCTTTAGAGAGATGTACCATTTGCATGATTAGATGTCCCCCCCCCCACTCTCTCTCTCTCTCCCCGTCCCTCCTCTCCCATTTCCCCCCACCCCTGGCAGGAGTGAGCTCACTGCTTCTTGTAAACTTGTTTTCCACTTACACATGGTGATTTTAAAGTATTGCCTACTAACTGCAGATCAGATTAGAAGCTAACTTCTTAAACTGCAAAATAAAATTTGAACCTCAGCTAATACTCGTTCCTAGAGCTAATGAAGTGGATAAACACTGTGTTCAGCCGCAGTATAAAGACCACCATATTTTGCTTTCCTTTCTGGCTTCACTGTGTGGTAGGGCAGCAGGTTTCACCAACACAGGGTGTGTGGTGTGCCTCCCTCCCCTTCCCTTCATAAGGAGTTCCTGTTCTGCACATGCTGCAAGTACAGACATTTAGATACAATACTAGCGTGAATAGGTTAGACAACAAAGGTGAGCCTATACCACAAACTCAAATAGCTGAGGTAGTCATACTAGTAAATTAAATGGTTTTGGGAGAATGACAAGTTTGCATACAGTAACAGTGAATATGAACTACTGCTAGATAGAGATGATGGACTAAGTTTGCTTAGGCCATTGCTTTTCAGTACAGATATGGCAGGGGAGGGCAAAGTATGGTCTGCGGGCAGGATCCGGTGTGTCAGGGCTTTCAGTCTGGCCCTTGGGATTGCCAGCGCCATGGGGCAGCAGGGCTAAGGCAGCCTCCTTGTCTGCCCTGGCCCTGTGCGACTCCCAGAAGCAGCCAGCACCAGGTCCCTGTAGGGCAGAAGGCTCTGTGCACTGTGGGCACCGCCCCCTGCAGCTCCCATTGGCTGGGAACAGGGAACTGCAGCCAATGAGAGCTTTGGGGGAGGTACCCACAGGTCTGAGCCCTCTACCCCCCTATGTTGAGCCCCCTCTGCACCCCAACCCCTTGCCCTGAGCCCCTTCCTGCACACCCCAACCCCTCCTGCCCCAGCTCTATGTTCATGGCCCTGCATACAATTTCCCCACTCAGATGTGGCTCTCAGGCCAAAGAGTTTGCCCATCCCTGAGATATGGGGTGGCTATTTGACTTGACAGCCAGGCTTCTGCCTGTATCTAATCAGGACGCTGACCAAACCTTTTTCAGCTGGCGACCCAGCTTCCAAACCTCAACCCATCAAAAGAGCAGCTCTCCTCCTGCCCCCCAAATTATGATGGCACTGTACAAATAGTCCAATGATCCCTGTCCAAAGAAATTACAATCTAAGACGACAAGATTTAAAATAATAGGTTTATCTTACACTATAGTCATTGCAAACAAATGGTGATAGGCTTGCTATTTTAGGGGAAAAATCATTAGCATTAAAAGGTGTATTTTGCACATGCTTTTCCTTCAAAAATGAATTTTACCTTAACTACACTGTTTAAATCATTCCACGGGCTAGGTAGAATATAACTTCCCATTTAATCTTTATTCACTAAAGCTGTAATGTCTAACACCCCAAACTCTTGGGGGAATGTCTAATGGGTGTGGATCAAGTTTAATTGTACCAGCGTAAAATTGTTCTAATGATGTATGGTCTTCTCCCTAAGATGTGCATTTTTGAACTCTTAAGATTAGTTATAACCTTTAAAACTAACACCCAAATCAAGATTTCTGAAAGGCTCATAGCATTCTAAACAGGAATCTAGTTTCCTCTATATAAATGAATTCATTCTGTGTGTCACAGAAGGGTGCATGTTACCTTATCAGTTGCCTATAGATAGTATGGTGCAACAGACTGCAAAGTAGAGAGGCTGTGCTAGAGTAAAACTTCAAAATAGATTGTAGAATCAAGAGAAAGAAACTTGACCTCTCATGTTAAGGCTCTGCTCTTAAGTGCTCAAGATGTCAATCATATGACCAGATTTATGGTGAATTGCTGCAGTTAATGGTGTACTTTCTCTTGTTTATATATTTAATCTTATCTCAAATAGAAGTTTGTTTTTACAAAGTACTTGAATTCAGCTGTCACTGCCTCTGGCTTCAGTCTGTTTCTCACACTCAAATGGGTGCTTGCAGGTGCCACTTTGTTTAGAATTGATCAGAGCACTCAGTTGTCTGATACATCAAAGACAATTTATACCATTCAGTTCCTCAATAAAAATCTAAGCCCTGAAGTGTCCTTTTATTTGAAGAGTGACATTACCACAAACATTTGAGTTTTGAAATTAATTCCTTCATCATAGCTGCAGTTTGTTAGCAAGTACATGTTTGGCTTCCCTGCTCTGCCTTTCATAAAAAAGTCCATTCACAGCTGTTTGCCTATTTAGAACATCAGCTTTAAGAATTCACTTTTGAAGTGCCTTTAGACTTTTGCCTGTCAATTAAATGTGCCCAAGTTCTGCTCTGGTTATCACAAAACTGGATAGCTCAGCTGTGCTTGTGGAAAATGAATGGAAATAGCACAACTGACAACCCTCAGTGAACTGTAGGCTGGTCTGTATAAAATACAAATACCTTTTTGTATTCCTGCTTCAGCTAAAGCATTAGGTATGAAAGATGCAAGATAAAAACAGTGATAGGGAAAAAGGACAAGCTAATCATGGACTGAAGTCTCTCTCCACTTTTGGAGAAGTGTTGAGTGGGAAGCTGCAGTTGAATGCTGAGGAGTGATTAAAATCAGCCTCCATATTACCATTCAGAGTTCTGTGAACGAGACTACCTAAAGGTAGTAGGTTGAAAAGTTCTCTTTGCAATAAGCAGGTCCTGTTTCAGTCTTTACGCATATTTCAGAAGAAATTACCTATTAGGGAGTGTATGCTTTGCTTTATAACAAGGTTAACTCAGTCATGATGCAGAATCCTTGCAGCAATGGGCTGAGCTGCAGCTCTGAAAGTCGGTAGTATTGTAACTGGAGTCTTGCCACCTGTTGACATTTTCTTCCTGTAGAGCATCAGTAGCTCTTCACTGCAAGTATGGCTTGGCTAAGATAAAAGGGATGTTTATTTTAAAAGTTTAGCTAACACTTAGGCATACTCTAGGAACCACTACAATTTCCTTCCTGTACAGAGGCCATTTTCTGCCCACAGTGAGAGAGAATGAAAATAATTCCTTAGTATTACACTATAACTTTGAGGGCTTGTCTTTACTGATGTTAACTCAACCTACACCTTGTATTGCCTTAACCCAACTCCTGTCCATACCTGTCTCTAGTTTGAATGAGGTGCTTTAAACCTGAGTTAGCCCACCCATCATCTGCTGTGAACTGAAGCTCAAAAAAGCCCCTCAAACAGATGCACTTATACCAGCAAAACAGTGCTTTTGCTAGTATAATCTGTTTCTCTCATGGGAGGCCAGGGATGTGGGAAACACCCCAGCAGCTGGTATTAGTTATTCCAGCAAAAGTGCACCTTTGCTGGAAAACTCCACAGTAGGAGTGCTTTGCCAGTGTGGTATGCTGATAGCTATTCCAGCAAAGCCTTCCAACTGTAGACCCGGCTTTAATAAAGTAGTGGGACCTTGCTGCTAATCCAATCACTTTGTGCATCCTCAGTGTTGTTTTGTAGTTTGGCCAAAGTCGCTTGAGGTTAGCTTATGTGTGGCAATAGCTCAAGTGTAGCCGGTGTAAACTAACTGCACTGAAAGCAGCTGAACCCTTGAAATAGGTAATTACTGCTTTCAAAGGTGTGCAGTACAGTAGTAGTGCAGTAGGTGATCTGCCCCTTCCAAGTTTCCAACTGTTCCCATCACCTGTACAGCTCCACCAAGGGGAGCCCTACTGGAAATAGACCAGTGTCTTCTTTTTTTTTTTTTTTAAGTCTTCTGATGTTGCTTAGTGCAACAGAGCTACGTGAGACTACTCCAGCCCTATACCTTGTCTCCACTAGGCTTTTACAGCAAGCTAAGATAGCTAGACATCTCTGTCAAAAAAACCAACCACCTATTTTGGAAGTGAAGAGAAACTTGAGGTTCCAGCACCATCAAACGTCTGAAAAGAAGCAGCTAAGAGTATGACTAAGTTCCCTGTTTTCAGAGATGACTAGCACATTTAACTACAAAGCTGTTTTCAGTTTTAAAAATATAATTTGATAAGTGATTAAGGCCACAAATATCTTAGCTATCAAAACACCTAACTTTTAAAAATTATTACAAGCTTGTGCTTTAGTAATTCTAATAGGCTAGAACATTATGTAAAATGTTTAATGCTTTGAGGAAAGTTAAGTGAGGAGTCATCCTTGGAGTAGGCTTTGGATTTGTCTACACCAGGAAAGTTTGAAGTGTTAACTACATGTAGCTCCTGAGCCCATGTAACATAACTTAACACAGTAGAATGGATACCTGGGTTCCAGCAAATCCATGTTTCTGAAAGTCCAGTTGGATTAACCTCTAAATGGATGTGTGGCAGATGCTGCTGCATACCATGCAACCTCTAAACCACCCTCAGCCTGACAGACCAGTAACAATCTGAGGAAGCTTGTTTCCTCAGGGAAATGGATGCTCTTGTCAAGGTACACACAGTTCCAGGAATGCCTCCTTACTTATGTAATGCAACCACTGGAGTTTGTCACACCAGTCTGTTTCTGGACCATAAACAATTAGCACTCCCTGGGGTGAATATTGGCAGCAGAGGTGGGTGTCTGACCATTCCCCCAGTGAGCTCTGAGATCAGCTTGTCTTACACCAACTCACTGCAGGTACTGCTACAACACTTACTGCTGCCTCAGAAGTTCTAATCAATACACTGGAAGCCACCAGAATAGATCACCTGGTAGAGGGATTTTAGAATTTCCCTAAAATTATTCTACATTCAGAGGCTTTCTAACATCTTCACTAGAGTCTCATGGACCCCCATCTCTTCCTATTTGCAATCACTTAGGAGCCCCAGGACAATTACACTTGCTTTCATGGAATACTAGGAAAATATTTAACAGCTGGAAACCATGATAAGGAGCCAGGTCACCAGCAAGTGCTTTGCAGTTTGAGACACTCTAGGCCTCAGTCCCATATGCTACAGCTCTCTGAATGCCTTGGCTTTTTTTGTTGGTTTTCAGTGCTGTTGAATTCCAAGCAGCAGCACTTTTAATTAAATCAAGTAAAATACAAGTACAAGCAAATATAATGGTTATGTGCATTTATTTTGATTTTTAAAAGTATGTAAATGTATATGCAAGTTAGGTGCAGCCCTCAGGCTCCAAGTAAGTAGCCAGTTACAGCCCCTCAGGGTTGAGAAGTTTGGACATCCCCTCGTTTAGAGGAGCCATTAAATCACAGAGCACACCATTTATACCAATCTCAGTATTTCTGTTGAAAGCAGAAATGTTGCAGGGAGGTCTGACCTCTATTCTGATGGACACAATGCTTAATCTTACAGATAGGTTTCATTGCAAGTTAAAACTACAACAAACAATATTTCATAATTTTTATTGATGGCATTTATCCCATGGTTTAACATGTTAATTATACTGTAATAAACATGGCTTTAATATTAAACTTTTTCCTTATTATCCAAAGTCACCACAGTCCATTTCTGTAAATATAAAAATATATACTTAATACTTTGTACAATACTGGTTTTTGGTCCAAACAAAAATGGATCAGAAAAGCCAATAAACTCACTTTAAGAATTCCCAATTTTATTTAAAGATTTTCCAAATGGATTTAGGCAACTTTGAATAATGGGATTTACATAATAAAATCTGAGACAATACTAAACAAAAATTGCCATAACACAAAATTAAAATTTCAAGTTCACAGATTTGTTATGCCAAAAGAGAGAAACAAAATTGTATTTACACTTTTTCATAATAAAATAACAAAAAGGCGAGACAGGTGATAAAGAGCTGTAAGAATGAAAATATAGAAATAGCATATAATTATTAAATGGAGAACTACAGATCTAACAAGTCCTTAGCAGGGACCATCCTTTAATCAGTTTTCCTCTATCAGAAAATTTTAGTGCACAATACACCCAACTCACTCACTTCACACATACACCAGCACAAACTCAGCATAGAAATCATTCATTATCAACATTCTCTACTCTATACAGAATCCTTTCACTGATATAATTACAATTTTGAGGCGTCAGTAAACGCAAATGAGCGCACATAGTGGTGCAGATGAAGAGGTATTATACAAAGCTATTTGCTGTGCAGGCTATATTCATGTCTATAGCCAGACCATGCCAAGTCTGAATAAAGAAATTGCTGGATTCTAAAATATAGTTTTGCTTGAGAACCTTCCTGTTGCCAACTCTACCTCTTACCAAAGAAAACTAAATGGGGAAAAAGAGCAGAGTTTTGAATGTCTTTAGGCAGATCTGACTTCAGCTAAACCCAGCATGAGGTACAATCCAATAAGTGCAGGGCACCAGCTGTTGTGAAAGTTGCTGTCTAACAACCACAGACAATTATTTTCTACGTCTAACTGCAGTCTTTATCTTCCGCCCAGAAACTGAAGATCCAGAAGCAGAGAAAATATTTTTCCCGTTAGACCTGTCAAAAAGAATTCACAAGTAGTCAAAAATCTAGCATGCTGCCACTGCAAATCTCAGGAGTTTTCTGGAATAATTTAAAATAACCATCTGCAATAATCTGTATTCTGACAGCAATTAGCCAGGCCCAAACTTCATAAAATCCGACACAAGAAAAGGATTCCAGAAACAAAATAAGCATCCACGTTTGCTGTATTACAGTACAGAACACACAGAACAAGATGAATAAGTAGCTGGCTTTAAAGCAGAAGCAAAGTCTGCAAACATGAAAGGTGGCCTAATTTTCATGCATAAAAAGTGATTCTGTGCCTCACTTCAGACACTTTAAAAAGAACCTGATCTTCAGAGGACAGATGCTCAACATCTGAAAACCAGACCCCTTTATGTCAGATTTGGCACCCAAAACCACTAGTCAGTCACTTATTTATACGGAGGTCATTGTTCACAGATGTTCATGTGAACACCTAAATAATCATGTAAATGAAGACTGATTTGGGAGGTAGAAGCTGCACATACTCAACACTATGAATTAGGATCCTTATTCCTCCCACCACCACCCTTTTTAGTCACTTAAAGATATTCTTACCCCATTGTAAATGCTGGAGTCGGGTTAAATGGAAATCCTGAAGAGCTAGAAGGCTGGGTTGGTGGCGCTGGTGCACCCGGATTTCCACCAAAAGTAAATACTCCTGGGCTATTACTTGTGAAGCTGAAATTAGTATCACTACGTCCGAACTGGAATACAGCACCTAAAAAAAGGCGAAGTCTACGTTTAACGCCTCTAATGCAAAAAAATCACATTTCTTCCCCTTTGCCATTCTACCATATAAGTTTGTGTCACAACAAGACTACATGCTTCCTTTAAGCAGTGATACCAAAGTAGCTATTGCTGTACCTAACCTAAAATCTACACTAAAAATGTTAACTCAATTAAGTGGGGCAACTTCATGGAGGACTGGGACTTTCAAGCCAACAGCTACTTCAGCATTGCTGATTCAGATAGAAGGTGTGAATGCAGCAGCTTTTAATATGTGCAGCACATTTATTAAGTCATTTAGGGTAAGTGACAGTCAATTCCTCTTTATTCAGGATATTTGTGCATTTCAAACTATGTGCCTTTAGAAGTAAGAATAATTAATTATAAAAGCAGGGCATGTGGCATATTTTTGAACAGTCTGAACATTTTTAGGAAGCCTTTCAAAAAGGAAATTGAAGAGCTATACTTAAAATATATTTGTAATCACAGGTGATGCTGCCCACAGATTGGATTTATGCATAATACTTGAAGTGGTTTACAATTTATCTGGTCATTCATAAGTCAATACATACTGTAAAGTTTTCTGAACCAAGAACTATATTCAAGTATTGTTTATTATCAAACAAACAACAGAATGGTTCAAACAGATGAGTTTCAGCATATTCACATAGGCTTTCAGTGAGAGGACTCAGTTACAGACAGGCTCCAAAAGACAATTCTTCTAGGTAAGGCAAGGCAAGGCAAGGCACCTCACTTTTATTAACCAAGTATTTCTTTGCAACTTACATTTTTCAATACTGAAGTCACAACTACTGTGATTTCAACTTGAAGGGACACTCCCATAGCTTAAGCCTAAATTTTGGTGCTGTTAAAAAAGTGTTACTGAACCTAAGGCCTGGTCTACGAGAGAGGGGGTGGGGGGGAGGCAGGAATGTAGACAAGTCCTCAGTTAGAAATCACAGGTAAGATTTTTTTTGAAAGTGGGTCCCTAAAGTCAGTCTCTCAAACCTATAGGAGAGCTTCTAAAAATTAGGCTACTTAGTTAGGTGCCTAAGTATAAATTAAAATGTTCATTTTCATTCTTCTTGTATTTTTTTTTATTTTGAAGAGTAAAAGTTAAAAAAAACAACATGAGATGAGACTGCAAAACCATTAAAACTGGGAGGCAGACTCAAGGGTAGGTGTACTGCCTGAAACAAAAGGTAGGCAATTTTTTTAAATTGCTGAAGGTATTTTAGATTTCAAGGTAATCATTAAACCCCAGACTGAGATAAGGACCACACCCACTGCAGAACTGGGGCCTGACTATTTCAATCTGAACACTTTATTTGGATTTGAACATTCCCTTGCAGTGTTTACAACCCAGCCCATTACAGGACAAACAAAATCCACTAAAAAATGAAACTGACTACTGTACTTTTACTGTCCAAACTGACTGAAATGCAAAAAATAAACAGATTTAAGAATGAGTCATAAAATTTAAAGGTATTATCGTTAATATAGGTAAGGAAATGTGGGTTTTCTTTTAAATACATTTAAACTTGACAGTGCCCTTTTAAAACTGTTGTTTCCCTATTTTCTGTTACAGTAGTAATCTTACAACTATAAGCCTACCTGTAAATAAAATCTTCCTTTACAGTTGAATGTTGTGGTTTTGATATTTAAGCAGACAGTTTATACTGTGCTAACAAGTTTACAAATTCACCACCCTGATGGCTAAACAACATTCAATATGTTTGTATAACACCTAATGCAATGGAACCCTCACTTAGTTTGCAGTTAGGCACTACCACAATATAAACATTACATGTTTTGTGCAGACCAGGGAATCAGAAAGAGACCGATCTCTAAATGCCACCAGATCAAAGGAGGGCTGACTAAGTCTTTCAAACTAATGGAAATAAAGTGTTGATATTGTGCTATGGCTAACTGATTACTGACCTGTATTATTTCTTATTTTCCTAGATTATACTTATAATTTCTATAGAATTACTGCATATGCCCCAGTTAATGAATAAAGCTCCCACAAAGACAAGGAAGCTGGGAAATTTTCCCATTTAATAACAAATATGCATTCTGTTCTGAGAAACTACTACTTAAGCTACCATCATCAAAACAATAATAAATAATAAACTACGGTGACAGAAGAGGATCCTCACACGCGCAGGGCCCTGTCCAGGCTTAAGACTATATTCATCTTCAAGTCACATTGCCTTCAACCTCATGGTGTGAGTTTCATATATTTCATACTGAGTTTTTCTAAGATTTCTTAATTTTAACACTAACATTCTTGAAAGAGAACAAACACACAAACCACTGATGTGCTTGCAACCTTAATTTCACCCTTATGAATTTTGTGGGGAAGTTTCTGATGAAAGTGGGGGGTAACATCTGACCTCTAGGAATGAGGCAAATTACTGAATAATTCTGTTAATGGGCATTACAAGTTACAGTAATCAGATTCTATTTCCTATCTGTAATAAAGTGTTTAATACGAACTATGTTTGAGAGAGGAGATTGTTTTATTATTTTTTAATGTATTCCTTAAAAGTTGTAATGTTTTACCAAAAGCTGGCAAGAAATCCCACACAGCCTTACTACTTACTGAACATTTACGGAGAATTCTTCCTAGAAACAATCTACATCTTGAGACCAAAATAGATGTCAGCTCTGAAGGGCTTGCACTCACCGGAATTAGGTGTTGTACCGGAGCCAAAGCCAGGCTGTTGGCTTGCCTGCTGTCCAAACACAGGAGGCTGACTACTGCTTGACACAGACCCAAAGGCTGGAGGTGCAGGCTGAGAGCCAGCTGAAAACAATGACGTTGATGATAATGATCCAAAAGTTGGAGCATTTGGCTGGCTGGCACCTTGACTTTGACCAAATGTTGGCATCTGGCTGGCACCAAATGCTGGTGTCTGGCTGGGACCAGCAGCAGGTGCTGAAGACCCAGAGCCAAACACAAATGAAGAGGAAGAACCTAGAAAAGCAAGGAAGCAGACCAGAAACTTAAGTATTGCGTTCTGTTTTTTTGCAAGGACAAAAACTAACTCGAGAAGGCTTTCAGTTTTAAAGCATCATCTTTTAGGATTAACAACCAAATACTACATTTAAGCTCAAAAGAAATCTGAAGTGGCTGAAATAACCACCCCTACAACAACTGGAATACATGAAACAAAGTAGCAATTCAAGCACCCAAAAAAGTGCAATTGGTACCATTATATTAAACATGAAAATTAATGTGGAAAACAGCACATTTCCTCTGCATGAAGGGTTACTCTCGGTTTTTTAAAAAGAGAATTTTACTCTTGGCCTAAATACCTGTAAACTGCATTTCATACTTAACATGAAATGGTCACTATATGAAGTAAATTGTTCAACACAAATACTACAATTATCTGATCTAATAGCAGATACACACTAATGGTGAATTTTTCATATAGTAGTTAAGAGTTGTTTGTGTCACATCAAGCCAATAACAAAGAGAGCAGTTTGCAAACTTTTATTTACATATATTCAGTTTTAGTAACTTTTCTGTCAGACATTTAAAGTATGGTTCTACTCCTGTCTAGAAGTGGCAGGATGAGGGTGCCCATGTTTATTGTCTTAACTATTCCATGTCAAATGTGCTCAATAAGGTTTGGGGTTTTTCCAATAACTGTGAGCCCACAAATTCAACCCTAGATTTGAGTTAAGCTGGGTTCCTTCCTGCTTGCAGTCACAGCTAACTCACCAGTAATGTAAGTCCTGCAGGCCAAATTAGGCCCCCAATGACAATCTCACTTTCTTCAAATTGTGCATAAGATTAGAATTCAGTAAAACAATTCTACTGATGATGCACAGGAGAAATAGAACCCTACCTAGCTCCCTCTCCTAGCTGCCTTTGCTCTGCTGTGCTAACAGAAATAAAATGCAGTAGAGAAACATATAACTGACGTCCAGTAATATCTGAACGCACAGGGAACACATCTGCCAAGTAGAAAATGTCACTGTTTCAATGACTTTTCATTTTGTCTAACGACATTCCAGGCAGCACTTACACAACTGAGAAAAAGAGCATGGTCTACTGCACTATAACAGAATGAAGGAAAACAGATTTAACTGCATGTAAAATTTTAGATTTCTGCATTAGAAATAATAGTAAATTCTTATGTCATTTCTGTCTCAGATTCAGTGCAATTTATTCAAAGTGACATGCTGGTTTGCTGACAAAGAAGCTGTAATTCAGAGTTAGGATATTATTTGTTCTTAAAAATGTGCAATTCTTCATATGGCAATTCCAGGTCCACAGTCTGAACTGCTGCTTCTGGCACAAAGAGTTCCTGAACGTAACTTCTGGGGTTATGAGGGTTGGAGACAACCAAATTTAAATTCTGCTTCTTAATAGAAAGAACAACAAAATAAATTTTACTTAAATCACTGGATGGTTTGAGCCTTGCACTGTCTCTCTGAGTTTAAGTTAAACTCATGCCAAATTAGATGACACATTTTAGGATTTTAGACTCTGATCTTTAATTTGTTTGAATCAGTGGGAGATAAACAGGATCAGTGTTCTTAACCCACTAACTTGGAAGAAACAAATCTGATCTTAAATGAACCAGCAAATGCATGAGTGTTGTGCTTAAATGCTGCACTACTGAAGAAGGCTGCATTAAGGTAAAGAAATCAAGACTTCTATGCTTAAAAATACTAATGACATTTGAGGATTTCCACATGTGGAAGGTTGAGTGGGAAGCTAAAAAATGAACCATTTTCACTGAGAAACCTGAGTGCTGTCAAGTTGATTTGAGCTGCAGAAGGGCGAATTGAGAACCAAGGGCTCAGCAATAGAACCATGACAGCAACAATATTGTGGCAACAAATGGATCCAGACCAGCCCCATCTAGTGAGAGCTTTAACTTTTCCAAGAGGATTTTTTTTTAGATCTCTTTACATTTTAAAAGATTGGGAAGTTAGGCTGGATTTTCAAAAACTGGTTCTGGTACAGCAATGTTCCATAACTTCAATCAAATTTCTCTACGGTTTCCATAGTGGAAGCAGAACTCTAGTTATATGAACTGGAAACCAAATAGGGAGGTTATGTGATGTATAAAACAATGCCTGTGACACTTTGCTCTTAAATTGTTTCTCATACTTATGCCTTTTTCCAATAGGAACGCCTTATGACTTTTCTTAAAATGTTCTGTGACAAAGTCCTTGAGATGTGCTGATGAAAAAAGTACTACGAGCTAGGCATTTTTTTTCATAACAAGATAGCCTCACTAATGGCTGTTTGAGTCCTTTGTCGTACAAAGAATAATGAATAGCCCTGTACACAGCCCATGTATTCTCCGCAGTAAAATGCTGATGGAAATAAAATTGTGTTGGTCCTATGTCTACCCACAACAGTGAAATTACCAGCACTAAATTGTATATATACCTGTAGAACTTGATGTGGTTGTGGCCCCAAAGTTGAAACCAGGGGTTGCAGTATTGTTACTGCCTGTTCCTGAACCAAAGAGAAATGAACCAACAGCTGCACCTGTGCTGGAGGATGTGGTTGCTGGTTTGTTTTCTTGAGAGAACCCAAATGACTGCGGGGCATTGGATTCGGAAGCATTGCCAAATGCAGAACTGCTCACAGTGTTGCTGGCCTGTCCAAACAAAAAGGCAGCGGCAACTGGCGGAGGATTTGAGGCAGAGGAGGAGCTGCCAAACACAATAGTGCTGTTAGCTGAAGTGCTTGGTATGGCTGTGCTGGAGGAACCGGAGCTCAAGAAACCAAAGGCTGGCTTTGCTGCCCCTTGATCTGAAAAGAAGGAAAGCAATTATGAACTACTTTAGAAATGGCAAATGAGGCTCTGAAGGCACAACCAAGGCGAAAAGCATAAATTGGGCTCTTTCCCAGGAAAAACACAATCCCGGGTGGGGGGGTTGTTAAGAAGACGACTACAAGGCAGAGGAAAGGCACTTCCGTCTTGGCTCTACTTGCGGCTGGCAAGAGTAGGGGTGTTCACTAAGGAAATATGTACTAGCATTACATATGTACAAGTACTTCAGGGTTTTTGTTTGCTTTTGTGCCATCAGTAGTGGAAATGCTTGGTAGTAAATTATTCCAAGAAACATTAGAACAAATAATTTCCTGGCTATGCTAAATGGATCCTACTTCGGGGGGAGAAGGGACAGACTGATTTCGAGATATTTCTTCTCCAGCCCACTGTGAATCTAAGGACCTTATCCTAAGTCAGGCAAAACTCAACCACTAAAGTGAGTACTTTGCCTGTGTAAAGGCTGCAAGGTCAGACCCTAGTTGCACTTTCACAAAAATTCAAGGGTGCCCTGTTTATCCCTAATGGGGGTTAAAGTTTACTAATTAACCCCTGTGCTATCTGGAAAATAATTTAAAATTGTCTAGTAAAAGTGCATATACAAATATGCATATTTAAGTGCCTTCCAGATTTCCTACAAAAGCAAAGATGACTAACTTCTTCAGTCTGATTTCTTCATCAACCATTTTGTTTTAAGACATTAAACTAAGTTTACTCACATTTTGGAATTAAGGCAAAGCTTTAAGCCAGTGGTTCTCAAACTTGTGTACTGGTGACCCCTTTCACATAGCAAGCCTCTGAGTGCAACCCCCTTATAAATTAAGAAACACTTTTTTTATATATTTAACATTATTATAAATGCTCGAGGCAAAGCGGGGGTTGGGGTGCAGGTTGACAGCTCACGACTCCCCAATGTAATAACCTCATGACCCTCTGAGGGGTCCCGAACCCCTGCATTAAGCTTTCTCTAAGTCTGTTGCTGTGTCCATTTCTCAGTCTTAACTCTCTGGCATCTTGTTTTCATTTCTCAGTCTCCATTTTTCTATTACTTAGGCCTCTGTTTCCTCTCCCCTTTTCTTTGGGGATGGAGATGGAGCCACTTTGAGGAATTAAGTCCCCCTTTCGCCATAAAGGACTGTCACAAATCTTTTTGCTTAGAACTAACAAGAGTCCTTGATGACACTGACTCTGGGATTAAAATAGCACTGTTAATATTTGTGTCACGGTATTTCATCTCAGAACTCTGGGCCCTCATTCTCTTGTTTGTCTAGCAACATCACGCAGTTTTAGGATTTCGAACAACATAACACTGTGAAGAGACTAATTAAAGCACTATTTTTAGTCAGTTACTGACAAAACTCTTTGCTAATCCTCTAGAGAAAAAAAGTCGGTTTTAAAACATGACAGGTAGTTGGGCACAACTGGAACTTAACAGCCAGAAAGTCCTCTATGCAGCGACATCACTAAAAAGCTCATTTTCACCTGCAAAGGTGGAGATATTACCAATATATGCAGGACAATATACTAGTACCAGATTTTGTACCAGTATAATTATTTCAGTTAGGACTGTGATTTATTTTATCTTTTTTTAAGGATATAGGTATACTGGTATAATTTCTTGTGTGGACACAGTTATAGCAGTATAGCATATTCTCCATCCCATACTGGAATAAGCTGCACAGGTATAAGGCACCTTTACACCGGGATAACTGCGCCCACACTGTACTGCTGGTATGGAAAGCGAGAGGTACAACTTTTGTATTTAGGCAGGGCCTACTAGAAAATGGTTCTTATGTGCAGTAAATATTTTGTCAAAGTTTCAGTCCGTGGTGTTCAACTCCACTGAAGTCCATAGAGAAATTGTTACAATTCTGTTATCCTCTAAGACCCAAAATTGTAAATTCATCTTCATGTAGTAAATAAAAGCTTTTCTAAAGACCTAACACGGACAAATCACTCAAATATATTTGTTTTCTTGGCAGTGACTTAATTTTGTTACTTCATGGATTTGACCAGACAACTAAAGTTTAAGGCAAGAGTTTCTTTTACCTGCAGTGTTGGTTTGTGCCCCAAATGTAAAAGTTGGCTTTGTTTGCTCTGTTTCCTTCTCTTCCGGTTTTGTTAAGTTGAAACTGAATGGGGGTTTTGCTGTGCTCTCTTCTTTGGTCTGCTCAGACTTCCCAAATGAAAAGATGGGTTGCGCCTTTGGCTCCTCATTGTCAACTGTCTTCCTGAACACTAATGAAGTAGCAGAGGTAACAGCGTCCTGTTTCTCCTCTGTCCTTCCCAAGACAAACTGTGAGGCAGATGCAGGCTCCAAGCTGCCAAAAGTGAAGCCTCCCTTGGCTGAAGGAGTTTCATCTTTTTTCTCCTCTGACTTTTTAAATAAAAAGGGAGTTGCTGCAACTTCCTTTTCTGCCACCGTTCCAAAACTGAATCCACTCACTCCTGTTTTATTCTCCGATGTAGCTATGGAAGCAGTAGAACTTGTGCCAAAACTCAAACCCCCTAAAACAGGTTCCTCTTTCTTTTCCTGCTGTCCAAGACTGGGTGTCCCAAACTGAAATGCTGAAGTAGATGGATTGCTTGTACCAGAGGGAAGTCCAAAGTTAAAACTGTTATTCTTACTGTCTTTTTTACTCTCCTCTGATTTAGAGTCTGAGGAAGAGACTCCAAATTTGAAGTCCTCTGAAGTTTTAAAGAAACTGAAGCCCCCAGTCATGTTTGTTACAGATCCCGACTCTGATGTAATACCAAACTTCAAACCCCCTTGTTCTCCAAATTTGAAACTTTCTGTGCTTCCTAATGTCTGAGATGACTCAGAGGATGATGACTGAATACCAAATTTAAATGATGGTGCAGCAGCATCTGAGGACACAGCAGCAGTTCCAAAACCTGTAGAAAGAAATAACAGACTACATTTGTAATACAGACACATGCACTTAAGTCCTGCTCTGCAACCACACTGATATTCTGGTCCTGATCCTCTCTTGAGCCAATTATATCCAAAACTCTTTTACTAGAAATGCCTTTCGTTTACAGATTGTCAGTTACTTTAGCATACAGACCCTCTCAAATGAGTGGCACTCTATCTGCAACTAGGATCAAAGAACTGTACTTACGACTCACTCTGAACCGAAGTTTGAAGTGTATATAAAAAGTTAACAGATTTGGTGATACAGAATACTTTACGAACAAGAACATTATATCCCTCCCAACAAGAGATGTTTTCCCCCATACATACACACAAAGACAATGCTGAGCCCTAACAAATCATTTGTGAAAGTTTTTTTTTTCTTTTTTCTTTTCTGATATATCACACACACACTTTGGCAAAATGCGGCAGTTCACACAAATCTTCCACTACAACAGATAGAAAACAATGGAAAGAGTGCAATTATTATTTCCATCATGAAGCATTACCTTTGAGCTCAGGTTTGGTGCCTGGTTTTGCATTCTCACAAGCTATGCACTTTGTGGCCTCTGCTTTGTTTTGTACCAAGCATGTTTCACAGTCCCAGCTTCCCTCAGGTTTCTTGAATTTGTCTAATCCCAGAAATCCTCCAGAAGGAGCAGAGAAAGAGGATGTGCTGCTACTAGTCACAGGCACTGAACCCCCTAGGAAACAAAGGGAAGTGTTCAAAGTCTATTTAAATTATAAAATAAATAAATATGACCATTTTATGAAGCTCAAGTTTCAGCCACACTTTCAAGATGTATAAACTGATCAAGCACAAGCGGCAGAAACAAAACCTGCAGATTATCTTAAATATAATTCAGTATCTCTGAAGAATCTTGAAGAGCTTTACAAACTTAAAAGTAATATACAGACTACACAGAGGGATTACTGGAAGCACCCTAAAATGCAGCCAATGCTAGAGCTAATGCAGTTCATAGGCTATAGCAACATACCTCAGCTATTTAAGATATAAAGCGAAAGAGACTGTATCAAACTGAAATTGTAGGAGAAATTTAGGTGGACAGAAGGTAATTACCAGAGTTGGAATTAATGCTGTCCCAACTTCTAAAATGCCATGAGGTAAGGAGTTATTTACCAGGCAGACTCATCAGCAAATTCCAACCAGATCTCTTCCTCCTTTCCCTCTGCCTCGCAAGCCTGAACAGAGGACTAAACACTCCTGCAGCAGCAGTGGCTCCTCCCCTCTTCCTCCTTCCTCTTTGCTGGTTGCTAAAGCTACTCCCACCCGCCAAAACTGTAAAAGGCTAGAGGAGAAGAGGAAAGGCTGGTGATAAGGCAGAAAGAAGAGACTTGTTTAAAACCACATACCCCTGTCAGTGATAAAAGAGCTAGATCTCATGAGCTCCAGACTCCCAATGCTATGCTCATTCACCCAAACCAACTGGCTTCAACAGCAACAGAGGCTTCTTTGAAAAGACATGGAAGGCACCATATTATCTGAACACTAGCTTGCTCTCATTTGTAGCTGGCTCCTTCTGCCTGCCCTGCAACCTAGACCCATTGTCATCCCCCAACAGTGTGTGTCAGTGGGTGCTGCTTCCGTAGCAGGCAGTCCGACTTCCATAACAAATACTCAGATTGAAGCACAAATCCAAATCCAGCAGGTATATAAAGGGTCCTCTGAACACCAGTTTAATCCCAGCAAATTTATCCTGATGAACTGGGTCTTCGAAGCAGCCAGATTGAAGAACTGCCTGCCTACCTTCTACTCTTCTTCTCAAATTAACTCTCCTTTGATTTCAACTGTGGAAGACAGGGATGATATTCACTCTCATCTCACAACTTATCTTATAGAATGATTGGATATTCTTTGCCCTTTCCCCACCCCCCTCTAACTCTCATCCTTGATGGATCTAGAGACCATGCAGTTCTCTTCATCATGGGGGATCACACTGAAATCTTGTATTTCCAAAACGCTTCTCAGCAATAGCCCAAAGCCTCACAAGCCACATCTAAAGGGCCAGCTCACACAAGCAAGTCCCTGAAGTAACAAGGTGTTCACTATGGTGCTGAAAGTCCACAAAAGCAACAACCTCTGGAATTTACTATATAGATTTGGAAGAAATTCCACTCTAACTGTGCACAGTGGTTGTCAGAATTTTTTAGGAAGGCTTTAAAAAGGCGAAAGCACATGACATATTACTAGAATTACTCATCCTTAAAGTCCATCACGGGTCCTTTAGGAAGGGTTTTCCATCATTTCCCACCAACCTAGAATCTAGATTTTTTTTACAGCTCACCGAAAATCTACAAACTAAGCCTTGGCCAATAGTCAGTTTGGAGTCTTGGCTTAGTGGTCTGCAGACCCACCCCACTTCCAAACCTTTAATGGGATTCCCTTTTTCTAGCTCTCTCTAGGAGTGGCCTTTCTGGTGGCCATTACTTAGACCAGGAGGGTGGGTGGGCTAGCTAGCTGCTCTCTCTGTGGATGCCTATTCCTGCAAAAGGTGCCCCAACTTGGAGATGTTCCTAGTTTTATGCCTAAAGATAGATGGCCTTATTTCAGTGCATCTCCCTTCATTCTGTTCCTGCCCAGCTTTACTGAAAGTAGCCACGTGGCAATCAAATGCATAACATAACATATATATATTAAAAATTTTATACATATAAATACACTACAAACAAAAATCAGATGCAGTCAGGCTCAAAACATATTTATAAAGAGCTCAAAGCTTCTGCAAGGAAGAGTGGTTCTCTTCAACTGTTGTAAAAATGAAAGTATGTGCAGGTAGATCTCAGACTCAGAGGCCAGAAGGAGCCATCATGATCATTTAGTTTGGACTGTACATCACAGGCCACAGAACCTCACCCACTCACTCCTGTAATAGGACCTGGCTGTGTTACTGAAGTCCTCAAATCATGATTTAAAGACTTCACGTTATGGAGAATCCACCATTTACACTAGTTCAGACCCGCAAGTAACCTGTACCCCACACTGCAGAGGAATGCAAAACCCCCAGGGTCTCTGCCAATCTGTCCTGGGGAAAAGTTCATTCCTGGCCCCAAATATGGCAATCAGACCCTGACAGGTGGGCAACATGCACCAGACACACGCAGGAAAGAATTCTCTGTAGTAACTCAGAGCCCTACCTACCGTCCCATCTCTGGCTACTGGAGATATTTGCTAATAGTAGTCGCGAATGGGCCATATACCATTATAGGAAACCTCATCGTACCATCACCTCCATAAACTCATTAAAGATAGTCTTGAAACAAGTTGGGTTTTATGCCCCCATTACTCCCCTTGGAAGGCTGTTAAACAACTTCATTCCTCCGATGGTTTGAAACCTTTGTCTAATTTCAGGTATAAACTTGATGGCCACTTTATATCCATTTGTTCTTATGCCAACATTGGCCCTTAAATAACTCCTCCCCTTCCCTGGTGTTTTATCCCTTTGATGTATTTATGGAGAGCAATCATCTCCCTTCAGGCTTTGTTCTGTTAGGCTAAATGAGCCAAGCCTCTTAAGTCTCCTCTTGTAAGTTAGGTTCTCCATTTCTCTGATCATGCTAGTAGCCCGGCTCTGCTTTTGTTACAGTCTGAATTCATCTTTCTTAAACATGAATTGCACACAATATTCCAGAGGAGGTTTCACAAGTGCCTTGTACAATGGTAATAACACTTCCCTGTCTCTACTGGAAATACCTCACCAGATGCACCCTAGGATTGCATCAGCCTTTTTCATGGCCACATAGTCATCCAGTGATTGACCAATGCACCTAGGTCTTTTCCAACTGATATGTCCCCAGCTTACAGCACAAATTCTTGTTATTTCTCAGTCATAGCAAAATAGTTATGTGCTTATATTAAGGAAGAATACATAGCTGAAGCTCTCCCTTGCCCTCCAGAAGTCAAGAGACTGACAGCCACTTAAGCATAAAAGGAATGTGGACACGCTGCCATGATATAAACCAGAAGTCCATTCCTACCTTCATTCTCTGATAAGTACACATTGGTACATCTGTAAACATGTTTTTGAAGAGTTTTTGGAACCACAGTTCAAGACAGTGTGGTTTCCTTCTCCTCTCTATAATGCAATACTACAAAAGCCATAGGATAATGAGTCATTTGTCTTGCAAAAGGAGTTTAAGTGATCAACTTGTGCTGGAAGATGGGCTACAGCTTAGGGAAGAGTAACCCTTTGGGGCAGAACTACCTCATTCCAGGCAATGAGGAGAAGCAGATGCTAGTTCCAAAGCAGTGGCCCACGAGCAGAAATTTGGAATAAATGGTAACCAGAAAACAGAATCAGATATTTAGTCACACAAGTCATAAAACAGATGTGTCAAAGAGCTTATACATTAATCTTAATCCCTCAGTTTTAAAACCAGAGTATTCACTATTCTATACTTTACGCTTCAAATTAAACAGAATGCTTTTTAAAGACAAGGGCTTTTTAAAAAAATATTTAAGTTAATTTGCAAGCATGGAGAGCTAAAATACAAAAAAAAATAATTGTACCTGGTCTCTCACACTGACAAGCTACACATTTACTGTCTTCCGCCTTATTTGACACAAGGCACACTGTACAGTCCCAAGAACCCTTCGGTTTTTTGAATTTGTCTCCAAACCCCAAAGTGACTGTAGTTTCAGTGCAGCTAGGAGAGGAAGTCACTGTTATTGTATTTTCTGTGACCACTGGCAATGTCAGAGCAGGCTTTACTCCAGTTCCAGGCTTTGGTGTCTCACAGGCCACACATTTTGTAGCTTCAGGTTTATTCTGGACTAGACATGTATCACAATCCCATGTTCCTGCTGCTAATTTAAATTTGTCTCCGAAGCCCAGTGTTCCTGTTGCAGGAGCAGTTGATTTAACAGTGCTGCTTAGAGTCAACGTTCCAGTCTGTTTAGCAGGATCTGCTGTCGGCACTTTAGCAGCTTGACAGGTTATGCACTTGTTGTCTGTTGCCTTGTTTTGTAAGAGACATGTGTCACAGCGCCAATATGATGAAGCTTGTTTAGAGGTCTCTTTAAATCCCAATGAACCTGCAGAAAAATTACTTATTGCAGGCCGTGTATAAACTTCTGTGCTTATTGAAACAGGCTGTGTGGCTGTAGGGGGGTGTGTCTTCAGAGAAGTAAAGTCTAGAAAAATATAAACACAAAATCAGGTACATTTACATTAGCTCCTTTGAGGAACTCTTTTTAGCCTTCATTCATCTTACCACACAACAGGATATATATACAGGGGTTCTGGGGATGGGGGAGGTCTCCAGTATCGTAAAAAACACAAGTGGTAACGCCACTGTAAAAAAGCTTCACACCATCCACCCGTTTTTTCCCCCATTGTTAATGTTGGGAGTCCTGGACCACAGTGGACTACCATTCAGTATTTCAACACTGAGCTTGTTTTCAATTTGTCAGCAAAATTTAATCTTAGATGAATGATTTAATTAAAGTTCCTCTATAACTGCAACACTGTATACTAGCCCAAGTTTTACTGTAAGTTCTTTTTAAACGGAACTCATTATCTCACCAGGGCTTTTTAGAAGATCCAGTACACTCCCTTCTTTCAAGACTTTTGCAGGCTTGAAGGCGCCATCGTATTCTTCCTTTTCTTTCTTCTTATTGCTGGTGCTATTTACAGCAGTGGTACCTTTAAAAAGAAAGTTTACTACTTACATGGAGAAACACGCTCAAACCAAACCAAAAGGTTATTTCCTTCTTCCATCCCTCCCAAAAATACAAACTCTTCAAAAAAGTCTTCCTACTTTCCAAGATTTGATTTTTAAAATTTTATGTTCACACAGGATAGAAACTTAGTGTATTATTACAAGAACCATACAAGTCCAATCAACTTTTTATGTATAATTACAAGGTTACTTTCTAATTTCAAGAAACATTTACATAACCTCCCACTTTCAACTTAGTTGACAAGCATAATAGAATTAATGCGGACTCTTACAAAGAAAGGCTGGATGTAGAGCTGGTTGGGAATTTTCCATAAAAAAACATTTTTTTAAAAACACAGAAAATGCAGTTTGTGTAAAACTGAAATTTTTCATAGAAAAAAATTGATTTTGCTGGGCTTTTTTAATTTCTATTTTCCCCAACAGGAAAATATTTCACTTTGGGTCAGTTCATGCCAAATAACAATATTTCAGTTTGTTGAAATGAACCAAAACATTTGGTTTATATAGTCAGTTCAAGATTAAACTGCATCTTCCTATCCTGCCACTTAGCCCCATGAGAGCTGTAGTTCGGATTTATCATGCCTCCATTCTTTCCTATGCATTAGGCTCCCTTTTCAATGATGCTGATGAAACAATCTCTCCTGTGACTGGGCCATATGATGCATCATGGGAGTCACATGACTATTAATGTATCATGGGATATGTAGGATGGTTAGAGAGCCCAGTCCCTAAGGGAGAATGAAGGCATGAGGCACCTGTACTACAAATCCAATGAGACAATGCAGCACCAGGAGGAGATGCAACTTAACATTGAACTCAACTGAAACAAAAGGTTTCAATTTGGAAATATCAACACATTTTGTTCTGATCAAAAATGCTCATATGTAAACACATTTTGCCACTTCTGAATAAATTTTTCAGAACTTTTTGTTTCGCAAATTTTTTTTTTTTGGTATTTTAACTTTTTGTTCCACTTGAGGCCGAAAAGAAATGTAGAAATATCAGAATTTCCTGCAGAACTGAAATTCTGATTTTCATTTTACTGTAGTTATATGTTGTAGTATTAACATCTACTGTTGCAATTTCCCCCAAGACGATTTTCTTTATTCCTTGCTATTATTGAAAACAAACTATTAGGGCCTTCAATTAAGAGAGGGAATGGGAAAGAGGAAGTCTCAAAGGGAGAGAAAAGAGTTGCTTTCAAGTTACCAACATTTTATACTTAGAGAATGATCTGCCTGTCACACTGCTATTACTGTGCCTGTTTATGGATAGAAGACTTCAGTCTCGTGGACTATAAATATAGCATTTGTATGATTGCTCTGACACAAAGTACATTGTAAACTACTTTTTAATCCACTCACTTTTTAATATGTCAGATCAATTTTTTATTACTTTTTGTACTGCCAGACTGGGGCCATATGTGCCAAAGTTCTGGTAAGACAATTTCTATAGCTAAATTATAAATATCCCGAGATAGGATTTCATGATTAAAATGGTGAGACAACCTGAACTGTGGTGGCACAAATATGCAGTTTTAATAAATGACATGTAGAAAGAGTTCCTAAAAAAATCTGGGAAGTTACTCCAGTTTTGATGGAATACAGCTATTAAGATTCAGAAGGGAAGGGAATAAGTTAATAACAGGACTTTCATGTGCAGTAACTACAGCACAGCAAGTGTTTTGAAATTCCTTAGTGTGTAAGATGTGGATCTGACGTATCATTTTAAACAAACAATCTGAAACAGTCAATTTAGAAAAAAATTAGTCAAATATACTTTCAGGGCCCTTGAGTCTCCTGGACAGTTTTTGTAGTTTAAAAATCAGATCTTCCTTTTTTTTTTTTCTCCAATTCTAACATTTGCTGTGTGAAAAACAAGCACTAACAGGAAACTGAATATTAAAAAAAAATGCTATCAAATGCAGAAAGTTAAACTAAAAGATTTTTTTTCTCTATAACCTTTCACTACAGTAATCTTAGGTGCTGCTTGTAACAATGGTATATAAAGTATTCCAATAGTAGTGTGGTTTAAATTTACAGTGTCCCCATAACTTATGCACAAATTAAAGTATGCTTTACACGATAGCATTTCAGTGGCATTTTCATATAACACACTATGCCAGAAGAAACCCTGGCTATGTAAATAAAAAACATCCCTTGCAACAGGGAAGAGAGAAGTATTTAGGGTTGCGGTTGGGAACTGTTACTGCTTTCAGAAGGAACAAGTCAGAGAAATAAAATTTCAAGTCTCAAGGTAAACCAAACACGCTAATGATTATAACTTAGGCATTGTGACTGGAACACAAAAAGGATAAAATAGCAGCCTATAGGAGGCAAGATGGAAGGTGACACACTAGTTCCAATATCTGGTGGAAAATGATCCCATCTGAGAGCATGCAAATGGTGGGGTTAGACGGTTCAGCTGGGATATGCCCCCAAGACAGATCTAGTGCTAGAAAAAATAAAACATTTCAGGTCTGAAATGCTGGAGTTTTAGTTACCTGGGCTAATCAGAAGTGGCACTGGAGTATCACTGGATCCAGAAGCTTGTGTTGATTTCACAACAGGAACACTAAACGTAAACCCAATCTGATAAAGAAAATAAATAAATAAATCTTTTCAATGCCAAAAGGAAGAAATCTTAATCCAGTCTAAGACATAAATACAAATTCAGATTTCAATTCTCTGGTATACAATTTATTTGGCATCCAGCTGAATATCGAAACCTATGTTCCTTTTTCCATTATTTGCCACTAATGCCACTTTACTGTTTTGAAATGTTCTGGTAAGCCTACAGCAAAAGCTTCAGGAACAGTTGAGTTTCTACATGCATTACTTACAGACAGTGGAGGTAGCACTTCTGCCTCAGTAGATTTTACAATTGGAGATGAAAATCTGAACACAGGACTGCTAGCATTACTTGCTGGTTGCATCTAAATTTTCAAAATTAAAAAAATTAAGACTATGTAAAAAGAAAATATGTTGAAAGAAAAAACACTAGCTATTTAAGGCTATAAAAATATAAGGAGTTCTGCAATGAACTTGGGAAAGCTAGTTTTGACATTTATAATTCCCAGACAAGAACTATGATGAAATGCATTTAAGGTTCAGAGTACATATCAGTAGTTGTTGGTAAATACATTACAGTCATGTTTTAATTATTCTAAAACCATATGATATAAACTCAGAAAATTCAGAGTTGAGGTTACACTGAAAATATATTCAAATATGTTAAGGTACAAAAATGCAGCCAAGGCACCTAAATAACCTTAAATTCAACTCAACATTTACCAGGCCCCTCCATAAATAAATGGGCATCTGATTCTTTTTTTAAAAAAACTGTACACAAATATTAAAATGTGTCTAGACATTCTTAATGTTTATTTTTATTGCAGTTATATACATGAATTACTGTGATGACATTTCTTTCCTACTGATGCTTCCAATACCATTTATGGCACTTCTAAACTGTTGAATAAATCTTGGCATATTATAACCATAACAGGCTTTCCAGAGCACTTCCAGGAGCCATACATCAGTATTATCCAATAATTAATCTGACAACTTTGTGAAACTACATCAAAATCTTTCTGGAATCTCATTACACATCAGAATATAATGGCCCTCATTTACTCAACTGGCCATAAGATAATACCACTTAGCCTACCCCTTAATACCACTAAGAACAGTGGTTCTCAAACTTTTGTACTCGTGACCCTTTTCACTAGCAAGCCTCAGAGAGTGACCCTCCCTTATAAATTAAAAACACTTTTAAATATATTTAACATCATTATAAATGCTGGAGGGGAAGTGGAGTTTGGGGTGGAGGCTGGAAGCTCGCGACCCCCGATGCAATAATCTTTTGACCACCCCCAGTTCGAGAACCCCTGACTAAGAACATATCTGATACGCAACACAGAAAACGAACAAGACAAACCAATTCTAATCCTGTAAAGTTTTAAGTACATACAATGTAAAAAATTACCTTGTTAATCACCGGTTGTGTATTAGTGATTGGTGATGACGACACAGTAGCAGTACTGGCGAGGGAGCCAAAGCTGAAGTTAGGCAGTGATGTAGTATTAATTGGTAAGGGTATTTTGGGTAGTACTGGTGCCTCCACCTCCTAAAATTGTATATTTATTTAGTTATTTTTCTATTCTACATTAGAAATTACATTTCCCCCTCTAATATGTATACAAAACAAAAAGCAGCAAAGTCGAATTTAAAATAAAATGATAAAAATATATCCAATCCCCTGTCTTAGTCTACTAGAACATTTTTAACCTTTGGTAGGCACTTTCCACGAGTATGCTATGATCATCATGTGTACAGTAGGTAGAACAGGGAAGACTGTCTCAAAGTTGCTAATTCAACCATTGCCCATAGGATGTGCCATAAAAATAATGTAGAATGAAAGATAGTCTGAGTTGTTCCTCTCCATTTAAAACTTGTTTTTGTTGTTAACATCATTTAACTTTAATAACTAAAATTCTAGAGAAAGGATAGTTTTGCTAGTTGATCTTCCCTATTCTTTAATTCAGATGTGGGATTTCAATACATGCTGAGATATGCAAGAAATCCTCTAGCAAAGCTAAGGAAGACCAGTCTTGAAGTTTCTGACATTTCTAAGGTAAAAAACAGAGAAAGCAAGTTTTGTTCTTTTTTTAAAAAGAAAAAAAAAATCTTTCAGACCTTCTTTATACATCACAGATACACAAAATAGTATAAGCCCTATTTTAGGAACACAGGAATTGTCACACTGGATCAGACCAGTGGTCAATCCGGTCTAGTATCCTGTCTGACTTCATGGTATGTCATATAGTTTAAGATGAGGTGCAAGACAATTATGGAACAAACACAGAAGCTACTGAAGCATAAAGACATTTCTTTTAAGGTATTCAGCTGCTGAAATTAAACTGGGTATTATAAAGATTCAACTAGTTTAATGACAACTCATTAGTGGCACCTGGATCTATGCAGAAACAATTAAGTTGGATAAATTAAGACCTAACTTTCTCCTTGTGTTTATTCCCAAAGGAATTTGGGTTCCCAACTTCTGTATTGGTTCATTTCAACATATTTAATGAAAATTAGGCCCATCATATCTTTATACTAAGTTCTCTTATTTGTGCTACAGAAATAGCCTCCATGATCTCCAATATCCAGCTGGATTTTCCCTCTACATCAGTTCAGTCAAAAGATTAGTCTAACGATTGATAACTCTATATTTAAGACAAAAGAGGCAGTTATAGTTTATCGTATGCTTTGGACTATACATAGTTGAGACACTAAACACAGACATAATTCTGTGGACATGTACTACTATTTATGTGTTTTATTAAAATGATTTTTTTGATAAAAATAAAGACGGAGTGGCTGATTTATGCACCTGGGAAGCATTAGTCAATGTCACTCACAGATCTCTAACATACTTAATATTTTTGCATGCACATATAGTGTTATCTTCAACTTTATTCCATTTCAACTTTTTGATTTGTTCTATATGGTTAAGTCATATAAGATAGAATTATGAATTTAAGTAATACCCTTATTTGCTTACTGCCACTTATTTAATATTTCAATCCTTTAAAATAAACCGTACGTTACCCTGATATATTTACTCAGTGTTTCTTGTACAGATTCATTCAGCTGCTAGTGCGAAACCCTACAATACAATTGAAAGAACCCCTAAAGTAATATGGCCAAAGTTTCCAAATGCAGCCTCTCGCTTTGAGCGCCCAACTTCAGAAATCTAGGGTCTGATTTACAGAAGTGATAAGCAGCTACAGCCTGTATTGACTTCAGCTGGAGATGTAAGTGGCTCAGCACTTCTGAAAAATCAGGGTCAGTGTCTCAAGTTGAGCACCAAAATTGAGGCATACAAAATCAGCGGCTCTTTGAAGACTTGGGCCTATATATCCAACAGAATTATCTATTATTATTTATTATTTGTATTATCTTAGCACCCAGAAGCTTCAATCATTGCCTAACACAATGGGGTCTGGGCTATGTACAAACATGACTGGCTTGTAACTATTACTTTTTTGTGTAGTCTCTTAGGAGCCAAATATTTCAGTTTCACTGCATCCATGCTTTGAAAAATTACATTGTGATGGAGCAATTTGGCTGAAGTATTTTCTCTTACCTGTTTTTCTTGTCCTGGTTGAGATACATAGTGTACTCCTCTTTCCTTTCTCATCTTGCCACCTCCACCACCTCCCACTCCAGAATATAATCCATTGGATGCAGGTGTACTGAATTTGGGGTATGTGAAATTGCTGTCACAGAAATAAACAGTATATCATTAGAGCGCACTCTTATTACTTAATTGTTTTAAGCTCTTATGCCCTCTGTCTGGGCTGGAACAGAAACATTCCTACCAACAGTCTGGAAAAAGCAAAGTTCTTGTCCAAGTTGTCTTGTGTTGGTCAAATAGACATCCCAAGCAATAAAAATATTGCTAAACAGAAAAAGCTACGATCAAAATAAAGTGTCAATCAATCAAAAATCAATCAGTCAGAAACAGTCCCAACTCCACAAAGTGTGATGTCTGAGCCAGCAGAGAAGAAGATGGAAAAATTAAGTTAACTAGTAAAATGTGTTATTCTCCCACATCCTTTATTGCTAGTCTGGACAGTGGACATTTCAAATGAAATACCCACCACCAAATGAGAGACCAGATAGGATGGGTATCGTGAGAGGGAGAACAAATCAGACTACATGTAAACACTGACACATCAAGATTTCAGCGCAGAGAAAATATAAAAAGGATGTCAAGGTACCTGTCTACCACTGTTATGGAATGAACCTTGACAGAAGACAGAGACTCCAGTTTCTGCAGCATGACAGTGAGAGACAGAAGCCTTAGAAGCTACTGCATCTTTCGTATGGCCCTCAACAGAACAAAGAGGTTTTCTGACGTGTTAACATTCCAGAATTTTTTTCAGATATACATACATCAAAGGGATAACATCAAAGTGTAATGGAATTTTCTCTTTTTCATTCCAAAAGCCTGGACAGAACAAAGGGGAAAGATATCCTAACCCAAGTGGAAAAACTACCCGAGGAAATTAAGGAAAAAGGAACAAGATCGAACATTACACCTTGCCCAGATGAAGAAAGACACAGAAGTGCCCAAAGCAAAGAAGAAATTCTATATTGAAGCTCTTCTTCTGGCCAAACAGGTGACTACTAAAAATGTAGACTTAAGCACACACAAAGGCTTTTAAGCCCCAAATCAAGTCCCTGTGAGGATGAGGGCAGAGCCCGAGTTTAACTTTGTCAGGTGCTCCAGAATAATCTCTCCAACTCTGATGGGAACCTATGGAAGAGCACTCTGTTGCCTCTTAAAGCCTAACTAGTGCTTGGATGCTCAACCTTTAACTATCCAAACTTAAAGAGCAGCAAGAATTTTAGAAATTTCATATCTTACTCAATTTAACTACTCCTGCACCAGAGCCCGACTCAGACTCTTATGCAAAATACGTAACCTTTTCTGCATACACCTGTTTGTCACTTACGGAGGAAGTCACTCCTCTATCATTAAAGGAAAGATTCTGACTTACAAGTTCTTACCCAGATTTCACATATGAAAAACTTCTGCAAAAATCCTAAGAGACTTCCCTCGTTTCTTATCAAGAGCCATCCAAGAACTAAACAGACCCACAGATTAGAGTGCAGACTCTCTTGATTAATTAATGTAACTGGATTGACTCTCTTGCAAAAAAAAAAAAAAACTATCAAAAAGGGTGTGATTTCCCTTCTGCAGGAGAGTGGAAATCCACAGAGGTTAGGCTTCGTATAAGTTCATTATCTTCACGCAGAGGATATCTTGTGAGAAAAATTCTATTTCCGCTACAGAATAATCCATTTTGAGGGGGAAATGCTAAACTGAAATTGATACTGACCCTATGAAAGTTGAAAGACTTACAAAAATCATAGAGGAAAACTCAGGTAATCATTTCCAAGGACCACAGAATTGCTCCAAGAGGGTGAGGGCTAGGGATGAAGCAGCAATTTGTCCTGTATGTTACACACAGCAAAGCATCTGATAAGGCCATGCTGCCTTCCACAAAGAGCATTAGATGCAACTAAGAAAATGGTACTGGGTCACACTCAAAAGAACTTCCCTCAGAGAGAAACTACCTTACTGTAGTAACCATCTGCGTACAATAGAACTGATACACCAATTGGTTGCTAGGTTAATATACTCTTCAATATCATGAGACAAAACTGAAGGTGAGACAGGGTAGGACAGGTGGAACCACAGAGGCTAGTGCACTAGGGCGGTTACTTCTGCCATGTCACAGGAAGTGGTAGGTCAACTCAGAGCACCTTAAACCAAGGTTTCACATTCCAAACTATTAGAAAAAAGTGAGGCTGCTACCATACAGAGTGCCCAGATGAACAAAGAAAAACATCTTTACTGCAAAATGCCTTACTTCTACAACATCTAATCCTGACAGAATTGCTAAAGGAGCTAAGGTAATATCAGAAATCTAGTTTAGCTAGCTGGAAAACTGACAACACTTCCTGGAGAAGGGAAATTACAATGTCTCACCAGCCAAACAGCCCCCTCCACAAGAATCATATCAGGGTTGGAAGGGATCTCAGGAGGTCATCTAGTCCAACCCCCTGCTCAGGCAGGATCAATTCCCAACTAAATCATCCCAGCCAGAGCTTTGTCAAGCCTGACCTTAAAAATCTCTAAGAAAGGAGATTCCACCACTTCCCAAGGTAACCCATTCCAGTGCTTCATCACTCTCCTAGTGAAAACGTTTTTCCTAATAGCCAACCTAAACCTCCCCCATGAGGCAACTTGAGACCATTACTCCTTGTTCTGTCATCTGCTACCACTGAGAACAGTCTAGATCCATCCTCTTTGGAACTCCCTTTCAGGGAGTTGAAAGCAGCTATCAAATCCTCCCTCATTCTTCTCTTTTGCAGACTAAAACAATCCCAGTTCCCTCACCTTCTCCACATAAGTCATGTGCTCCAGCCCCCTAATCATTTTTGTTGCTCTCCGCTGGACTCTTTCCAATTTTTCTACAACCTTCTTGTAGCGTGGCGTCTAAAACTGGACACAGCACTCCAGATAAGGCCTTACCAACATCAAATAGAGGGGAATGATCACGTCCCTCGATCTGCTGGCAATGCCCCTACTTATACAGCCCAAAATGCCGTTAGCCTTCTTGGTAACAAGAGAACACTGTTGACTCATAACCATCTTCTCGTCCACTGTAACCCCTAGGTCCTTTTCTGCAGAATTGCTGCCTAGCCATTCAGTCCCTAGTCTGTATCAGGCCATGGGATTCTTCTGTCCTAAATGCAGGACTCTGCACTTGTCCTTGTTGAACCTCATCAGGTTTCTTTTGGCCCAATCCTTTAATTTGCCTAGGTCCCTCTGTATCCTATCCTATCCCTACCCTCCAGCATATCTACCACTCCTCCCAGTTTAGTGTCATCTGCAAACTTGCTGAGAGTGCAGTCCACGTCATCCTCCAGATCATTAAGGATTTGAGACCACTATAGAAGTAAAAATATTGTTTTCCTTCCATAGCATCCACCACATGAAGTTTTACACAGAAAATGGAGAGAATGACTCTTAAATTTCTATACTGACCTTTTAACTAGAAATATTATTACACTTGACAGTTTACCAGAACATTATAGAATCCAAATCTTTTGTAGTTGAGTATTTGTGGAAAAGATGACACTCGAACATAAAGTATAGTGTGTAATTCCTTCAACATAAGTGTCATGTAAATACACTGCAAAGAAAACTGTAGTATAGCATTTTCGTTTAAATTATAGAGCCACACCTGTGTTGAGGCATTAAAAAAGATGTAGCAGTTACGCAACAGAGAGCCTGGCGATCGATGTCAGACTGAACGAATGTTGCACACAGCTGTCACTGGCTGAAAGGAAAGGAATTGTCTATTCATACTGCAATATTTGGCAAGAAAAGGGAAGCCCTTGATGGTAGTAATTGCTGGTCAAGACAAGGATTGTTGGACGAAATTTTGTTTTGTGCTTAGCTGTTAGAGTAAGCGGACTGTTGACAGAACACTTGTGTACTTAGTAAAAACTGTTTCAGTTAATACCAGTGGTGCAGTACATTTCTTATTTTAAAAACCCACGTAGGCCAGAATAGCACTCACATTAGTGCTTTTCATCTGTAATCCAGTATCAGAAAAATTTCCGCCTACCTTTCCTTATAATGTTCTGATAATGCACGTTAAAATTCACAGTGCAAAATTCTTCCATTTAGAGTGGACTAGATTGATGAACTTAAACACATGGCCTTTCTTCCTTGTGTCAGGATCTTGAAACTCGACCATCTCGATGGTCACTGCCTCCCCTAGGTTCAGCATCCACTTTTGCTTCCCCTACTAATCTCTCCGCGTTTGTGAGCAGCAGGTCAAGAAGAGCTCTGCCCCTAGTTGGTTCCTCCAGCACTTGCACCAGGAAATTGTCCCCTACACTTTTCAAAGACTTTCTGGATTGTCTTGTGACATTTCAAGAACTTTGTTTATTTCCTGTCTTCATTTGCTGGTAGGAAGACACGTACTGGCTAATAAATGGTTGTCTGTAAATCATATTACTCTCATGTATCCTTCTTTCATTTAATATAATTACTGCTATCGTTATTAATGTATCTATCATCATTCCCCTCTTTTCTACGAAGCGTATATTAAGAGACTTCAGACATTTCATATGCCATTTCTGAGAAACAATCCGTAAGTGTCCTAGTTTCACATTCTGTTGTGTGATCAAGAAATATTTCTTACTTCCTTTACAAAAAGGGTAAGCCCAGAGATTCCAATGGAGAAAGCAAAAAGCCACCACACTCCTCTCACATAAATAATATAGATTAAATCTAGGAGGTTTGACATACCTTTCAGTTGGCTCTACTTGCTGTTCTGCAGTCAAATTCTTCTCCCTCACTCCCTGCAAATAAAGGGAAATGACTTCAGGTTTCTCTGAATTTGCTACTATTTCAAGCACAAAGCAAGACTATAGTTATGCCAATTCTTACAAAATTTCTTCTGCTTCTTTTATTAGTTAATCTAACTAGAAAAATCTTACTGCATCTACTTAGACTTCAGAGTTAAATCAATATAATAGGCACACTCAAATTAAGCTTTGCAGCTCCAATGGGTGTCCTCAATTTTATCACTATTACTGATTAAAATTGTGGGAGATGAAATTCTTTTTATATTAACCAAATTTCACTAGCATGGCCTGCATGCATATATTATAAACTTTTTGGACCAAAATCTGGTCTGATTTACAAGTCCATGCAATCCCACTGAGGTAATATTTATTGAAATTAAGTAGTATATCATACAATACTAGCCAGGTTTTTATATTAAAAAGCACATGCCATTTTAACAATCCCATCATTCATAGAAACAAACATCTATTGACATCAGATTCATATCATAATCTTCTATCAGGACAAAACACAAACTCTGCAACCTAAATGATTTATGAATTCATAGATATTAAGACCAGAAATTACCATTATGATTATCCATTCTGACACTGCATAACACAAGTCCTATAATTTCACTCATTAATTCCTACATCAAGCCCATAACTTCAATTTGAGATAAAGCATATATTCAGATAGACATTCAATCTTGATTTTAAGACTTCAAGTGATGGAAAATCCACCACATACCTTGGTAATTTGTTCCAACAGTTAATTATCCTATTTAAAATGTATGCCTTATTTCTAGTCTAGTTTATTTTTCCAGACACTGGACTTGGTCATGCTTCTGTATACTAGACTAAGGACCCTTTAATCAGAATTTTTTTTTGCCCTGTGTAGGTACTCAGACTGTGATCTTAATCTTCTCTTGGATAAACTAAATAGATTGAGCGCCTTACATCTTCCTTTGCAAGGTAGTTTTCTGCATCTCTAATCATTCATCTGAACCGTCTTTTCCGAATCCCAATTTTTCAACATCCTTTTTGAAGCACTGAGACCAGAACTGGATGCTGGGCTCCATTAATGGTCTCATTAACACTATATGTAGACATACTGCCACCTCTCTACTCTTACTCAATATTCCTCTTCTTATATATCCAAGGATCATGTTAGCCCTCTTAGCACAGCATCTATCATGACCCTCTAAACTGTTTTCAGAGTCACTGCTTTCTAGGATGTAGTCCCTCACTGTGAGACACACACTTTTTGTTCCTAAATGTATCTTACATTTGGCAATATTAAAATACAGGTTGTTCAAATGAGTCCAGCTTACTAAGCAATCCAGAAGGCTCCTTAGAACTGACTATTTATTTATTTATTTATTTATTTATTACTCCACCAATTTTTGCATCATCTGCAAAAGTAGCCAGCAATGATCTTATATTTTCCTCCAGATCACTGAAGATAATCAATAGCACTGGGCCAAGAACAGATTCCTGAGGTGCCCCACTAGATAACAATTCCTCACTTACAATTACTTTGCAAGATCTATTAGCCAGTTCTTGATGCATTTAATATGTGCCACACTATGTCATTTGCACAGAACTTTATATTCAAAACAAAGTTTACAGTGTGGGGAAACATTAGAACAGATACATGGATAACTGTGAAACACAGCTCATCTCTCTCCCCTTTAATATAACAGGAAGTCTCAGCTAGTCACTAAAATACACATAATATTCCATACAAAACTCCATGTTAAGATAACATTAAGGTTAAAGAGGTAGACCGTCAAAAATTAGAAAATTCAAAATTAAGCCTGCACATATAATCTTATCATAATGCATACCCGCAAGAGGTAGAGCTAAGCTTAAGCCATTTTTTCTGAGTTGCTATTGGAACAAAATATCTTTCGTCTCTTGCTGACTAAAAAGGCAACCCTAACAGATCACAACCACTAGGTTTCTCTCTTTAGTTCCTTTTTATAACTACTTATTTTCTTCTATTAAACACTTTTACTCCCTGCTCTAAAGTGCAATGAGTTTCTTTTCTAGGTTCTCACTTGGATCAACATGTAACCATCATTAGTTACAAGGGGCAGTTAAGGTCAACAACATAAAACAGATCCTCTTGCTCCCCGGGCCCTTCCAGACATGATACTTAAATCCAAACTGAAATGTTAAACACAAAAATGCTAAACTGAGGCACCCCCCTCCCCATATGGAAGCTGTGGTGTGTTATTTACTAGCAGACATTTCCCATTTAGAGTTCAAAATTCACTGAATATTTTTATTTGATTCTTACAACTTTTGAGTCTAATGAAAATCATGATAAAATATTCATGCTATCTACATAACAGTTCAAAATTTCAGTTTAAGTGTTATATTGTAAAACTGAAAACCCTCACGTTCTGCCCTCTACCATCAATACAGGTCAAAGTTAGGACTGCTTAGGTTCCTTACCTGGCATGTTCCCTATACTTTAGTACACTTGGATTTCTTTTAAAGTGTAACCTTAATTTTGAATTTCCTGGGTTTGTAATGTTTGGTTGGGGGATTCTGACTACATCCCTGTAATGTTTTTTATCCTAAAGTTACAGATACCCATCTCTCAACTTTAATTCCATCTTAATACTTATTTGTCTTGAAATTTCCTTGGTTTCTAAGTAATTAAAAAAATTATACACGAACACTAAACAAGAAAACCCAAAAGAGAATGCTGCCACCCAATATCTCAAATGATTTGTAAGATATGTAGTATCACCCTTAAAAGTTAAAAGAAAAAAAGGTTTAAGGGCATGTAGAACTGATAAATGAAATTGTTTTTAATTGTTCACTTTATTAATGTAAGTTCTGTTCACCATTCACTACACTTGCCTGCATTGTAACTTCTGTTCACTGTTTGCCATATTGTAATTCAAACCCCATTTTAAAACGCTCACTCCGTTTTGTAAAAGCTTCCTCCAACCTTCATTTTTGCAAACCCTGCTGTAATCTTATTAGTTAGTTTAGATGTGTGAATGAGGCATGTATGGATGATAAAATCAACCTCCAGCCCCAGCCTGTCCTGATGAGGTGAAGTTCAACTACCAACGGCTGAAGACCTAGACAACAGTGAAACAAAGTAAAAAGCATCCACCCTAAAAAGAAAAGGACAAAAGAACAACAGAAGGAAGATCAAAGCCAGGTTCAAGGCTGAAAGTCACGCCTGCAATTGACGGGTGATCAATCCAAACCCAAAGGCAGCGTGACACAGCAAGACCTATAGACTTTGAATCCAAACTAAAAGCCTGTAAAAAAGAAGGGTGAGATAAGAGACTTTGGGTAACATTCTGCTGCCAACATGGAGCCAGCCACCTGCTGATTAATTTAACAACAGCAGAATGAAGCAACTCCCATGAACTAACATAGGGAAAAATCCCTATAAAGCTGGACTCTGAAGACTGAGGACTTTGAGTCTATGGTTCTGCTGCCAGCCTCCAGGAGCATCAGGTGCACCTGACCCGGACTCGGCTCCACTCTTGTGTACAGAGTACCTGGCCAGTATTCTGTCACAAGCAACTTTAGGCTGGTAACTATAATATCTACACAGAACTTGTATGAATGATTGTGTGAATGGATATATATAGATAGATATATATATATAATCATAGGAATAAGTAACCAAACAACATTGTTTGCTGTTATCTTTTATTTTATTATGGTATTTACAATAAATGTGACAAATGTCTTGTCCCCTTTAAGATCCTGCTAGTTTTTATTGGTATAACAGGCAGATTTTCAATGGTATAACAAACAGCATCCCAACTATAGTGGCCAGCTAAGCTGGGTTTACAGCTGATTTGCATTACCAAAGTAGTGCAAGTCAGTCAAAGTGCAGTGATGATCCTGGCCTCTGATTTGTAAAACTGGCACTCTGTAAAAAAAAAAAAAAAAAAAAAAAAAAAAAAAAAAAGGGGGGGCAGGGTGAGCCCAGTCCCTGAGTCCCACAGTATGTCTACACTGCAATAAAAGATCCACCACACCGAATCTCAGAACTTGGGTCAACCAACTGAGGCTTGCAAGGCTCAGACAGCAGGGCTAAAAATAACAGCATAGATGTTCAGGCTCAGGCTGGAGCCTGGCCTCTGAGACTTTCCTGCTTTGCAGGGTTTCAGAGCCCAGGCTCCAGTCTGAACCTGAACATCTACACTTCTAGTTTTAGCCCCACAGCCTGAGCCCCACGAACCCAAGTTAGCTGACTGTGGCTCTGCAACTTAGTGTCATTGTTTTTTTATTGCAGTGTAGACATGCCCCCAATGTGTCTGCACTGTAACAGCTCACCGTATGTTCCTGTCTCAGCTCCCACCGCAGTACTGCCTTGATTCAAAATGGGGAGTACCAGGAGCAGTGCCACGGGCAGCGTTTCAGGCCTTAATGCCCAAGTTACGGCCACGGAACCTCTAAAAGTAGTGACAGTTAAGGGCCAAGTCATCTACCAACAAGAACTGTTGACACAGAAGTCCAGTCTTCTCATGCCACTGACTCATTATAACCAACAGAACTGCTTCAAGCAAATGAACTGTAGCACTGTCACAAACTTGAGCAGTGACATAACTCTGAAGCCTCTATATTCATAACAATTAAATGTAATCATTTATTCAGCTTCATTACAACCTAATTTCTTCAAATATAACCATTGCACAAAAGATTTCAATTGATTTTAAGTACTGCACATAGGAGTTTGAAGTGTCTCATTTTTTTATTAAGAACACTCAAGAAACAAAAAGACTTGACCGATTGATTACGTCTATCATTTAAGAAAGTTAACTCAAACTTATTAACCGATTTACTTGTAAGTCCTCAGAAAATTTGTTCTGTAAAAAGAGCAAGTCCTGCAAGTTTAGGGAGGGTATGCTGTTTTTTTTTTTTTAATAACCAAAAGGTTAAATCCCTGCTTTTAAGGACAAAAGGGAACTCAGACTTAACTACTGAGCCATAACCAACTCCGCCATAATAGACTATTACAAATGTCTGTGGCTGGGAAATAATATGTTCGTGTGCTGCCTAAAATCCACTCAAGCTTTACTCAGAAGAGCCCAAGGGAGAATACTTGTTCTGAGTTTTAAAAACCATGCTTTCTACAGAAACGTAAGTGGCACCCTCTTTCCTCCAAGCCTATGCGACTCAGTTGTTCAGCCGTTTTACAACCCATAAACTTCACTTAACTTTCAAAAATATCCATAGGTTGGTTCCTCCCACTTATGCCAGGGCTACTTAATCCTCCTCCATAGACTATATCTGGCAAAACAGATAGCAGCACAGGCAGTGGGGTTCCCTCACTCTTCTGGTTCAATCATCTCAAAAGCTATCCTCCTAACTTTCCAGTCCCCAGTATTTGCATAATAGAAAAGAACAAAGTACAATTTTTGTCCAGGAACTACGGTATATTAGAACAAACTGCAAAAGTTTATATGTTTTGTAAGTTACCTATAAAATTTTAGAGTAACACAAACTGAAATGCCCTGCAGGATCTCACAAATTAGATCACTGGGAGACCATAGTTTAACTGAAAGGTAGTTTATACCCAGCTTAAGTGTGTTTATTTAGCATGACAGTAATCCAAGTTTTGCTAGATAATTATTTCAGCAGATGTTTTTTGTAAGACTGTCAGAGAACTGATCATAACTAGTTCTCAAAATTTACTGCATTTCTCTGCTATCCTTTCAGTCCAAATATAGTCCAAGCTAACAGCATATCCTTACACTGAGGATGACCAACCAATCACATACTGGTGCATGAATACAATAAATATTGACACAAATTCAAATATTCCTCCTACAAGGATTCCTACTGTCTTAAGCATTATCCTCAGCATTCTATAAATTGTCTTGACAAGTAAGAACACCTCAATAGAAGAACAATTTATAGCTCTTCCAAGGGTAAGAGAAAGCATACTTACTTTGTGCTTTACATCTACTCTCTGTCTAATCTTGCCTGACTCAGCAGCTGGAGTCAGAGATGGTTTAAAATACTGTAACCGGCTCATTGACTGAGAAATTGTCTTCGGTGTCACTAATTTCTGGACTGGAGGGTGCTGGGATTCCACCTTTAAAAGAAGCAGCAATCAATACAGTTAGTTTGGAGGCTTTGGGATCATTTATATTTACTTAAAAACCTGAATAAAACTAGCTAACTACCTCTACGCAATCACTGCGCTCAGTGAGGTGCTTTTGTGTGCGATACAGGTATTCAATGCGCATGGGGAAATTAGGAAGAAAGTCAAGCAAGGTATCCAACGGTGTCTTGAATCTAACACCAGGATTCCTCAGCTAATTTTAGTAACATTTTAGGAACATTACTTCACTGAAATCAGAGTATTATCTTGTTTTACACATATAACGAAATTTGTGCTCATAGTTGAAGACAGGAAATAGATTTCTATGTCAAAGTGCTAATGGCTAATCAGTCAACCCTCTGGATTTGATTACTCCAACAAATCTCATCCTAAAAAAAATACAACAGCATTAGTCAACTAAGCCCTCGAACCATGCAGGCACTTTGAAAATTTTACCCCACATTTTATTTTACTAACCCATTTTAAAGAGACAATGTCAATTCAAATTTTATCCAAAATTTTGCATTTTGCATAAAGCAAGCTTCTACAGAAAAATCAAAAAGATGAACACAAAAAGAATCTTAAATTTATTTCTTTTTAAAAAACATTCCAATGTTAAGAGCTGTTTTAAACAAATATCACATGCACTATATTTGCAACTTACACATTGGTACACAACATATCTAAAAATTAAACTGACTTCACTGGTTTTCATTGTCCTAAAGAAATGTTTGAATATGTAAATAGTGAAAATTAATTTGAATTTTATTATCTGCTTCACTTGCAGTAATCTAGTTTTGCCAAACTTCAGTAGAGAAAATAATTTACAATATTATTTTTAAACTAACAATATCCCTATAACTCAGGATGGAGCCAAATTTTATTTCCCTAGTGTAATTTCAAGGATTATTTCATGAAAAGGATCTTTCTAGAAGCTCATTACAATAATGTTTCTCGTCTCCTTCAGAAACCTTCCATGTGTTTAAGTTCATCAATCTAGTCCACTCTAAATGGAAGAATTTTGCACTGTGAATTTTAACGTGCATTATCAGAACATTATAAGGAAAGGTAGGCGGAAATTTTTCTGATACTGGATTACAGATGAAAAGCACTAATGTGAGTGCTATTCTGGCCTACGTGGGTTTTTAAAATAAGAAATGTACTGCACCACTGGTATTAACTGAAACAGTTTTTACTAAGTACACAAGTGTTCTGTCAACAGTCCGCTTACTCTAACAGCTAAGCACAAAACAAAATTTCGTCCAACAATCCTTGTCTTGACCAGCAATTACTACCATCAAGGGCTTCCCTTTTCTTGCCAAATATTGCAGTATGAATAGACAATTCCTTTCCTTTCAGCCAGTGACAGCTGTGTGCAACATTCGTTCAGTCTGACATCGATCGCCAGGCTCTCTGTTGCGTAACTGCTACATCTTTTTTAATGCCTCAACACAGGTGTGGCTCTATAATTTAAACGAAAATGCTATACTACAGTTTTCTTTGCAGTGTATTTACATGACACTTATGTTGAAGGAATTACACACTATACTTTATGTTCGAGTGTCATCTTTTCCACAAATACTCAACTACAAAAGATTTGGATTCTATAATGTTCTGGTAAACTGTCAAGTGTAATAATATTTCTAGTTAAAAGGTCAGTATAGAAATTTAAGAGTCATTCTCTCCATTTTCTGTGTAAAACTTCATGTGGTGGATGCTATGGAAGGAAAACAATATTTTTACTTCTATAGTGGTCTCAGATCCTTAATGATCTGGAGGATGGCGTGGACTGCCTTCTCAGAGTCTGCAGATGACACTAGCACTGGAGGGAGTGGTGGATATGTGGAAGGTAGGGATAGGATACAGAGGGACGGAGACAAATTAGAGGTGGCAAAAGAAAACCTGATGAGTTTAACACAGGACAAGTGCAGAGTCCTGCATTTGGGATGGAAGACTTCCATGGCCTGACACAGACTAGGGACTGAATTGGACTAGCAGCAATTCTGCGCAAAGACCTAGGGTTAACAGTGGACGAGAGTGATATGCGTCAACGTGTTCTTTATCAGAGGCTAAACAGCATTTTGGTGTGTATAAGTAGCAGGCATGCAGCCAGATCGAGGGAGTGATCATTCCCTCATTTGACGTTGGTAAGGCCTTCTCTGGAGTCCTGTGTCCAGTTTTGGGGCCCACACTAACAGAACATGTGGAAAAATTGGAGAGAGTCCACGGGAGAGCAACAAAAAGATTAGGGGGCTGGAGCACATGATTTATGAGAGAGGGTGAGGGAACTGGTTGTTTAGTCTGCATAAGAGAGAATGGGAGGGTGGGAGGGATTTGATAGCTGCTATTCAACACCTGAAAGGGGGTTCCAAAGGAGGATGGATCTGCCTGTTCTCAGTGGTAGAGATGACAGAACAAGGAGTAATGGTCTCAAGTTGCAGTGGGGAGGTTTTAGGCTCTGGATTTTAGAAAACGTTTTCCCACTAGGGGTGTGAAGCATGGAATGGGTTTACCTACGGGCGATGGTGGAATCTCTCTTACAGGTTTTCAAGTCACTTGACAAAGCCCTGGTTGGCTGATTTAGTTGGGAACTGGTCTACTTTGAGCAGGGGTTGGACTAGATGACCTCCTGAGGTCCCATCCAACTTGATGATTCTATGATCCTAAATGTATCCACTATTAGACGTATCTGAAAAACTTGAAAAATCTATTAGTTATTTTTCACTATTAACACCCTGAAGGCATCGGACTTTACCATACTATTATTCTCATTAGGGCGTCTTTAACAACAGCTGACCTTATTCTTATGTCGGAAAACATTGGTTTAAATTATAAGTGACAGAAAATTATTTAAACATTCTTCCCTTCTCACATACCATCATTTTCCAAGCAGAAGGCATTAAGTACACATGTAACAAGTTTTATTTCGTTAGTTTTAAAACAAACTGCAAAGTCATTTTAGCCAACATTATAATTTTATTATTTTTTCCCATTCTGGTTATTCTTCCCGCACAAGACTTTCCTCAAACTCTTGTCTAACCACCCTTGCTTGTCAACAAGCTGGGGTAAGAGTAAGCTCCAGGTTAGAGTTCCAAGAGTTCTCTTAGGCCACGTCTACACTACACTATATATCGAATTAGCTAAATCGGATCTTCATAAAACTGATATTATAAATTTGATTTACACGCGGCCACATTAGAACAGTACATTCGCGTTGTGCGTCCATGGTCCGAGTGCTAGCGTCGATTTCTGAAGCTTGCATTGTGGGTAGCTAATTCCGTACTATCCATAGTTCTGCAGTCTCCCAGCCCTTGGAATTATTTTAATAATAAAAAAATCTTGCTGGTTGAAGCTTTGTGGGTGGTTCTGGGTAATGTCGTCAGTCATCTTCCTCTGGAAACAACAGGCTGACAATCCTTTCGTGCCGTTTTCCCTGGATTGCTCCTGGCAGACGCCATAGCCGGCAACATGATCCGTCAGCTTGTTTTTTTTCCGGCACGTATGTGTACTGGATGCCAGGACAGAGCATACTCCAGCGCTACACAGCAGCATCTTGCTTTTGTGGATAGAGTGGTACAGTTGTTCTGTAGGTCTACTGGCCGGGTAACTGGCAATTGAGATGACAGTTATCTCTCCCTTCTGTACTGTCCCTGTTATCATGGGTGCCTGCTGAGATCGGCGGGGCGCAAAAGCAAAATGGGATGACTGAGTCATCTGCTAGAATAAGGGCAAATGTACTAGAGACCAGTGTATCAAGCACAGCTGCTCCTGTCAGTATTCACAGGAGGTGTCCTGCAACACCCATCGTTGCTTCCTCCTCCCCACCTTCCTGGACTACCGTTGGCAGTGTTCCCCGCCTCCCCCCGTTTGTGTCATGAAGTTATAAGCAATGCAGGAATAAGACAGAGACTGTTAGTGAGATAAAATGGGGGAGCAGCTCCGGGGCTATGACAGTCCGGCAGACAATAAGCGGTGCGGGGAGAGGAGCCCAGCATGCTGCTGCTCTGACAGATCAGGCGTACAGAAATCTATCTTCTTTACACAGGAAAGGGAGGGGCTGATTGAAGCTCGCCCCCAGTGCTATGAGGAAGCGGGTTACCAGCCGGTTCATGTACCATAATATGGGAATAATGGAGTCATTCCCATTTTTACCAGGCGCCCCGGCCAGCCTCCCTAAGGGCCAGCAGGAGCCTCACGGCTGAATGGCGACAATGGATATCAGTCATATTCCCGTTCCCCCGGGGAGGTGAGCGGAGCGATTACTGCTCTCCTGCTGCAGCATCACGTCTACCGCAGCAATTCATAATAGAGGCTGACAATAAAAGAAGTCAAGAAATCGATTCTTTCCTTTTCTTTCAGCTGGGGGAGGGGAAGAACTGGAGAGCTTTCCCTGACCACGCCAGACACTTGTTTGAACCTACAGACACTGGAGCTCAGCCGAGAATGCAAAACTTTTCGAGGATGGCTGTGGACTGTGGCGATAGCTGGAGTCCTCTGTACCCCCTTCCTCCCTTCCATGAGCGTCCATTTGGATTCTTTCGCTTTCCATTACCTTGTACATGCAACCACTGTGTAGCTGGAGATTTTGTCAAACGCTTTGGAATTTATCTTCGTAACGGAGCTTGATACAACAGATTTGTCTCCCATAAAGCGATCAGACCAGTCTCTCCCGTACGGTCATGCTGGAGCTCTTTTTGGGATTTGGGACTACGTCGCAACCCGTGCTGATCAGAGCTCCGATGTGGGGCAAAGAAATGTATTCAAAGTTTGCGTGGGCGTTTCCTGTTTACCTGCCCGCTGCATCCGAGTTCAGATGCTGTCCAGAGTGGTCAGTGGTGCACTGTGGGATACCGCCCGGCGGCCAATAACGTCGATTTCCGTCCACACTAACCTTAATCCGATATGTTTATATCGATTTTAGCGCTACTCCTCTCGTCTGGGAGGAGTACAGAAATCGATATAAAGTGCTCTTTACATCGATATAAAGAGCGTTGTAGTGTGGATGGGTACAGCGTTAAATTGATTTAACGCTGTTTAAATCGATTTAAACGTGTAGTGTAGACCAGGCCGCAGTAACAGATTTCAAGAAAGAGCAACACGAAAATAACCTACCCCAGAAGCGGAGTGGGTAACCATTCCAGCCCTCCCAGCTACAGTGTGGACAAGACAACATTTTAGTCATTAATAACCCAAACAAAATATAATGTTAATGTTACGTGAGTTAATATCCTATTGTTTATATCCACTATAGGTTTGCAGAAACTTCACAGTACTTAAAAGAAATAAATATTTTAATTCAATTGATAAACTACCTGGGTATCAGCGAATCTTTACCTGTTTTCTCTTTAAATGGAAGCGAGTAATATCCAGCATGTTCCTGTCCACAGGCTGTAAGGAAAAAAGCAACACATTGGAGGAAAAATTCTTGACAATGACGTTGGCATGCAACAAAAGAGAAGACAGTTTAGAGACCAACTTACAGAAGACAGTGGAGAAGCAACAGAAGATGGAATCCTTTTAGCATCCTGTTGAATAAATATTACAGTAAGTTAAACTATATTAAGAAAGTTTTCACCAATATGGTGCAGGTAAGTTTAGAATGTGTTACATGCTCTTGCATTAAAACACAATAGAGTAAAATGAGAGCCATTTACTGCTAAAGGACTTGACATCTTCTCCAGAGACTGCAAGATGCGCCGCGCTGTGGAACTTGTCACTCCATAGGATTGCACATTTGCTTGCTTAGCTTTCATTTGTCTTCTGACTGGTGTCTGAAAAGTTAGCATGATAAATGTTAAAATGCTGGACTTCAACAGTCATATATTTGTTTGTTTTGGGACAACAATGGGTTGGATCCCAATATTTTAGAAGAGATGTGGGCAATGAGCTCAATGAGGACCTATTGAAGAAAATGGGAGCCTACTGGTTTCACAACAAGAGTTGGATTATCCTCTCATGTGCCTGAAACAAGGGCGTGGGACAAAGTGATGTCTTAAATCACTTCAATTCCTAGCCTTTGAATCAAAATGTAAAACGCTGAAAAAGAAGAAAATAATGGGCCTGCTATCTTTTTTGAAGGAGGGCAGGAAAGAAAATTTAAGTAAAAGGCTCATATTGCAAGTCACTTCTGAAGAATGTACTTTGAGTAAGCAAGAGAAGTCTGATTTATATGACAGTATAGTGAATCATCTTAATCAGTTTACATCATGATCAGGAATTCCAATTTTTAGTTTCTTTTTTTAATTATTTTCAGAGTTTTGCTACTACAGTGCCTTGTAACTTCTTTATAAAGAAGAGAAACCTTTATATTTACAACAATACATATCAAATAAAACTATAAAGAGAAGCAACAAAGGTCAAAAGGAAGAATACTTGGAAAACTTTCTTGAATACTAATTTATAGTTGGTATCCTATGTTCCACCTGTGTAAGCACAGACAAATGCTGTGTATCACAATGTTGCTATGTGCAGGCAGGAAGCAAAGCATAGAAGGTACAAGCAGCTAGTAATACTGGCTGTAACCCACAGCAAATAGCATGGGCAGGATATGAATTTAGTCCCACTTTCAAAGGAAGCTTGCCATTTTAGTTCCCCTTCCCCAGGCCCAAGTATCTTTATTTTTTAAAACTGATTTTTGAAAAATTTCAATAATTTTTTTTGGCTGTTTATTGCATTTATTGTATTAGATATGGTCTTAGTCTATAAAACATTCTTTGTCCTTAAGAGCTGTATCTTTGTAAAGTGCCATGTACATCCATTCGGATTATGTAAATGTTTAAATGGATTGTGTTACTGTGTCTATCTTGACACTGCATTTAGGATTGTATCCTAATCTCTGCTGAGTAGAAGAATAAAGGTCAGCAAAATTACTTTGTTTGTAAATAGTATGCCACAGGACTCTTTGCTACTTTAAATATGAAAATTTTCAAATAGGCACAAATATCTGTTCCTGCTGTAGTTAAGGTTACCTGATGTTTTAGACGCACACACACTATATACACATACATACTATATGTATAGTTAAGTATATGTAAGTTATATATAAATTGTTAAGCAACTTGAAAGCAATCACTACTGGTTTTGCTATAATGCAACTTTTCCAATTTCAAGATACATGATAAGGTATAACTTTGTTATAATACAGCTTGCCCCTGTCTCTCAGACAACAAACAGCACTGTACTATTTGTAAGTTTCACTGATCGCTTCTACAACATTCCTAAAGCCAGACTGCTATTACACAAACAAGGTAGTCTGACTGACCTTTTACTTTTCTACTCAGCAGCGATTAGGATGCATGGAATTCACCACGGAAACCTGTATTCAGTGTTTCACTTATTCTGGTTTACATCCACGAAGAACAAGAGAAGCACAGGTCTTCATGAGAGCCAAGGACTTAGTACCACTTCTCCAGTGAGACAAGGTGGGTGAAGTAACATTTCTTATTTGACCAACTTTTGTTGGTGAAAGACAATTTTCAATCTTGACTTTGAGTTTTCACCAACAGAATTTGGTCTGCTAAGAGATATTACCTCACTCACCTTATGACTCTCATAAGGATCTCATCCAGGATTCCAGATCCTGGAATCAACATGGCTACAACACTCCTTTTAGTGGCTGTTTGTTGAAATATAAAAACTGCGCAAGAGTGTATATGCACACTGGAGAAGCAACAGTTGCTCTACAACAGTTTTTGAACTCAAAATCAGTTTAATAAGCAACTATTCATCACCAGTAGTCCCACAGGTTAATAAGCTCATAAAATTTACTTTTAAAACTGGAAGCTTTCCTGGTTAAAGACTTCTACATTTGACAGTTTCCTCCTCCATTACTAAATGTCAGTGATCTCTCTATAATAGTATAGTCTCTACTACTGAAGTATTTGATAATAAAGTAAGCTTTTGATCTATCTTATGTGCACATTTTCAAAGACAAAATTTTCATTTTACATTTCAACTGCTCTTCCCTGCCCATATCACCAATAGTATCTCTTACCTGATAAGGAGTAATTCGTATTTTAGATTGCCTTGCTGCTGCAGCTGCACCACCATAAGTGGTTTTTCCAGGGTAAAATGGAGAATCCCCAAGCTGGCTTGTCTTAAGGACAGAAGCATTACCAAGTGACTGCAGAGAGACATATTAACAGGTAGTTAGCAAAATGGACACAAAACTAATGTGATTAGAACTTATATTGTGCAGTACTCACAGGGGATAAGGCTCCAAAAGCAGATAAGTTGAATGCAGGTTTTTTAGAGCTGGTAGCAGAATGTTGTGTGAGAGAATGAGATCGTTCAGTCTCTGTGGACCAGAGAGGTGGTACGGATGTATTTTTTGAAACTGCGATATCTGACAAAAGGACACATTGTGTGTGTGTGTAAATCATATTATAAATTGTAAGCTAGTTAATATACACAGAAAATTGGATATCAAACAGCATTAAAGAGACACATAATAAAATCCCCAATATTTAATCCTGCATTATTCTACCCCTGGGTTTCAGAGTTCTCTCAACAGACTAATATTGTTTATTATGGCAATATAATCTGCATCAAAAAGTAGGAGCACCAACATCATTCCTAAACCCAGGCCCTGTTCACAAAAGTGCATACACAACTAGCCCTTATAATGGGAATTCAAGGAACTAAACAGAACTGAACAATACTTATGGATTTACTACAAAACAGTATTTCTTCTTTCTGATGAAGACAGGAGGAGACTATAAACACATGGGGATTGGTAATCAGGTACTAAGTCCTTCACACATAGGTTAATGGTTCAAGACTAGCCCAGGTCAGAAATGACTCATTCATAAGTCTGGTAACTTTTTAGTTATCCATCTGAAATGAGATAATGCTCCTGTTCCCGTTACTACCAAATAGTCCATAGAAACCACCAGCATTCTTACTGGCAAATTCAGGTAGGCCAAGAATTGCAATAGCATGGAAACAACTATCCTCACCCCTAAGAATTGCTCTCCCCCTTTCTGGAGGAGCTATGTTAGATGCACAGTATGTGGAGACCTGTAACATGGCTGCCTGTGCTGTCCAGCACTTACTCTGAAAATAAAGAACCTCAGTCTTCAAAGGTGTCAGTCCAAAACTTAAAATTTTTACTTTAAAATGTTGAAAATGTTGTTCCTTAGTGAATGTCGTATTCATGAAATGTGACAGACTTGTCAGTATTGAAACTGAAGTCCTCTGTCCAAAAACAGATACACCTCTACCCCGATATAACGCAGTTGTGGGGAGCCAGAAATCCCTACCGTGTTATAGGTGAAACACCGTTATATGGGGTAGCAGTGGCACGGCTGCAGAGATGATTTAAAGAGCCCAGGGCTCCGGACGCAGGGAGCCCCAGGCCCTTTAAATCGCTGGCCGAGACCCGCAGCCGCAGCCCCGGGGTAGCGGCAGCAGGGCTCCAGGGGCGATTTAAAGAGCTCCAGGCTCCAGCCACTGCAGGGAGCCCAGGCCCTTTAAATCGCCGGCTGAGTCCCGCTGCCGCAACCCCAGGGTAGCAGTGTCAGGGCTCCACGGTGATTTAAAAGGCCCGGAGCTCCCCGCAGCTGCCGGAGCCCTGGAGCCTTTAAAGTGCTGCCCGAACCCCGCTGCTGCAGCCCCGGGGTAGCGGTAGCAGGGCTCCAGCAGTGATTTAAAGGGCCCTGGGCTCCCCGCAGCAGACAGAGCTCCAGACCCTTTAAAGCACCACCGAAGCCCCACTGCTACTGCGCTATATGTGAACCCATTATATCGAGTCATGTTATAGCAGAGTAGAGGTGTAAACCACAGGCAGTGCAAGTCTCCTCACATGACCCTGACCATATTGCCTCAACTTTAACCTGCAGAACACTCCAGCCCATTTTTAGGGCTGAATTACACTGGTGATTTTGATGTGAACATCTATTTACGATTAAATATATTGAGACCTCCACCCCATTTCATGAGTACAATGAGCTGTCAGTCACTACTACCTCAACTCAAATCTGAGTATAACCTAGTTGAAAGGCTCGTGTTCCATCACCAATTCCTGAGACACCCTAGCCTCATAACAGCATTTTTCAGAACACTCATCTAAAAATTACAAAGTAATGTAATATTTCAGATACTTAAAGTTAAATTCTTAAATACCAGAAGATATACATCTAAGTAATTGGCACTAACAAATTCTGTATTTACTGAGATGACAGATGGCATACAAACACTCAATTTATTCATGCTGTGAAACACAATCATCATATAAGGCAGATATGACCGTAATAAAATGAAAGTTACCTTTATCAGATGCTCTAGAGGAGAAGCCACTAGTAGTTGAGATGTTATCATCATCATGCTGAGAGGTAGAATCTTTGATTTCTTTTACAAGGGAGAGTCCAGAACTGCCAATTGCAAATGCAGAGGATGTGGAGGGCTCACAATGTGGTGACGGAGAATCCAACATGGTGCAATTCAAATGACTCCGATGAAGAGAGGGTCTTGTTAATACATCTGAGAAGTTTAATGCAGATCTACTTGTGGACGGTTCTAAAGAGGAATTAAAAAACACAATTAGCATTCTATTAGGCAAGATGAACGTACAAGCACACAGAAATCAAGAGCCGTTTTCCATCAACAGTCGTTCTACTGTCATGTATCAAGTACAAAAATAAAGATAAGCCAAATTTAACTTCTTCCTCATCCATACAGGGTTTCACTTAACTGTCCGATGACAGCAGCAGCACTATATGCAAATACTTAAATTCCTGCGACATTAAACAACATTTTAAAGTACAAAGAAGTTAGGAAATTCAGTGTCAAGGTTTCCTTAGCAGCCCTAATTTTGTCCCGTATGTCCATTTACTCTCAAATAGGGTCTTTCATCACACAAAATATATGAATATTTACAAAATGCATGTATGAAGAAAATGATGAGATTCAGACAGACAAGTCGCCTAAATAATATAAACTCTATTAGATAAAAAGTATTAATAGTCACTTGATTATATGTAATAAAGGTACTTTTTTTGGTATCTTCTCTAAATGTTATTGTACTGGCTCCCCCTACAGATGAAAAATGTTGGGTCCCTGCCATCAGTTATTGCTGGGATTTTAGCATACAGAGGATACAAACCTCTTGGTTTGTGTGAAAATCATGTCACCCTATAGTAACCAGATGAGCAATATCTGAAATAAATCAAAAGGTCTGAAGTTCTAACTATTGGTGGATTAGGTCTTATAGTTCTTGTGTGAAGGAGACTGCTATTACAATATATTTTATCTAAAAGGAGCCCGAGGCCTTCCTCAGAAGTTCTAGGAAAGCAAATGCTATTGATATCAACATCTATGGATTAGCTCAGTGTCCAGAATCATGGCAGATTTTTATGACAACATCTGGAGAGGAATTATATATACCAGGCTAAAGGTTCAGCTTGGGAGAGGGCATCTGTGCTTCAGGTCAATGGTTCCTGAAAGCTGATTATATGGAGTTTGTTTTTTCTGCTCTCAAGTCATTAAGATTTATCTGTGGCATTCCCCATTCACATCATAACTGGTCAAAGGTTCTGGACAGTAGTGTAATTCCTAATCCTTTGGAGTTGTTTGATTAAATCTGCTGTGTGGTTGCCTTGCTGAGAAGTTCTGTAAGTACTTCTCCATTGAAGGCAGTATGTGTTCCTCAGTCCTGAAGACATCTCCTATTCCTTTATGAAAACTAGCTCTCTAGTCAAGGACTGAGAGTGCTGTAAATTTTCTTAGGGTATGGCTACACTTGCAGCTGTACAGCACTGGGAGTTGAACCTGTCTTCGTACAGCTGAATAGGTAAAGCGCTGCAATCTGGCCATACTGACAGCTACCAGCGCAGTCGTGGCCACATTTGCAGCATCTGCAGCAGCATTGGGAGTGGTGCATTATGGGCAGCTACCTCAGCGTTCAAGTGGCTGCAATGTGCTTTTCAAAAGAGGGGGGTAGGGTGGAGTGTGACAGGGAGCATGGGGGATTTTTGGAGCCGACACTCTGTCAGCAGCTGCCTTGCAAGTTCTGACCCATTCACTGAAAGCAAATAGCCCTCTTTGTTTTTTCCCCTCACAGACCAGATAAGCAGCCTCTCCAAAACGGATCCCCCCACCTCCCTCCCGCATGCCATGCTGCTTCTCTCCTCAACCCCCTTCCTTCCCCTCTCTTCAAGCAAACACTAGCTGTGGATGTTCCAAAGGGAGCTCATTCACAGCAAACAGTAGTTGTGTTTGGTTTTTTGATAAGCAGCTCCGGGAGCCCCAAGTTCACAACAAAACAAACAGAGGCATCATAACAAAACAAAGAGTGTTATCTTTACTTAAAAGCATTATGGGAAGCTTCCAGAGGTCAGTTACAGCATAGTAAGATTATTCCCTGTTTACATTGGCACCCCCGCACTGCAGCAGTAGCAGCACTATTCTCTTTATTCCTCTCGTGGAGGTGGAGTAAAACCAGTGCTGTAGCTAGGGAGATGCAGTGCTGTATGTGCCTTGCCAGTGTGGACGGGGAGTGAGTTACAGCGCTGTAAAGCCACCACCAGCGCTGTAACTCAAGTGTAGCCAAGGCCTTATTTGCCCTTAAAGTCTTCTTCAGATGGTGTTGCTAGCAGAGGCAACTAACTTTCTCCAATTTGACAGTCATCTAAGGATAGATGCACACAAATGACCTCCTTACCTAGGCTAGCAGTTTTGGTGATCACCACCACACCAAACATTTTTAATATAAGCTCACAGATGGGAGTATCTGGATAGTCCTGCACTGCAAACCTGAGAAACTACTGACATATCCTGCCAACCTTGTCATGTTTATAGTTATCTTACTTTTAAAGTAATTAAGAACTAACCTGAATTTATCACCTCTATTCCTGACCAAAGGAGCCTGATTAAAAAGGTCAGGACTCCGAGGAAGGTATCCTCCACTCATTCTAGGACTGCTCATCAGTATCACAGTTCCCAAAACAATAAACATAACCAATGTTTCTATCATAATGGGATAAGAGTTTTTCTTCTAGAGATCTTTTGTTTATAAACAATCCAGCTTACTTTTGACTAAAAATCATGACCATTTAACAGCTATTTAATGGATTACATGAATCTCATTGACATATAATTCCCTATAGAACACTCTTCAGAGAACACAGGAAGACAATGTTTCAAATGACATGTCTGCACTTAAAATTGAAAAAAGTTATTAAAACATTTGTATCAGATTTTGTAAAATCGCTTTTCTTTCTAATTTCCCTTAAGTTACAATTAATTCAGAAATGTAAATCTATGAATAAAGATTATTCAACTAACTGGCCACAGTTTTGATTGCAATCTCCCACATACCTTCTAAATTAATTCTTGTTGACTCAGGAGTGACCCTCCCATCAAACACTGGGGTATCATCATCTGCATAACCGTGATGGTAGTTTACTGGAGTTTCCTGCTGGCTTGTAGGTTCGCTTGCATCTACACATTCATCTTCATTTTTATTGAAGTACCTTTGCAACCATCCTGGTACAATATTCTTCACTGATTCTGTAACTCTGCTAATGATTCCCTGCTTGAAAAAGAAAGTGCTTATATTTAACCACAAGCATGAACTCAAAAATATATTCTGACATGCAACATTACACACAGACATTAAAGACAGACGTTAGGCAAGAACTGCTGACAAAATGAAAACAGACAAGAATTTCAAATCCTTAAAGAAAGTATTATATTCCTTGAGGACAAATATGAAGACTAGTCGTTGGACAATGTATTTATTTCCCTGTATCAGAGTTCTCAATCTCTCTGGTGCCCTTCTCTTGCCTAATTCTCAAAACTCTGATTGAACTTCAGGAGCCAGGTCACTAAGCTACATTCTTCCTCCAGTGTAAGAAGACCTTCTTCCTACCCCTTCTCTTAGTGCTTGTCTACACATGCAGTTGCTCCTGATTAAGTCCATATGTGGATATTCTTTTTCTAGAATAAATGTGTCCCTATGTGGAGTTAATCAGGAACAACCATATGCAAGAAACCTTTAATCAACATCTACAGTGACAGCAAGTTATTTCCAACAACCATGAGCCTCAAGATTTTTGCTCATGGCATTTTAAACATTGACTTCTTGTATCAATAGCTATAAAATACTATGATTTGAACAGATACCTGCATCCTCTGATGAACCATTAATATGAGTGAGTAATCAATGCTGATTTATCATTGTTATATTAGTGTTATTGAAAAAGAGTCATCAATTGGTCATTAATTTTGGAGGGCTGAAGACATTGTGCTCTTGAATAAGCTGATGTTGAAAAGTACCTGGAAGAAAGCTGGCTACATTTCAATAGTATCTATGGCATCAAGCATGTGTCTATGTGGCACTGTCAAAATAATTAGTGTTCTGCTCTTCTACCTTGGTTAAGTTTCACTCAATAACACATTTAATAAATGAATGTTATAATTGAGTGGGGAGGGGAGTTTAAATATTGACTTTTCAAAAGGAATCACAAGCAGAAATAAGAAGTATATAAAACAATTAAATGTGCAAACTGTTTGTGTCACAATTTCATTCCCCAACTTTATTTTAAAATAACCCTCTGGTCCTTTAATTTACTTTCTGCATTTGAGACCTTGTCTACACTTGTGGTGGTGTGCAGGGTACATTTAACCACAGACTACAGTAAAAGGCAGGCTGCATCCACACTCACTACAGCAAAAGCCTGTGGTGGCAGGAAGCAAAGGGAAAGCCTCTGGCAAGGGAGAGCTGTTGGAACGTTTCCCCACTGCTTTCCCCCTTCTGGAACCTTCCCTCACCACTGGAGTCTTTCACTGTGGTAGGGAAAGGCTCCGGCAGCATGGAGGCAGTGGGACGCTACACTGCTAAAGTAGCAGTGTAGATCTGGGAAGCACTTCTTGGGCACATAGAGAGGCATGTAGGGTATATACCCTAGGGCCATGGTTCTCAACCTGAGGTCCGGGGCCCCCTGGGGGGCCATGAGCAGGTTTCAGGAGGTCCGTGAAGCCTGACTTGAGTTAGACTTGCTAGGATCCAGGGCAGCAAGCCAAACAAAGCCCCATCATGCAGGACTGCAGCCCAGGACAATGAGCCCTGCCACATGGGGGTGAAGACTAAGCAACTTAGCTTTGCATGGCCCCCGGCAATTGCCCTGCTTGCTACCCCCTAGCACCGGTCCTGGCTTTTATATGCAGAAAAAACATTGTTGTGGCACAGCTAGACTGTGAAGGTTTTATGGCATGTTGGGGGGAGGGGGGCCTCAGAAAAGAAAAAGGTTGAGAACCCCTGCCCTAGCGTTAGGCACGTAGGTCACTCTACTCATCTAAGCTGTGCCTCACCATCTACATTGCTATTTATACCTGTGCTAGCAGAGTGTGCAGTGTCAGCGAACGCAGACATACCATGAAACTACTTTATGCATGTGACAGTTCCACCTATTTGCATTGGCCTTTCACACAGCAATAAGAAAGAAAAAAAAATTAAAAGAAGGAAGTGTGTTCGTAAAACCACAACAAATGGTAAGGGAACACAGAGCAGGTGTGTTACATGAAACTACATTAAATTATTTTCTTTAAAAAAAACCTGATTAGATTTCAAGCCAAAACCATTAAAGAACATCAGCTGCAAAACTGCAATTTGCCTTAATGAACCGAGAAGCTAAAAGACTATGCATGAAGTTCAGATCGTACCTTCAAATAGTCAAATAACGTAAATAACAAGTGGAAATTAGCCATCAACAAGCATCTTTATCAGGCTGTAAATGTCCACGTCCAGCCAAGTTCAAGATTTTCTTTTTTCTTGTCAGTTTACTCTAATTTCTTAGAATGCATGAATCTCATAATGAAACTGCATATTGCTATGCCTAAGTAACAACGTGATCTTGAAATATTACTCCTGAGGGAATTCTGCACCACGGTGCAAGCACAGAATTAATGTCTCCCACAGATTCCCCTCTCCCCCACAGATTAATTGATTCTGATGGTGAGGTAAAGGGAAGTTGCAATTACACCTTTCGCTCACCAGGGGCGGATGTGGCATTAGAAGAGAGACAGCTGGCCCACGGGTGGGAGAAGCCAGCTGTGCAGAGGCTACCTTCTTCACAGAGCCCTGCACACAGGGCCTTTAAGGATGCAGTGGATGGAAGGGGAGGGGAATGAAGTAGCACACAAAGGGCTGCTGGCGGGTGGTGTCACACAGATGGGGGTTTAGAAGGGCTAGTGGGGGGCAGCAGCTACTGGGGTGACAACACTGAGCCAGGGGTTGAATGGGGTGGGGATGCAGGGCCACACAGGGATAGAGGGACTGGGGATGACTGAGTGGGGGTGCAGGGATACATGGGTACAGGGGCAGCTACGCCTGGCTGAATAGGGAGTAGGGGTGCAGGGACACATGGGGACATGTGACAGTATGTCTGGCTGAATGGGATGCTGGGACACATGGGGATGGGGTAGATGTGTCTGGCTGAATGGGAGAGGCTAGGGGTCAGCCAGGTTCTGCATGGAGGAGGCTCCCTAACTCTCTAACAATCCTTCCCTCCCTCCTCCCCAAAAAACTGTTCCATACTTCTCACAGCTACACCCAACAACCTGCCAGGTTCACTCCCAGGCTCCTCTTGAGCAATTATTTCCCTGATCATCAGATTTCCGTTACCATGACTTCCACAAGCCTTTGGCCTGCTTTTGAGAGGTGTGGGAAATACGTTTCGGTATTGTAGTTTTAATGAATTATCACTCCAAGTTCTGTATTAACATGCCTAGTAAGGAATTTATTTGTTAAAAAACATTTCCTGAATCTTTTTTGTTGTCTGTATTGCTACAGATGTACTTGCAGACACATATTTTGAAATAAATAACCAAAATAATTGAAACTGGCAAGATTGTTATTTTGATAAATAAAATAGGCAGAATTTTAAAATATTGTGCACAGAATTTTTAATTTTCGATGAAGAATTTCCCCAGGAGTAAAATATGACAGAACAGTATATTTGTTTTATTTTTATTTATTTTAAATGAAGGATCGGTAAATTACTGATTTAATATCCATATTTTGCTCCAAACAACGTTACTGGCATGCCATCAATTACATAATCCTTTGGAATGTTTGCTTCATTTAGGGCAATTGGAATACTTCCAAAATTTTGTTTCTAAAATCCCGAATGAAGGATTGTCTCTCAATACCAGCTTGTTTTTCTTTCATTATCTAAACTGAGACCTGGAAATGCATTAAAAAATATCCAGCTAGTTTACTAGATCCAAACATCTCAGAGAAGATACTGCAATGTTCTGCATAAAAGTGGAAAATGTGAGACTACAGGCTGTATGCAAGCCTTAGTACTGATCAATGACAGGCACAACATATTACTATCAGAGCACATGCTAGGTATAACACCTTGAGATAGCCATCAATTACAACACTGGAAAGAAAAAAAGAAATACATAAATTTAAAATACTAATATGCATTTTAACCACTATTATGGGCACTACACTAAAATGTAAGGAAAAATCGAGAGGAATCCCTGGCAACCCTAAGAAGAGAGACTGGGGATTTAGCTAACTCTTTATCTGCAGCAAGACTACTAGATTTACATAGTGTCGAATACATCTACAATTGAACAAAAACAAAAGTTAGAACTGTAATAACGGAAAGCCAGCTCAGAATTGATGGTACTGATTCTCTTCATATAAAGAAAAATTGTTTCAGACTAAAATTAGAACTTTTATTTAAAAACAGGCATGGCAGCAGAATGGCAAAGTAGAGTACAACACTCCTGACAAATACTTGGACATGTCCTGAATAGAAAATCATCCAGAAATACCTTTTCCAATCCATCTCATATTGATTATGTGCTTATATGGACCCTTCACCATATTATCCGAACACTTATTTAAAAACAGGAGTAACAACCCCCTCCCCTTTCTTCCTTCCCAGTCTGTGTAAAAAAAAAAAAAAGGCAGATCAATTAACTTTTTTAATGTTTGCTTGTGAGTTCAGTGGAAGAGCTGTAAAAGTTCTGTCCCACATTTACAAACGTCCATCTATTGGTCAACGATTTTATTCTTCCAGTGGCATGCAGCTATCATGCAAGGTCATCACAGAAAAGGCAATCTCTCAGGGAGAGGAGAAACAGCACCACTCCCATGAAGAGCTTTAAAATTTAGGACAGATAACTTCTCTATTCAATGGGGAGCCAGTGCAGAGAATGGACCACTGAAGTGATCTGTTTGTGACAATTAGCGTTGCTAAGCACCCCAAGATAAAACAGAATCATAACTTAACACCTTTGGCCAAAATACTTAGCAAATGAATGACAATTGGAATTGAAAGTCCTCAATTAGATGTCTGAACAACTAGCACAGTCATACTTAATTAAGAAAGGTGAAATTGGGGCTACATTACTGTGCAGAGTAATATTTCAAATACATTAAGCATGAAAATAAAAATGTGAGACACTAGTAAGGACAAGTCTGTTGTGTTTTTATTTTTTTTTAACCTATGAAGGACTCATCCACACGAGGCACACTCGTATATGATGAAGTCATAAACTATCCTACAGTAACCTTCTACAAAATTGTTTAAGTGTGATTACATAACCTAAATATATATATGGGGGGGTTGCTTTGTTTAATATATATATATATATATGGACAGAAACACCTTGTTTAGACTAGGAAAACTAGGCCCCACAATTTATCAGTGGAACTACTCTAACACATGTAGTAACAATGATATAAACTGTAGTGTGGACAGGACTTATGCATTTTTACTAATGTATCATCTGATCCAGGCCTGCACAAAGGGGCCGCACATGGCCCGTGTGGGCTCACTGTGCAGCCCGCGGGGGGCGAGTAGGTGGGCTCACTGTGCGGCCCATGGAGGGGTGAGTAGGCAAGGGGCAGGTGAGGGAGCGGGGCTGAAGAAGCGGGCGAGCAGTGGCGGGGGGTAAGGAGGCGAGGTGGTGGGGGCTGAGGAGACAAGCGAGCGGGCAGTGGCGGGGGCTGAGTAGGCGAGCCAGAGGGGTGGGGGCTGAGGAGCCGAGTGGGCAGGCAGTGGTGGGGAGTGAGTAGGTGAGCCGAGGGGTGGGAGGCTGATCTGGTCTGGCTCCCATCCTGTCTCCAAGGCTTGCAGCTGTCTGAAGGTACTGCCTTCCATGCCTTCCTCATTCACACCTCATCCACCTTCCTCAGTCATACCTCATCCATTCAACAGGGCAATTGATTACAAAGTTGGGGGAAGATCTTATTCTACTTCTAGCAAAAAGACATTTTCCTTTTACCTTAATTATACTACCTTAGGGGCCCACTATAACATATCACTAAGGTTCAATACTGCTGTTTCGGTGGGGCAGCGCTGGGGAAAGAGGGTTTGTTTCCGCGGGGCGGGCGGTGCTCAGTGGGGAGCGGGGGAGTTCGGGAGGGCCAGGGGGTGCGGGGGTTCAGCCCTCAGCTGTTTTCTTTGGAGTAATATGGCCCTCACCGCTTTACGAGTTGTGCAGGCCTGATCTAACCCTTGGAATGGAGAAAGAAAGGTTACTTATAGTAACTGGAGTACAAGATGTGTAGTCCCATGGGGTAGTCACTGTGGGTGTGAATGCACTCTGTACACTGGGGACCAGAAACTCTTCAACAGCAGTGTCCATTGGTCTGCACTTGTGCCTCCTTGTGCTTTCAATAGAGGGCATAAAGGGCAGCACAGATCAACTGCCTCTCCACCTCTGATTCTAACACGGATCCCAGAAGGACGTGAGCAAGGGAAGGCAGTCTTCAATATTCACAGGGACCACACATCTCAAAGAACTCTAGTTACTAGAAGTTGAGCAACCTTCCTTTCTTCAAGTGCTAGTCCCTATGGATATTCACTGTGGGTGACTCCAAGCACTGCTCATTAAGGAAGAGGGCACAAGGAAGTTTGTTATATCACAAAGTGCAGGATTGCTGTGCTAAAGAAAGCATTTCACAGCCAAAGTTTGGACCAGAGCATAGTGCCTGGTGAAGATGAATACAGAACCCCAAGTAGCTGTTCTGCATATCTCTGAGAGCAGGATTCCCTGTCATGGGGATACTGAGAGCACATGGGACTCTCATAGAATGGGCCCTTACAGTTTGAGGAGGATGGACTTTCATATGATCATAGCACAGAACGATGCAGGAGGAAATCCACTTAGAGACTATTTGGGAAGAGATAGCCTTTTCCTTCACCCTTTCAGCAACAGTGACAAACAAACCTTGGGGTCTTCCAAAAAGGTGCCATTCTATGCAGGTAGAAGGCTAGAGCCCTACACAAATCCAAGGAAGAGTCATGTCCCCTGCACGCACAGTTTTTGGAAGGCAAACAGTCTAAGTAAGGTGAAACTCAGAAGGTATTTTAAGTATGAACTTTGGATGTAGTCACAAAAAAAAACTAGTTCTAGTGAAAAATTGTAGAAGGCAGGTTTGCTATAAGGAACTCAAGCTCCCCAACTCTTTTAGCAGAGGTAATTGGCATCAAGAAAGCGACATTCAAGGAAGGTGCAGGAAGGAACAGAAAGCCAGGATTCAAACAGTCATCTCACGAGAGCAGAGAGGGTGAGGCTCAGATCCTAGGCAGGGACTGGTTTTGCAATTGGAGAGAATGTCCTTATGATATCCTTCAGGAACTTTGCAGTAGTAGGATGAGTAAAGACTGAGGAGCCTTCTGCCACTGGATGAGAAGAGCTAAGAGCTGCCACATGTACCCACTGGGACCTGACAGACAAGCCACATGTCTTTAGCAAGAAAAGATATTCCAGGGCAAGAGGAATGCCCGACCCCTCTGATGAGTAGCCATTTGACATGTCCAGGACCTATTTGTCCACTGTAATAGTGTGCCACATCAGAAGGAAATAGACCACATAGCCTCTGAAGGGGCCAGCAGCAGACATTGTGGAGACTGGCTGTCAACCCTCAGGTTCTGCGACACAAGAAGCAGCTGAGACTGTAAACTTGAGGATTGTGATGCAGGATACCCTCACATTTGAAGCCTCTGCCATTTCTTTGGGGGTTCATACATCCTCTGTTGGAAGAAGATGATGGCTGATGTCAAGGCAGAAAGGAGACCTGGAGTTAGAGTGACCAGATCACCACACTAAAATATCAGGACACACTGGGGTGCCATCAGCCCTGCCCACAGTCCACCCCTGCTCCTCACAATCTCCGTCCCCACTCTGCCCCAGGTCCCGCCCCCTCACATGCCCTTCCTCATCCCCTGGCCTGCCGCTGGCTTGCTGCCTCCCTCCTCAGTCCCCCACCCACCGCTAACCTCCATTCCCACTGCTCACCTCTTCACTCCCTCACTCATCACTCACCCTGGCAGCACTAACTTCTCCTCTGCTGTGTGGGTGCTCGCCCACCCCCCATCTCTTCCTGCCCCTGCACCGACCTCATCCCACCACCATTCCACCCCCTTCCAAGTCCCTGCCCCTACCCTGCCTCTTCTCCCGCTCCTTCCCCACCACGCCACATCCCCACTCCTCCCCCCTCCCTCCTGAAAAGCGCTATGTATCGCCAAATGCCTGTTAGGCGGCAGGAAGCACTGGAAGGGGGGAGGAGCAGGGGCGCGGTGCACTGGGGGGAGGAGGAAAGAAGGAGGCGAGCAGAGGGGAGCTTGGCTGCAATTTTTCCCCATGGGTGCTCCAGCCCCAGAGAACCCACGGGGTCCGCACCTCCCTCTTCCTCACCTCCTTAGCTGAATATCGGGACAAAAGGTACATTAACCAGCTACCTTGACAAATTCTTTACCCTCCAACCCAAAACCTCCCAATCCATCACTTGCTGCTATTGCCTCCATAAAAATCTGTGTCATTTTCCCCCATGCCCTCAACTTCCATATATAAACCTTAACTAGGACCCTGAATTTTTAAGGTCGTAAAAACTCATTATATACTTTCACAGTGAAGCAATGTATGCTTATTTTAATGTGTCTTGCTGAGGTCATAATTAAACCTTTGCATTTCTTTGTGATTTGGAGAAACTGGATGTTTGCTTTCTGGGTAGTTACATATGGGAAGCGAAAGTCTATTGTGGAAGTGAAGAATCTATCGCTTTGTTTACAAAAGAATTTCCTATTAATGTTATTAAATGTTCAGCTGAACCCATGTTAGCATCAGTGGGAGCTTAAGGATAGACAAGGCTCTGGTGGCTTTAATTAACATAGCAGTAAAGCCAATTGAAGCCACTAGAGCCTTGTCTACTAGGGAACTCCAACTGTGCCAATACCAGTTGGCATCAGCAGGAATTTCTTTGTTAGAGTCTTTGAAGGCTTGGGACTGGGGAGACTAAAGCAATAAATTACATGAACTCAAGCTGCTCTGAGTGTTAGCGTGGCCTAACTGGTGATTTCCTGGATATTTTGTGACTGCATTAAAAGGAAATGCACTTTAGTAAGCTTATGCTCAAATAAATCTGTTAGTCTTTAAGATGCCACCGGACTCCTTGTTTTTGTGGATACAAACTAACACGGCTAAACAGATACTTTAGCAATATTCTCTAAAACAATTAAGAGTGTGAGTGTGTGTGTGTGTGTGTCAACGAGGATTAAAACTTAGTTCAACATTATCTTTCCATGCAAGAAAGAAAAAAAGTTGCTATAATATGGCTTAACCACAATCATGTTTAAATGTGGTTAATTTTGTAGGCAGGTCCCAAATACTTGTTTTTTTTCCTACACTCTGTTTAGAATGCACATCAACAATATTAGCAAAGAGTGGGTTCCAGCACCGTTACGCACACATAACATAAAGGACTGCTATGCCCACCCAAGACTTATGATTTTTATTCTTTCATTACCACTGTTGCAGCAATACCAGCTGGAAGCATTAATATAAACCAACCAACCTTTTAAACACTGACTATGTCATCTAACTGTCCAGAACTTCCTAAGTGTCTTCACCATTGTAGCCTGGTCTACACTAGGAAAATTACTCATTGTTTACAAGTGGTGTCAGCAGTTGGGTTGGTTTTGTTTACTCTCTAGCCATATGATTTAATAGGATTTGTATATGACAAATACTCTTCAAGAATCAATGCTATTCTGTCTTTACCTCCCTTCCTTTTTACAAACTGAGCTGATATACCAGGGGTCGGCAACCTACGGAATGCGTGCCAAAGGTGGCACACGAGCTGATTTTGCCTGGCACGCAGCTGCCGGCTGGGCTCCTGGCCGCCAGCCCCACTCAGCGTCTTGCCGGCCTGGGGTTTCGTTCACTCATCTGGCAGGAGGCTGAGTGGGGCCGGCGGCTGGGACCCCAGACGAGCGGCAGGCACGCCCCTCAGTTCCCCCCCCATCATGCTTGGGTTCCGCGGCTCTTGGGAGTGAAAGCCACCAGGGCGCAGGGCCCTGAGCCTGCTGTGAGAGGGGCGGTGGCAGCGGCTCACACTCCCAGGAGCTGCAGAGCCTACGCACGGTGACAAGGGAGCCAGGGGGTGCACGGGGACTGCTGCCCGCATGCACCGGGCCGCAGCCCAGGCAGACATGCTCCCCACCTCCCCCCTCACTGCGCTCAGGTTCTGCAGCTCCCGGAAGTGTGAGCCGCCGCAGCTGCCCCTCCCGCAGCTGCCCCCCTCCCACTGCCTCCGCACTCCACATGGAGTCTTGCCTCCACATGCAGTCAGCATCTGACTGGCATGGTAAGGGGAGTAGGGGGAGGATTGGATGGGTCAGGAGTTCTAGGGGTCCTGTCAGGGGGCAGAGAGTGGTTGGTGGGAGTCTCGGGGGTCTGTCTGGGGGCGGGGGTGTGGATAACGGTTGGGGCAGTCAGGGGACAGGTAGAGGGCAGGGTCCTGGGGGGGACAGTTAGGTGGGGGAAGTCTCAGGAGGGGGCAGTCAGGGGACAAGGAGCAGGGGGCGTTGGGGGTTCTGACGGAAGCAGTCGGGGTGGGAACTGGGAGGGAGTGGATGGGGGTGGGGCTAGGGCAGGGCTCTCCCCTTTTTTGATTGTTGAAATATGGTAACCCTAGGGGAGGAGGGAGCAGGGGGGTGCATGAGGGTTGGCGCCAGCATACATCCACTGCAACCTGCAGGAGCCCCCTAGGGGGCAACGGACTGCAGCCTGAGCAGGAGGGGCGGGGGGGCACAGCTGCTCCCTGCTAGCAGCAGCGGCACCGCCTTTGCAGGCGGCTGACCCCCTGCACCACACCGGCTCCTCCATGGCTGGGGCTCGCGGCTGCCGCAACAGTGGCTCTCTGGCTCTCCGGTGCCTCCGGAAGGTGGCTCCTCCCTGCCAAGCTGCTGCAGCAGCCCAAGCCCAGCAAAGCCAGTGAGTGGACTCGGGGCGGGGAGGGCTCACGGGGGGGGCTGTGCATCCTCCAGGGAAGTTCAGGGACAGGAAGGGGGGAACCTGGTCTGGGGAGCAGCCTCTGGGCACAGCTGGCCCCTGGAGTCTATAAAGGCTCATTGGATTTGCCCCTCAATGTACTGATGTGGGGGGGAGGGGAGGCAAGGTGGAAGTTTTGCCTAGGGCACAAAATATCCTTGCATCAGCCCTGCCCCAGGGGGTGCACCCCAAGTTAAGAACCACTGCACTAAATTGATAAGATCTACATTTTAATTTAATTTTAAATGAAGCTGCTTAAACATTTTTAAAAACTTGTTTACTTTACATATAACAATAGTTTATAGACTTATAGAGCGAGATGTTCTAAAAATGTTCAAATGTATTACCGGCATGTGAAACCTTAAATTAGAATGAATACATGAAGACTCAGCACACCACTTCTGAAAGGCTGCCGACCCCTGTGATATACGATGGGGCTATTGTGAATCAAACACTGAACGTGCCAATCCTATTGTTCATCTCATCTTATTCAAAGGAGTCCTCCCTATTAGTGAAGACATAATTTTTGAATTAGGCACAAACTCTGTAGCACTTCACTGTAGACACTACCTACACCAATGGGAAGGATTCTCCCATCAGCACAAGAATTGTTCCATCAACCTAGCACTGTCTATACCGGCGATTAGGTCAGCATAGCTACATCTCTCAGGGATGTGTATTTTCACACCAGAGCTATACTCATGTAAAATCCTAATGTAGACTAGACTTAAGTTTGATACTTTGCATGTATAGAGCCCTTATTTAGAAGCAGCACCTTGTTAAGTTTGAGTGATGAAATGGGAAATATTAAAGTAAGGTAAGTAATTTAAAAATCACCTTTATTATGCTCAGTGGCCATCTATGATTTTTAGCATGGTTCAACAAAGCCCTATCAACTTTTAAGCATCATACAGAGGCTTTGTCTACAACGTAAGAGTTAGAACCCAAAATTCACTTCTGGGTAGCAACAGTGGAAGTTGTAATTACTTTAGTCAGGGCTCAAGAGATTTTAAATCGAACTTTTGTATAATCCTGCTGTGTGTTCTCTGACCAGTTTGATAAAGACAAGGATTGCCACTTGGACAGTTTGCTTAAGGGAGATTGTACGTATCCACTGAAGCACACAACAAGTTCCTCTGAAGACTGATGGAACATCAGGGACAAGAGAAACCTATGATTGCAAAAATGGCAGATTCTGAGGTTTCATCATGGTTGTCTACAATTCCTGATTCATTCTGTAGTGTTTTGTATATTCTAATCTTCTGTTAAAAACATAAAGAACTGTTCTACGTTATAAAAATTGCACGGGTATAACTAAACAGATTTAAAATTGATCTAGTTACACCAGAATAAATCCCTAATATAGATACACTTGAATCAGTTTAAACTTTGTTTACATCAGTTTAGCTTAAATTGACTTAAGCTAAACAGATGTAAGACTGAAAACTGTTTAAGTGAATCTATACTAGGGGTTTGAATATATGGGTGTAGCTTGTCTACTGTAGACCAGCACCAATATGTTCCTAACCTATATGGAAGATGTCTGCAGCCAAATAGCAGCAAAGATGGTAAAAACAGCTTTCCTGTTCTGTTAATTCCAATGAGGTGTGAATATCAAAACCAAACTGGAACTATTTAAATACAAACACAATCAGTCACAAGCATTTTGTGTCTCTCAAAAACACAAGAAACAGCAATTTAATATTATATATTAAGGCAATGTTACAGTTATAAAATGGAAATCAAAAATATATATTGAATGTGGGCAAATTAATGTCACTAATGTTAATACCCATTTCACTATGTGTGTGTATTTATATCTGTAATTTTAAGATTTCATTAGCAGCTTTTTTATTTTAATTAACATGAGGTAAGCACACTGAAAGCAATAAGTAGCATCATTTACTGTGAAGATTCAGAACACTGCTCCTTTATTGCCTAAATTTTCCAACACAGATGGTAGTCATGTCACTTAAAGCACTACTGGAAGGCAATCAGGACTTGCCTACATTAGAAAAGTTGCACCAGTTTAATTAAGGCTATTAAAAACTGATCTCATTAATACAGTGCATCATTAATACAGGTATACTTAAACCTGTTTGACCCTTAATAAGCAAATTAAGTTAAAATACTTTAAAGTGAGGGTTAAATCAGTTTAAGTACAGCTATATTAGAGATCTGCACTAATTTAATTCACTTGATTTAAATGTTTTAAGACAATGTAGACCAGCCTCCAACTGCAAAGCATAGCTGCAGTAAAAACAAACAAACAGGAATGGAATATGTTAATTTATATATATATATGCTATCCTTTGTATAAAGAATCTTAATGTAAACATGACAGCCTCCAACAAATAATTTGCATAAGCAAAACTGAAGAGAGATTCACTAAAGAACCCAACAGCTTGCAAATAATTTGTACAGAGCATGGAGCTAATATTTGTCTCAAAGGAACCACAAATTTTATGTGGGGGAAAAGTTCAAATTGTGCTTTATCCAAATATTTTGAAGTGTGTATTCATAAAAAATAGCCTAAAGTATTCTATAACTCTTACTGCTACCAACCCATCAGTACACTTGGAGAACTGAGATGAGCCAACCATTATATTTTTAAGAATATGAAAAATATCTTTCTGTGCTTTTAAACACTAGAGTAACTTGTTATTTTAAAGTTGAAGAACTGAGATAACAAAACAGCCTATCTCCTTTTCAAACTGCATGTAAAAATATTGACTTTTTTATTTAAGGGTGGAAGGAGAAGCTAATATCTTTTACACACACCAGAATTCAACCACTATTTTAAATCAGCTTACAGACTCAGTGGTCTCCATGACTTAGGGGACTGATAATGGGATACAGAGCCTTTCACTCCCAGGTCACTAGTTCAAGTCCAGTCCAGATTGACAGCAAACAATTCACTGCTTGGCGGACTCCAGGGTTTACTTCAACTAATTAATCTGTGTTAAAACTACAACTCTCTACACTAGGATTTTAACACATATTAGCTAACGCTTGTTAAAAATGCAAGCCACAGTATACCAAGTTTACCACAAATATTTTAATTATAGCTATGCCAATTAACAGCAGCACTGTAAGTAGGAGAAATATGGAAATGAGAGGTGAAGTTTAGAGAATACTGAAGTGTTAGGCCCTCTCTACATGGGAAAGTTGCACTGGTTCAACTTAGGGATTGCCTACACAAATTTTATCAATTATAATTATACTGGTATAGTTAAACAGATATAGTAAAATTGATATAACTCCCCGTGTGAACATTTACTCCAGAATAAAAACTTATGTCACTTAGAAAGAGGCTTTAAGTTAAATAAAGCTGGGAACACACACTTTTCCCAGAATAAAAATATCCACACCTGGAGTTATACTGGTTTAAATTCACAGCTCAGTAGCTATGAGTATAACTTTCCAACACAGACCATCCTTTAAATAATTTTTAAATCAATTAATTAAACCAGCTTTCATTTTAGTGTAAGAGTCGCATATTTCAGTTTATCTTAAACCTGTTCCCAACAGTCTTAAACTGAACCAGAAAGGACTGCTCTAAAACCAAAATAAGAGCATCCACGCAGGGGTTTCTACTTGTTTTTAAAAAATGGTTTAAATTTCCATTTTAGATTAAATCGGTACAACTTTGTGTGCACAAGCCTTCAATAAGTGTTTTCACAATGGGATAAAGAAGAAATGGCAGATATTTGAAGTGTCATAAAGAAATAAACCACTCAATCTGGTGAATGCCCAGACAACAGGACGGACTGAGATATATCTGACAGCAATGCATGAAAGTTGTCCAAATTTTTCATCGCTATTCTTGAAAAGAATCAGATGAGAGACTAAATATAGAAAGAGTGGACAAACTGAGGAATAATTCTAAAGTTCTGTTTTAATGAGTCAAAATTAAAAAATTTAGTTTCTGCAAAGTGGCATTTTGGAATACCCAGTACAATTATTACTTCTATAGCACCAGTGACCACAGGGGTGTATAATACAACATGCAAAGTATTAGAAACCAGGGATTCTCAAGATTTCATAGCAGATCATGTATTAACAGAAAGATTATACAGTAACTCCTCACTTAACGTTGTAGTTAAGTTCCTGAAAAATGCAACTTTAAGCAAAATGATGTTAAGTGAATCCAATTTCCCCATAAGAATTAATGTAAATGAGGGGGTTAGGTGCCAAGGAATTTTTTTTAAACAGACAAAAGACTATATTATATATACACACACAGTGTAAGTTTTAAACAAACAAGTTAATACTGGTACACAGCGATGATGATTGGGAAGCTTGGTTGAGGTGGAGGAGTCAGAGGGTGGGATATTTTCCAGGGAATGCCTTACGGCTAAATGATGAACTAGCAATTGGCTGAGCCCTCAAGGGTTAACTCTCACAGTTTACAAGGCAGCAGGAATGGAGAGAGAGGAGAGAGCATTACAGACAGAAAGACACACTGTGTGTGTGAGAAAAAGATGAGCATTTCACCTTTAAGTACACTGCCTTGTTAATCAGATCAGCTTGCTGAGACCTCAACTGCTGCTGCCAGCAAGCTCCCTCTGTCCTGAACCCTGTCGTGTGTCCCCCCTGCTGTATAGAAGATAGGGTAAGTGGGGTGCAGGAGCAAGGGGGAGGGGGACACCCTGACATTAGCCCCCTCTTCCTCCACTCCCCCCCCACAGCAAACAAGAGTATCGGGGAACAGCTCCAAGGCAGAGGGCAGGAGCAGCACATGGCAGTGTGGGGAGGGACAGCTGCAATTGCTACCCTGCTGGGCAGCTGCTGCACAGGAAACTTAGGAGAAGAGGGACCTGATAGGGGGGCTGCCGGTCCACCCTGGTTCCAAGTCCCCACCAGCTAGCTGCAACGGGCTGCTCTTCCTGCAAGCAGTGGACAAAGCAGACATCTGCCAAACAACATTAGAAAGGGAACACTGCATAAACTTTAAAACAAGCATGTTCTCTAACTGATCAGCAACAAAACAACGTTAACTGGGATGACTTTAAGTGAGGAGTTACTGTACTGGAGACCACTTTTTCTCCTGTGTCAGGACTGTGCAGAATACCTCCCTTTCAAAATTTGCAAGTTGCACAATATTTATGCATTAATACAATATCAGAAAAATATTATAAACAATTCAATCATTTTTAGCTGTCTTTCATGTGACACAGCAGCTGGAAAAATAGAAGAGCCTGCACCACATGATCTGTCAGTTTTCCGTAAGTCAGACATGGTCCATGGACCACTTTTAGAAACAGTAATATAGACAAAATAATTTAGGCATGTTCTTACTCTGAGAGAATCTCATGCTCTAAATTGATGGATAAACTACGTAAGATACAAAAGCCGGATGTAAACATTACTTCTCTCCTTCAAAAAGGACTTTTCTCCATTACAAACTTTATTCTTCCATTGGGAATGAAAGAACCTAAGCCTTGAGACAGAACTGAAGTATATACCAATAAGGACTGTCACGAACCGACAGTCTTGTCTACATTTGTGCTGGTACTACATGCTAATACAAGGTCCCTGGGAAATACACACTAATAAACAGTGTTATAAATTGTTTCACAAAACTATGCTAAGCTACATTTAAAGTGAGTTGAAATAGACGAAAATTGGTAAAAATGCCTGTACCCACTCTACATGGGCATTTCCAGCTTTACTGGCACAACTGCTAGACCAGGGGTAGGCAACCTATGGCACGCGTGCCAAAGGCGGCACGCAAGCTGATTTTCACTGGCACTCACACTGCCTGGGTCCTGGCCATTGGTCCAGGGAGATCTGCATTTTAATTTAATTTTAAATGAAGCTTCTTAAACATTTTAAAAACCTTATTTACTTTACATACAATAGTTTAGTTATATATTATAGACTTACAGAAACGTTCAAATGTATTACTGGCATGTCAAACCTTAAATTAGAGTGAATAAATGAAGACTCAGCACACCACTTCTGAAAGGTTGCCGACCCCAGTGCTAGACTAAATGTGAGACAACTGCTAAAAATTCTCAGTGTAGATAGGCCCCTGCAGAGTAGGTGTAATTTTTTATGCTGATGGGAGAAATTGTATTAATACCTGCTAACAAGAATCATAGTTACACTGTTCTTGATAACATGGTTGCCACTTATGTACAGATGGTACCAGAGATAAAGCATGAGCTGAAATGACCTATAACCCAATTATTGAAAGAAAAGACAAACTTTTAAAACCAGTTTCTTACACCAGCCTACTACTGAGACAGACATACAAAATACTCCAATGAACATTATTATTCTTAAACGAAAAAATATCTGTCTCATTTACAGAACATCACCAAATTATACTGTTGATTGCAAAATTCTAAAAGTTATGCCTAATCATGAGACATTTTTCTTCCTAGGATGATTCAGCAACAGACAATCAGATGTTCCTCACAGAACAGGGCAGGTAGTTCAGATATATGACAATTTTTTATTTCTTTTGGCTCTTGTATTTCATGTCACTCAGAAGCAAAACAACTAACAGTTTAGAATCAGGGATTGTTTGCGTGCACACGAAAAAAAATAATGATTTAAAAGCATTGGTACATGCAGAATTAGGTCTGAAAGAGCAACTGCTCTATACACGCAGACCCAAGCATCAAGCCTCACTGACTTCAGTGGGGTTCTACAAGCTCAAAGCAACTTGCATGACCAGGACTTGGGAGGGGGTTGCAATACGATAGCTCAGGGTGGGCAAACTATCCGGCCCTCCAGATGTTTTAATCTGGCCCTCGGGCTCCTGCTGGGGAGCGGGGTCCAGGGCTTGCCCTGCTCCGCACGGCTCCTGAAAGCAGCACCATGTCCCCCCTCTGGCTCCTATACATAGGATCAGACAGGGAGCTCCACATGGTGTCCCCACAGCTCCCATTGGCTGGGAACTGTGGCCAATAGGAGCTACAGGGGCGGTGCCCATGGATGGGGCCAGAGGGGGAACATGTCGCTGCTTCTGAGAGCTGCTTGACATAAGTGACACCTGGAACCTATACCCTGGACCCGCTCCCATGCTCCAACTCCCTGCCCCAGCCCTGCTGCCCCTCCTGCCATCCAAACTCCTCGGTCCCAGCCCAGAGTACCCTCCTACACTCCCAACCCCTCACCCCCAGCCCCACCCCAGAGCCTGCACCCCCAGTTGGAGCCTTCACCCCCTCCTGCACCCCAACCCCCAATTTCATGAGCATTCATGGCCCACCATACACCTTCCATACCCAGATGTGGCCCTCAGGCCAAAAAAATAAATAAAAATAAATAATAATAATAATAATCAATGTAGTTGCACTAGTGCAAACCCCTTGTGAAGACATACTACACTGGTGCAGCTTACCCAGGTTTCAAACACAGGTAAGCCAGTGCAAGTCACTTTTTACACCAGTGTATAAAAAGGTAGACAAATCCTTGAAACTACAGATGACATATCCCCAAGATTAAAATCACTAGTCTGAAGCTTAAAGTGAACATACAGGTTGGTGGCAGGCTTTAAAAAGCCTGGCCAGTAAAAATTGATTTACCGAAGGGGAAAAACAAAGAATTGTGCTTTTAGGCTTTATAATTTCTCCCTGGAAAACTGAGTTTTAAAGCATTACGATAAAGAAAACATTTTTCTTATTACACCATGTTACATCTGTAAATTTGACCAGTACATTCAAGTATCTATTCTTAGGGTCTGATCCTCCAAATATTCCCAAACACATGCTTACTTCAGCACTTATCCAAATGAACCCATTGGGAATATACAAAGACAACACAACTGGTCCATTTAGACTAGAGGATTAGGTCCATAATTACTATCTAAAGCTTTCCATACATCTCCTTCAAAGTCACTCCTCAACTAGCAGTGATCAACACATTCATTACTTGCTACTTCAATACTTCTTTAGCTTTTACACAAATGTTTCAATACTACACTTAGAGATGAAGAAACTCATTTTTACTGTTTAGATGTCATTAAACTACTATCTCGTAGAGCAGTGGTTCTCAAACTTTTGTACTGGTGACTCCTTTCATATAGCAAGCTGCAGAGTGCAACCCCCCCCCACATATAATTAAAAACACTTTTTTATATATTTTAACACCATTATAAATGCTGGAGATGAAGTGGAGTTTGGGGTGAGGGGTCACGAACTGTCAGCCTCCATGTAATAACCTCGTGACCCCCAGTTTGAGAACTCTGTCCTAGAGCTTCAGGAACAGATGCAGAACAGTGTTATGCAATTGTATATGTATACTTAAGGCTGCAGAAAAATTACAATTCCTTTCTATTATTCTGAGAAGCAGTATATTATGAGATTTATATTGGATAGTCCTTCACTTTATATACAAACAGAACATAACTGAATTTGTATTAACCTAGTTCAACGATTTACATAAACACATTCCCAAATGTATGCATACATATATACCCACACAGATGAGACCTGTATAGTACATAGGTATCCGAGCACCCTAAAACTCCTAGAAACACACACACTAATAATGAAGGATCTATCTGCCTGTCCACTAGCCATCCCACCTAGTTTCTGGATTTTTAATCTATAAATGCCCAGCATTGTCAAGTGCTGTAATATATAAACAAGTTATTTTGTTGTTTATCCACCACTTCAGCAAGATTTAAAAAACAAAACAGGTTTTTTTAGTATTGTTATTACTTATACTGTATTAGCACCCAAAATGTGCTAGCAACAGATATACACAGAATGAAGTACCAGAAACATTTATGTGAGCAGTTAAACAGTATGAACTATTTGCCTACTGCAATTATCACAAGGACAACTAACTGCATCGTGGTTTGTAACATGTTTTGAAACTTGTACATAAAAATTAAAAATTTGGCTAGTTTGATCTTGTTGCCTGTCTCTCTCGCGGTCAGACAACGAACTTTGCTGTCTGGGTTAAAGTCCCTGACATCTTAAAGACATTCAAATCTCAAAATTCACTGTATGCTAACTAAACACCTATTTAAGATCATGTCATTCTAGAGGTTTATCCTGATTGTGTATAACGTTTGCACAAAAGTGAACCCAAATCATTCCTGCTGATACATAATTATTTTTTGGCAATCTAAGTTGGGAAGCAACCAGTAAGTTGGTTAGTATAGGAAAAGAAGATTATATCAAGAGTGGAGCTAAACCACCCCAAAGGCCCAGAGATATTACATGATGGGCAGAGTCAAAGTTTACATCCTGGGAAAATCTGCACCCTACACCAACTCGTCTGTGTGACAGGAAACGCTCTCCAGATTTTTCCTTCCAATGCTTTTCTTTCCCCCGTTCCCGCCCCATCAAAGCTGTTTGAAGCAAACTGAGACGGGGTTAATTCACACATGGCACCAACTGCTAAACATGTTTCCTCTTCCCTCCAGTGACCCCTCCCAGCTTCACCGAAAAAAAGGCAGGAAATCCCTAACTCCCGCCCTCCCCCTCCGCTCCCACAGGGAAATCCCAAACCCCTCCCCGCTGCCCGAGAGAAAACCCCCACACATGCATACCAGCCCCAACGCATGGGAAAGCCTCCCCACACGCACCGCCAGCCCCGCAGGAGACGCCCCCGCCCCAGTTTCCCTTGTCCCCCCACCCCGGGCCGTGGCTCCTCACGCGCCCCGAGCGCCCTCTCACAGCTCGGGCGGCCTGATGCCCCACCACCCCCGGGCTCCACGTGGGTCCCCAGCCTGCGGGGCCTGGATAGGCCAGGGAGCCTCCGCCCGGCCCGCCGGCTCCCAGTCCCCGCGGGCCCCCGTGAGTCAGAGCCCCCGGCCTGGCAGAGCGGCGCGGCCCATCCCCGGCCTCTCACCTGCTTGTTTCTCGGGTAGGGCTTCGAGGCGCCCAGGTGGTACCGCCGGGTCCGGATCTTCCCCCCTCCACTGCCACCGCCTCCCCCGCCCGAGGCCATGCTGGGATCCGGCCCCCCGGCGCAGAGCGGGCCCGGCCCCCGCTGGCTCCCCCTTCCCCCCGCGGCCTGGCCGCGCCGCGCGCTCCCTCCTCCCCTCTGTGCTGTCACTGTCACTATGGAGATGCCCCCGCCACGCGCCGCAAGGCCTGTCTCGCGGACTCCGGGGCCTCACGCGCTTGCTGCTAGCTGCCGGCTCCGTCCCGCCCGCGCCGCGGCCCACCCCGTGCACCCCTCCCCCCTGTCCGACCAACCACACAGCGCCCGCCCGGGCAGGTTGCGTCACTAACTCGCGCACAACGGGAAGCGTCATCCTCCTGCGTCTTACCCAGGAGCCAGTGCTCCCCCCCAAACGCTCATGGGAAGTGTAGTTTCGGGAAGTGGCAGGGGCTGTAAGCGCTGGCGGTGGGGGAAGGGGAGGTAGAGAGCGAGCCAGGTTCTCGCCAGGGGTGTTGTTTTCCCAAGCTCCAATCGGAAAAAGTCCGCACAGACAAATACGCAGAACCCCACCATCCTGAGATTTTTTTAAGGCTATCGCATGCTTCATTTAGCGTTTTTGGAGGCTTCAGGTTGGCAATGCTGCTGTGTAAGTTCAGGTTATGCAAGCCCATACGCTGGTGAATGATTTCCACGCTGCAGCGATCAAAAAGATTTGAATCAATATAATCAGAAAATGTGGTAAAGAAAAGGAACATTTGCCACTGGGTCCATAACTGCTTTGGTCCATAAACCAACTACTGTGAGCCGGATTGTGGTTGGCTGTTACGAAAGCCCACAGAGCAAGGGGAGGGACAGAGTTGTTGGGGTGCAGGGTAAAGCAATGAGCATGGACAAGCACATGATGTGCCAATGGAGATAAGTCCTTTATAGATGATTTGTAAGTGACACGCAAGAGTCAGAACAATTTCTAGGTAAAGTTAGACCAACAGCATGTCTAGCAAAAATTTAGTCACTACAGTTACATAAGTGTTAATGCAAACAAACACACTAGAAAGGGCCAAACCTTAGCTGCTTGAAACAAGCCGATGAAGTGATGCTGATTTGTAGATAATGACCTGGCCCATTATATTTATAAATCTATGTCAAGTATGCAGTAAAATATAAAAATGCCCTTCCAGATAGGTTTAGAGAGAAGATGTTCCCCCACAAATTGCCTTCATTGATCCCTGGAAAAGAAACAGTCATTCATTTGTTACATGCCTATTTATTCTTCCTCATTATGAAGAGCAGTTCACAAATATGGGATGGACTTCTTTACAAAATGGCCTGAATCTTAGTAAGGAACAAAAAGGGTCACTCAGTCACTGAAGTTTTACTGAACTAATTCTTCACCAGATTTAGGGTTCTAGGTGATTGGCACACAGATAAAGGGAAAATATTTGAATCAAGAATATTTCAACAGGTTTATGAGATTCTAGGAATCTACGACTCACACCACAATTGTTTGGGAAGGTGGAATGGGTCAAAAAAGGTTGAGCAGGCTACCTTTTCAGAACAGCATCAAACAGACTGTAACCAGCATTTCTCATTATTTTGATGGCCTATAAACAGCAGCCATTTATAGGGAAGAGTTGTTCATTGTTTGTTAGCAGACTCCACAGAAACAGTGGAAATACTACAGGAGTTTGCCTGTGGCATGCACCAAGCATCCCCATTCTGAGTTCCCATCACAGCCCCAGACTGTCATGCACAAGTATAAAAACAAGTTGACAAAAACTTTGTGCTACACCAACATTTTCTAACTTGGACACTAACATTAGGGACTTAGGCACCTCCCCATCCCTTTTGTAGAGCAGTGGTCTCTCCCTTCTCCCACTACATATCATCTCCTTTCCTGCATCAAGTCCTTCTTCCCAATTGCCCTTCTCCTTCCTAAATTATTCAGTCTCTGTGCTCCTCCCCCATCCATCTGGCTCCAACCTACCCCCAAGTCTTTAACCTTCCAAAATCCACTCACCCCCAACCACTTATAGGGTCTCATTCACTATTTGCAGGACACCAATAGACTTCTGAACAAGGAGTAGAAATTTTGGTGAGACTTTTTCACTAGCCTCCATGGAGGAACTGACCATCTGTTTCTTCTTCAGACAGGATGGTGGGCCACAGGTGTCTGTGCTCTACTTCTAGATCCAGAGATCCTGTTTTTTCTTCCTCCAGCTTGGGGTGGGAGATTGCAGAAGCCTGTAACTCTTTTACATCAGTAAATCCCAGTTTGAGCATAATCAGACCAGTCCTTGATCCCAGCTTGCAGATTCGATGGTAAGGCCAAATCCAAGATACCAAGGGGGAAGTGACAGAAGCTACTAGTTAAATACTTTGTATAACTGCTTTATAAACCTAAATGAGAACTGGGACTGTTTCAGCCCCAGGATGGACACTCAACAGCAGGGATCAGCAATCTGCTTGAGATAAAATCTTACATCCACTACTTAGATTCAGAATTCTTGAGGGACAGCTGCACAGGTGGTTGGAGAAACTACAAAGTTATGTTATAGCATATCTCCTTAATCAAGCCCTTAATGGGTGCTAGTATAAGTTAATAAATAATAAAATAAAATAATTTGGGGGGCAAGGATTGTCTCTGACAATGTGTTTATACAGTGCCTAGCACTGCTCTTGGGAAGAAAAGAAAGGGTGGTTGGGGTCACTGCAAGAGAATGGGAGAGAGGGTCAAATGGCCCAATGGGCACCGCCCTCTAGAAGCTTGTGGTGTAGGTGCCTTGATATTAACTATGTGCATCTGCGGAAGCTGCAACCTTTATGAAGGTACTGTTCGCTCCCCTCCTCCTGCCTCCACCCAACTCTGCCCACTACCCAGTCCCAAAGCTCCCTCTTCCCACCATATTCTCAGTTCCAGGGCAGGGGACTCTACGTAGTTTATTAGGGGCGATGGGTTCATGGGATCTTGAAGTGGCACTTCCCTATCCTGGAGCCGAGTGCTAAACAATGGGGGGTGAGACAGGGGAAAGATACATTCTAGAGAAGCCCCAACCCAAAACAGCCTTAGCCTCATTCTCACAGCAGCCCCAGCCCCTCTCTCCAACCCAAGAGGCACAGGACAGTTTTACAGCCAGTTTGTGACTCACGGAATGGAAAAGGTGGAGTAGCAGCACTCAAGGCCTGGAGAGCCTGAGTAAACAATTAATCATCTCATATCCCCAGAGCCAAGGCCTCCTGACCCAGGGAATGAGCATAGCTGACTAGGTAACAGGGAGAGGACCACCACCACGACCCAGCCTCTGGCAGGGCTGCAATGGGGGAGATGGAACCACAGAACCAATGGTCCCTCTGGGGCCAGGATACTCCCTTCTCTGGCAGTGGATGGAATGTGGAGTCCTGTAAGGTAAAGGGCTGAGTCTGAGAGAGGCAAAATATTCTTCAGACCTTAGACCAGGTTGACTACGTCAGGGGTTCCCAAACTTTTTTCCCTGATGCCCACCTGTACAGCTGCAATAGGCACTGTGGCCCACTATTAACACTTCAAGGAAAATTATTAATTTTAATGATTACTTACATATACATGTCACAGTAAATAAATGTATATTTCCTTTTAATTTTAACATAAACGATTGTATGCTCTAGCAATATGCACTCAAAGAAATGCTTGCAAATCTTTGAAACCCAACAGTTATAGTAAAACTACACGTTAAAAAAATGTTGAGAGCAAAGTGTGGTGTTCAAACAGGGAAAACTCAATTTGGTATAAAACTGGAAATAAGCAAAACAATTTTTTTAAACAATCCATTTAAAACCAAACATTGTGTTATTTGTTGATTTTAAAATAAAATAGTTGTCCAACTTTGAACACTATATTTTCAAATTTTTTAAGTGTAAAAATCTGAATTTTTGTGCTTTGTAGGTAAAGACCCAACCCTACGCTCTGCTAATTATAAAACAATCAAATATTGTAAATAAAAATATAAAATTACTTACAGATCAGGAGTCTTCTTAATGGGATAGAAGTGCCTGCTTCTCCTTGTACAGTTTTTCCAGTTGGGGACACATGTTAGTGAGGCTCAACCAAATCTCATCTTCAATTTTCAGCCCCTTGCTGACTCCAGCCCTTGAGTTCAGCCCTGTATGCCTTCCCTGCACAGACTGTCAGGCAGGGCAACTGGATGGGGCTGGGTGTTCTGGAGCTGCGCTGAGGGGCCAGGGTTGGGAGAGGAATGAAAAGATGAAGTTTTTTTGGGGGGGGGGGGGAGCGCAACGCCCCTACAAGCCTCCCCCAATCTCAGCCCCGACTTGATTGGGGAATGCAGTTTTGCCAGTGGATCATCCGGGATTGTGTTGTAGCCCACAGCCCACAATTTGGGAAGCCCTGGACCATGTGACTCACACTGGGGGCATTGGCCTCAAATTAGAATCTTGCATGGGCAGGTGGACTGCAGGGCACAATTGTACCAGGGTTTAGTAATGACACATGGCTACTGTATCTGGGGCTTACAAACCTCACAGAGGTTGGACCCCAAATTAGGCAGCTTACATGCCAGAGGTGTAGGGGGTCACTGCTACCAATGTACACAATTCAAGCCACACACTCTAGAGCTCAACACGACAGGCAAATTATACCAATAAAGTGAGTTCTGTTTCCAGAGCTGCAAAGGTCTCAAAGTCCTTACCAAACCTTCTCCATCAAGCTTCAAGGGGCCTACACATACACCACTCCCCACCCCACCCCACCCCACCCCCTCAGTTCCCCTTGAGTCCATCAATTACTCTCCCTTCTCCTCGCCACACACATCCATCAACTCTCCCTCCAGACCACCAGTTCCTCCTTCAGTCCCCTCTTCATGGGGTTCCCAAACTGTAGGTCTGGATGCAAAGCTGGTCACTTCACACTATGGACTGACTGGGCAAGCTCTTCACGGGAACTCTTAATAGCAGGGAGGAAAGTACCTGGTGATTGCACTCTATGTTGCTGCACCCCCTGCCATACAGGAGGCTCTTTGCATTATGGGTCATGTTCCACTCTCACAGCGTAACAGGTCTATGAGAGAATTTATGCTACAAGATGCCTATCTGCCTAGCAGAGGCAGGGCTGGGAGAGCATCCAGCAGCAGGTAAGAGATAAAGCAACAGAAGTAGAAATTTCTGGTCAGCACTCAGAAAAGCCAATAGTGGCATAGGGCACAGAGTAGTTGAGGGGAAAGATAGAGACAGCACTGATGGGTGGACTGTGCAATCATTGTGTTACTGTTGCATTCTTCACCAGCCTGTTCTCCTCATCTGCTACTATTGGTCTGTACAGAAACAGCACAATGAGTGAAGTCCACAAACTCCCACCAGTCAGCCCCTTAAAGGAGGGAAACCTATTTGAACCCCTTCTGGTTATGCAATTGGCCCATTGCTTGCCATTTAGGCAGCCCTCTCAGATTTTGCTCAGGTCACTTTATTTTTAACAAATTATCAGAAAACTAAAGATTCAGAGCTTCAATTTGATACAAACCAAATCATAACACTAAATTTAAGCCTCCTGCACCTCAGAACCAAATTCACCATTGGCTATAGTACAAGGGATTAACTATCAATGATTAGGTGTTGGCATTATTAATAAGAAAATCATTGATTCAACAGCTAAACAAGCTAGAATGACGACCTTCCCACCAACCTAAAACAACCATGTCATATTGCTGGTGCCAGATCAGATGTGAAAGTGAGGTCCTGATTACCTATGATAATTAAAAGACTATGGCATCTTCCATAGCCTTACTACTGGCAAAAAAATCAGTAATGACAGTAGTTTCTGTTCACATGGCTCCTTCAGAACTTTATTCTTCAGTATCAGGCTCAAACTACACACACAGTGAAGGGATCCCTGTATCTGCAACATACTTCATTGTCCTTAAGGATTAAAGTCCTATATATAGGTAGTTAAGTCTTTCAGCTGGACTCCTCTGATTCAGAGTCCAACTGAAAGAAATGGAGGAACATACACATCTTCTTCCAGCTCCCCCCCAACACACAGGGTGTGAATATGAGAACATTTAAGTCCAGATGGAGTCTTTGTATAACCTTTTACTAAAATGTAATGTACACCCCTCCTGTTGCATGTTACACCTGAACTTGGCACAGAGTTTGAATGTAAAGAACCCTAACTAAAATTAACAGAAATCTGAGTTGGTACACCTTACTTGCATGACAAAGGGCAAGAAAAGAAATGCAGCGAGGAAAGCAAGGTACAGAAGAATGAGTTCTCACAGTAGGATTATAAGGATACATGACATGATATATATATTGGGCTCTCTGTACATAAGTAAATGTCAGATGACAAGGATATTTTCAAAGGTTCCTTGAACCTTTGGACACTATGCAAATAGAAGTGGACTGCTGATAGACATATTAAATAGGAGGACAGAAGTGCCAGATGCCAACTGCCCCATCTGCACATCACTGCAGAAGTTAAGGATGCCTCTAACTAGTTTAAATCAGTTTATTAAAAAACTGAAACAGTAATGGAGCAAGTGGCTGACCAGCTGCAATTCTTCAGTGTCAGGAGGCTGCAGGAGAGCCATGGGAATGAATGCTCCATTCCCAAGTGCGGGAATCCCTAAGACTGATGGTTGCTAGTTAATTGAGCCAACACTATCTTCAGAATATCTTCACATCTATATTTATTTGGTACTAGATGTAGTGTTCACTCTAGCTATAGCCATTCTATAGCATGGTGTCAGTTCCAAAGTAAAAATTAGAAAGTTATGGAAAAAAGGAGACCATTTGGATTTTGCAAGCCCAAGAGAGAATGTGTATCAACTACTTACATGTGAAGAAGTGAAATTCCCCACTGACAGGTTTGCAGAAACAAGTTTTTATTTACACAAGCAAGTCTATCTTGAGATTCTAGTCAACTCTTTACATTTCTAGAATATTTACATGATTTCAAGATGCTTCATGAGTAGAGTGATGAACAAAAATTACAAAGGTTGTTTTGCTAAGCTTTTGACAGCAACCCATCCTTGTGCTTTAAAACTTAGGGTCTAGAGTAATGTAGAAGAAATGTAACGTTAGCACCTTGGTCATAACGGTCATGCTATATATTCATGAAAGAGACACTTTTAGAAAGCAGTAGGTATTTCAGAGGTGACCGTATCCAGAGGCTGCCAATGACAATTCATGAGTGAGTCATAGAGTTCTTCACTTCTCTCCATAAATTCTCTGTTCATTTCATCAATATCCAGATGGAGCTGTGGATCTGCAAAAATAAACCCAGTAAATAAAAAAAGTTGGACCCAGCACAAGAGACTTACACAGGAACACAAAAGAGTAATGGCAAGAGCTTCATATGTGACATGTGATTATTCTTATTACACCAAATGTTCCACCTCAGAAAACCAACTACACAAACGCTCTGCAAACTGGACTTTAAAATAAACCCCAAACATAACATTAAATTACATTAATGCTTAGGGTTAAAGTACAGATACTACATTACTACTTTGTGAAAAATTCAATTCTAATAAAACAAACTTGCACAGACTTGAAGGCATTAACCTAAATTTTACATCCATTGCTACAGATTTGAAATATCACTGCCCCTACATTTAAAAAGGGGAGAAAATGCAAGCCAGTATATGCTTTCCTAATATCCCAGTACCCAATACACACTTATTTCTCAGACACAAGGATGAAAAGTTGCTGAAGGAGTTAGGTTCAAAGTCTAACTTTGACATCCAGTCAGGTTCAGACAGACAGACAATCATGATAAATAGCAATTCAAGCAGGGAAAGAGCCCTCTGGCATAAGTTAGCATGCCATTATGGTTAGATAAATGATAGGGCATCCCACTTTGTTTGGACAAGGGGGAAAGAGTTCTGTACAAAATGTAACATCTCTTTTGCTATTTAACAGAATCATATGCTAAAAAGCAATACTGCTTAACATGCTGTAAAAGATTTAAGAAACCAGTTTTCTACTGAGATATTTAAAGCAGAGTCAAGACTGTAAAGAGCTGGAGAAATTATGAGATGGAAAATAGCACATCAAGGAAAATTAGCAGAGTGGGACAAAAAGACTATTTTATCTTCATGTAAGAGCAAGTTAGGAGAATGTCATTTGTCTTAAAGAATGCCAAGTCTGAAAACTCCTAATTTTACACACAATGTAAATTATGTTACAGTCCCAACTTGCTGACCTCTATGCCAGTATTTAGAATAGCTCATTTGGAAATGAAAATGGAATATTTGTATAGACTTTTTCCATGACCTCGCACTACTTTGTCAGCAGTTCTGTATAGAAATTTTATAAAGCCAGACATTATTAGGACCAAACAATTGAAGTATGATAGCATTAGCATTACCTTCAGTTATTAGTTCATCATTGCTTTCAGCCACAATTGGGGTCTCCTGAAACAAACAAGAATGTTTGCGTTAGTTTTATAGAAGTGTAATCATTATTAATTCCAGGTTCTTCAGAAATTTTTACATTCCATTATCCGAAAAAAGGATTTTCAATGTATTCATGAATCTTCATTAAACAGAGTTTAATTTACATAAGCTGTAAAATGGGGTTTTTCAACCTCAATCCATTCCCTTTCTAAAAAAAACCAACAACAACAAAAGACAGACAGACAGACAGACATTCAGGAGAAAGGCAAATTTTATAGTTTAGTATGGCTTAGAACAACTACAGAATTAAACTATGTGCATTATGGACAGACTTATTAGGATAAAAAATTACATACAGATAATGTCACTCACATTTGGCAAAAAAATACAAGAACAAATCGTACACATTTAGAGGATTATAGAAGTTTAATACTAGAGAAGTGTATCATCTAAAGGCTTGGATTTTCAATCTGCAATTTAGTCCTTATTTTACACATTGTCATAGGCTTTACACATGGTTTCCATGTTAAAACTAAAGGGGGAAATGACATACAGCTCTGTTATAAATTAAGTTCATTATGTAAATTTAAGATTTTGGCAAGAACTTGTCTTCAGTGTAAATTCAGTAACATCAATACCTCAAATACAGCTGGAGTCACAATTGAGTTTCTTATAGCAGAATCTCCAACAGCTTGCATGTTGTCATAGGAAGGATAGCTATAGTTGTAATCAGCATAAGCATCATAACCCCACTGTGAGTAGTAGTTCTGATAATCTTGACAATAATCATTGTAGTTATAGGACTGATACCGCTGGAATTCTGCTTTCATTCTAAAAAACATTTTAAAGTGTATAATTAGAATTTAAGAACTGGATGTAAAACTGATTTTAGTTTAAAATTAAACAATTCAGTAAGTCATCAAATTATGAAGGTGAACATTTCTCTGAAAGTTGCCAGAAATTAAAGGGTGAGGAAATCACTGCACAGTACTTTTCATCTGTGTTTATACTGAAATAAATGGTCTCACCTCTGCCAATACCAATAGTAATTACTATCCTGGATAAAATCCAGATCCATGAAACTACTACTACTTCTATCCATTTACTTTAAAGCAAGTTTCAGTGTCAGCATAAACACAGTTTCTGCAGCTAGAGCCTTGTGCTCTGCTATAGATTGGTTAATTAGTACTTAGACAGCTATCAAGTACAGCTGCTTTAAAACTACATTCTTTTGTATTTAGCCCTTTGTTTTGTGTGGCTAATTACTAAATCTTTGTTGGGGGGGGGGGGCAGGGGAAGAGAGGGAGAAACTAAACAAAAAATCCCAAGAGATCCCAGATTATATTTTAAGGAGCATGTGATACTTTTTTTCTTTAAAAAAAAAAAATCCCAAAAAAACACACACATCTCCCTCCAACACACACAGTCCACCTGAATTTGTTTTGCATAGAGACTGGTTTGGCATTCAGCAGCTGCCAGAGTTTATTTCCCATCTGAAGTTATAATCCTGTTTATAACAATCATTGCCACAACAATTTATGAAGTCAGAGAAGTGAGGAATAAGCAGCAAAAGCACAAACTCTAAAAAGGAGCCTGATTCATTTACTAATAGAACATGAAGGAAGAAATGTAAAATAGTAGTTTTCTAATTTTTTTTGAAGAAAAAATTGTCAAACTCCCCATTTTAGATTCATCTGATACTCACTCATCATTATAGACTATACAATGAAGTCAGATGGACTAATTGGACATTCCAGAGACACATCAGATTTTCCATTTTTAATGCTAAATGTGGCCCTGTCCAGGCAGACTCCTGTACTTGTACAGCCCCCATTTACTTTGATAGTTCTCTACACAGACACAGAAAAGCCAGTTGTATGGTCCACCCCTTAACCAAGAAAGATAAACTACAAGACATAGACATTTAGTTCATAACCTAACAGTTTGAATACAATGGTATCTAGCTCAGACCAGCTTTGGGTAGTGCCAACTTAAAATAGAAGATTTCTCTCCTTTAAAGGGAAAGAGGTAATATTTTTAAGGTCTGGGTATACCTAGAAGAAAAGGGAGCTTCACTTTTGGATATTTCCACTGACTAACAGGAATATAAGGCAAAGTAATTTAAGTATGTTTAGGAGGTTTCTTCCTCTTTGTTACATGCTATTTCACCCATGTACTGATGAGAGAGTATGTCAATTTGATACCAACCTACCCAAACCTAACTGGTAAAAGCAGGGATTGCCTCAAAAAGTGTATAACTAACTAAGAGTTTAGGAGGCAGAACAAGGAACCTTTTCAGAGTGGTTCACAGTCCTCACTTGCATGTTAAGAGCTTCAAAGTCAGGAATCCTTGGAGAGCAAAGAACATTAATGGAAGTTGGTGTATTTTCTGTATATCGCATTTCGGATCTAGTTTTGGCTTCTGTACTATAGATGTTTTGTGTTCTCCCTGCTTAAGAGTGCTCCTTCACTTCACCAGATCACTGTAAAATAAACCCTGTGCGATTTTCATTGGAAATTTTTTTTTTATTTACTCTGTAAGGCCCTGATCCTGAAATCACTTATGATGTGCTTAACTTTGCTATTATGAATAGCCACATTGACTTCAAATGGAACTACTCATAGTAGTAAAGTTAAGCACGTGCTCACTTAGGTACTTTTGAAAAAAAGTTTACCCCAGGATTCTGCCCAGGGTCTAGGTACTTCATGGTTACCAGACAGGAAAAGCAGATGGAGAAGCACTAACTAAAAGAAATGCAAAACTAGATCCTTTATGTCATGAACTATGGGATGACACCACCATTACAGTAGATGAGATATGCTTTGACAAGGTGAAGCTACTGTTAATTCCTGTATCACTACAAGACTAATTCGTTACCTTTTAGAAATTCCTATACTCAGTCGGATTCGTTTTCCACCTAGACCTGGTGCATTTTGGCAGTCTTGCAGTGCTCTCATCTGATCACCTTGTTCACCAAATCTGACAAAGCCATACCCCCTGCAAATTCCAAAAGGTAGCTATTTTAGTAATTCCAGTACACACACCAATTATAACAGAGTTAATAAGTTTAGTGTTTTCTTCTACAGACAAAACCCTTATTTAGCATTGTAGCTACTATGGCTTACAGTACATATTTGCTTTAACTTTTTTGTTTTGTTTTTAAACACCCAAGCTAAATGCTATCTCTCAGAGCTCAAAGTTGTATCAAAGAGCAAATACTGACAGCTGATTGCAGTTAGATTAATAAAGCACGTTTCTTTTAATGGCAGTTCTCAACAAAAGAATAATTAAAAACAACATGGTTACCTGTGTATCTAAGCAGATTCCATATTAATGGAGTATATGGCCACTGATTTACCCACATATTCAATTAGTGTTAACCAAGAGCTATCAATTTACAGTACTTAGCCATTTAAGAAGAAAAGTTCACACTCTCAGTATTTTGGATTTCTTGCCTGCAAAGTGTACTGTGATCTTAATAGGGAACCAGCAACAGAGATTTATAGTCCCAGCCCTGTCACTGATTCATTGGGTGGCCTTGGGCAAGTCACAAACTCTCTGTGGGCCCTTTTTGCTGCTCGTATAAGCAGGTTCAACTCCACTGACTTTAGTTTATGTGGCCCCTTGTCTATTTTCCTATCCATCAAATGGGGATAATATTTAGCCCTCAGTACAGCTCCTGATTATGCACAGGTGCACTGCTGGGCATGAGCAGAGCCCCATTAATTCAATGTACATCTCCTTTGCCTCCCCAGGTAAATTTTATGGCATGCAAATACATGCACAGTGAAATCACAATTTAGCCTATTGCATGTCCTATCCAGACAAAGACTTGAAATAGAGCAAGGGATTTTCCTCTAATACCGCTTTGTTTTTAGACTCTAACCTCGGTTCTACTTTCTCTTTGACTTGGGGGGAAACCCCAAAAACCCCACAGAAACATGATACAGAGTTAAGTCTGACTAAGTGGTTTACAAATAACAACTGTCTACAGTCCTTTTATAAGCAGCATTTTGATTGTGTAAAAGTTACCTGGAGTATCCCAGTAGGTCTGTGGCTATTTTGCAGTCAATGCATGTAGGGTACCTTTTCACAAAGTAGTCATAGAGCTGAAAATCATCCACTTCAGGAGTTAGCTCTCCTACAACTATTGAGAAATCTGGTCTAAAAAGGATTGAAAATAAATAGTTAGATTGCAAGGATATTGAAATCTTAAGAGACTGGTCAGAAAGCTATTAATTAGTTATTACATATAACAAATAACTATGGGACTAATCCTGCAAACACTGATCTTCTATAGCACTACACACTGTAGTGATCATTGCACTTGGCAGTGCTCATGTTTGCAGGATCAGTCCAAGTCTTGTAGCACAACCACTGTGGCACAATATTCTCGAAGATAATAAGCCCAGTCTACTTCTCTAGCTAAACAGGCTTTATTTCTGCTTTGAGAGAGAGCAGATGTCCAAGTCAATCCACCTCAAAAAAAAAAAACCTCAACCAAACCAAAAAAAAAACCTGATTGGATTTTACTATCTCTTAGTAAGAGGAAAGAAGAGGAGCGATAAAAATACAAGCAACAAATGAATAAATGTATATTTATGGATCTCAAAGTACTAAGTAAAAAGATAACCCAAAAATATACACTGGTGTCCCTTAAGTTTCAGCAAAGATTTAACAGCAGAGTGGTGTAATGATATCTCATTACAAATTATACTAGCATAAACAATACTTGGCACTTACATAAGAACCTCCATTTAAGAATCTCAAAAGTATTCATTCACTGCTCACTATTGATTTAGATGGATTGTTATGGACAGGGGCTAGTTGTTCTGGTCTGTTTCAAGAGCTTTTTACCTGATTGGAAGATTAACAACACTAACATAGTCTGTTCTTCCTGCTTTTATTTTGTTCTTTTTCTTTCGCTTTTTCTGTGGTCCTCTCCACCAGCTATAGGTTTGTAGGGACTCTCTTTTGTTCTTTCCCATTGTATCCTGCTGGGATGAAAAAAAGCTTTATAGTACTTAGTCTCATTTAAATTCCTCCCACCCACTCCCCATCACCACAGGTGATTTCCCCATATTCACCTTGCCCTTGAAAGAAGCCTGGGGTCCCATCTCTCCCTCCGCCTCCCATGAGGGAAAGCAGCCTCTGGGGAAAACGCCTGGCAAAAATAACAGAGCCAAAGGATTGTATGAACAGCCATATTCCCCTGACTTGTCAATCTGGCTAAAGGATTGAAAGCGTCCTCTTGGAATTAAAAAAAAAAAGGTAAAATAAAGCAGTTATCCCTTAGATGTTGGCCAATCCTAAATGTTAATCACTTTAAGGACCAGACTGCCCCTAAATGTTGTTTAGGATTTGCTAGAGCAGTGTTTCTCAATGACCGGTCTGCGGACCACAACTAGTCCCTGAAGTCTTCCTGACACTGTTTAGGCAGGCAGCAAGCTGGTAGCTGGCATCAAAAAGGTTGAGACACACTGTGCTAGAGCACTCTAGTAGCATTTTTTTTGGGTGACTGAAAGGCACAGCTAGGTCATCACTCTTGCCTAGAATGAGGCTCAACTGGCCCTGCCTCCCTTTTGCTGGGAGCTCTTCCCTTCCTGCTGCTGTGAGAAACTCTCCTCATAGCTAGTTGTCAGTCACTCGCTCAGGCCAAGAACCAAGAGGAGGTTGGTAGATGGGATGCAAAGGGAAAGCAGACAAGGGACAGACAGACTAATTTGGAGCCCAGGGGAACTCATGCCCAGATGCAGGGCAAAGAAGAAACAGGCAGAAAACATGCCTCACTCAAAAAAAGAGGAAGGAGGTAGGGAAACTACAAAGAAGAGAAGGAGGGAGATGGTCGTAGAGTTAATGCAGGTCACATTCCTCACCTTAGAATCTTAAGAATGAGGATTCTCATCCTTAGGGCTCCAAGATTTAATACATTTGGTATTTCTCAATATATTTTACTTACTAGAAGTAGAACATTAATGTCTGTGTGAGTGCTTGCATTATATCCTGCTCAGAGAGTGTTACAGGCAAGCCCCTCCATGAGAACTCACTTTTAAACAATGGGAAGTCCAATGCTTCATGTCAGGTCCCACAACCTGCTTCAGTTGATATAATTAGGTTTCCAGAGCAGGGGAGCATAATTAATTAGCACATTACCTGAAGGAAGTACAGGGCTAGAATTCACCTACTCAGAGAAATTATTTTAGTTTTATATTCGCGAAGAATTCTGGATATGGTTTAGTATCCCTCCTAAGCACTGTGGACCTGGACTTGTTCTCACCAGATGATCTTACCTGGTTTGCCACTGTTCAGAAGTTTTCTTCACAAGGAATGCTGCACTGCTTCACAATTTATTCTGATCCTCTAAAGAAAAAGGGGAGGAGGAGAAAAGCTTTTATGAAAAGTAATTCAGCTTAAACTTAAAAAAATTGTTGCTGCACAGCTGAGAACTTGTTCACCTTCTTTTAAATCTGATTTAAGAAATTTAACTTGGGGAATTCTGAAAGGTTCCAGAGCTTAGACTTCCATTGCAAAAGCCTAAACTTAATACACTTATGCAGACCACTGCTATTAGTAACCACTGATCACTTGTGGATCAAATCATCATTGCATCATATCGTGACACAGCCTGACTTGGGGATAACCTGGAATGACCACATATAGCCTTTCTATTCACCAAGACCAGTAATTATCTTTCAGCTCTACTTCCACAAACTTCTCTATTCTAGAGGACAGTTGCGAGTTTTTGTTCTTATTCCAGCACAGCCTCAAGGTTTTACATACACACACACACACACACACACACAATTATTTTAAATATGTGTTTAGTTGGTGGGGGATATAAGGTCAGCTTAGAAATGAAGAAAGATGATCATTCAAAAGCTTAAAAAGATAGCTTGCTCATTTTTATGGGCCTTTGATGTTTCCTTGGTTCTTCCTCTCTTTGGAAGAAATTCAAAGATGCCTTGGTTGGTGGTGTAAGTTACAAATCAATAAGAGAATGCAGAGTGGTACATAGGGAAGAGGCAGCTGTAGCGGTAAAAGCAACAAGACAGTATAACGTAAAGCAAAGGAGAATTTTGCTCTCCTGTATCTTTCCTAGCTATCCCCTTCTGCCAGTTTGTTATGCAAATTTCACCCTCTTACTGACTTGTAACTTACATAGCTATTTAGCACCTCTGAATTTAGCCTCTCATTATTATTTGTTTTATAATAGCGGCCAAAGACCCGTGCTAGGGCTACAGCTTTGTGCAGTCATTTGCTTAGTTTCAATGCCTTTTCCCTTTAGCTCACTCATTTGCTCTATACAATTTTTAAGGAAAATCTGAAATAGCTACACTATGTATTTTCTCGTAAATCATCTTGCTAGTCAAAGAATGTTGGGGATAAGAGCAAGTCATTGCACACAGCACTTTCCCTCACAACCATTTTTTAAAACTATAACTCTATTGCAAATTGTTTTTACATTCAGTACTTGGTACATATTAATAAACGGTTGCCTGATGAAATTTCACCCCATATGATTCCACGTAACAGATTTCTGTAACATATTACCCCAAAGTGGGGTCTATGTAGCAAAATACATAGTACATCTTTCATTCTAATGACTATGGGAACTATTGCAAATTTAGTAAATCATAATAGTAACACAGTTTGAAAACTGTTAAAACCCCGGTACTGCAAAGACTTAAGCTTGTCTACATATGGAGTTATTGAGCAACAGCAATTGGGCTTTAAATTCACAACCTGTCTTAATGCAAATTAATTTTCATGTTTAGACAAGCCCTTAAACACACACATAACTTTAACAGCAATCGACTGGTCAGTCCTGGGAACTCCCACAGACGATCATGATCTCTCCTGGTGCAGTGGGGCTGTTGCTAGGTTTGCTCCTTGCCTGCCTCAGCCCCACGCCGCTCCTGGAAGCAGCTAGCACAGCCCCATGGCCCCTTTGGGGGTGGTGGCAGGGGTCTTGGCGCAATGCTCCTGCCTGCAAGCACCACCACCGCAACTCCCATTGGCTGGGAACAGGGAACTGTGGCCAATGGAAGCTGAGGGGTTGGTGCTGGCAGAGAGGGGCAGTGCACGGAACTACATGCCCCCTGCCCCAATCCCCCAGGGGGCGCAGGGGCATGTTGGCCCCTTCTGGGAGCAGCGTGGGGCTTGGGCAGGCAGGACACTTGCCTTAGCCTCGCTGCACCACAAACCGAGAGCTGCCCGTGGTAAGTGCCGCCCTGCAGGAGGCCCCACCCCAACACCCTCCTGGAGCCAGCACGCCATACCCCCTTCTGCACCCAAACTCCCTCCCAGAGTTTGCACCCCCTCACTCTCTCCTGTACCCCAATCCCCTGCCCCAGGCTCAGCCCAGTACCTGCTCCCACACTACGAACCCCTCGGCCCCAGCCCAGAGCCCACATCCCCTCCCGAACCCCAACCCCCTTCCTCAGCCCAGTTAAAGTGAGTGAGGCTGGGGGAGAACGGGGATAGAGTCAGCAGGGCAGGGCCTCAGGGAAGGGGTAGATCCTGGGTTGTGCTTAAATTCAAAAAGCAATCTTGAGCATAAAAAGGTTGGAGACCACTGCTTTAATCTTTTCAGGATCAGCAATTCACTTTGAATTTCAGCAATTAATTTTTTAACAATATGGGAGACTTTACAACAGCACTCTACTATTAACTCTTTCCTGATAGAGACAGATGTCATTTTGCACAAATTAAGAAGTGCACAGATTAGCAAAATGTGCATCAGCAATGTTTTACTATAGTTCTGCTATTTAAAGAGACAGAGCCAACAGAATCCCACTTTTGTATAAAAATATAAAATTCTAATACTAGGCCTGTAGATTAAAAACTGTCCAATTTACTTTTGACCACTTATGCTGTTTGTTTTTGGACTTACCACTCTGTGTGCACATTTAATGCAAGCTGCAGCACAATTTAAAAAAGCTATTTGACCGCAGAAAAATTGTATCAGAAAAAAAAGTGATGCAATAATATCTTGATCACAGTTATCATGGTCTTCTATACGAAACAATATTTTTGGTATTTTATTCTCTGAGCTTGATAGTTGTCATCTGATCTGTTCACTGCAATTCAAACAAATTTAAAAAAAAGTTAGAGGTTTGCACATTGATAGGGTACATTACTTTTTCATACTAACATTAGCTACATAGGTAATTTACCATTCAGTTATTAAGGTCCCAATCCTGGAAAGACTTGCATGCTTAACTTCAAATATTTGACTCCAATAGGGGTACTCAATGGTACTACTCACATTTAACCTAAGCATGCATGTAAGGGCTTGTCTACACCTGAAAGTTGTGTCTCTTTAATTATACTCATATAGTTAAAATGACAAAAATACCCTAGGATGAATTTAATTATATTTGTATCAAAATGCTTAGACCAGTATAACTTATTCTGGGTTGGGAAGCAAAATAAGCTATACCAGCATAAAGCACCTTTATACATGTCTAACTGTATCCGAAATATGGCTTATAACTGTACAGGTAGAAAATTTCACCAGCTGACAGTCCTATCAGTAAAACTTTTTTAGTGTAGACCAGGCCTAACTTTTTCAGGCAGGAGCATGAAGGAAAGATTTTTAAAAGTAAGCTAAAAACAGGACCATTATGAGACTAATGGTGCATACATATCCTTAATTCCAATTCTTTTTTCAGACTTTATAGTAAAATGGAAAAACCATGGAGAGTGAATCAAATATTCAGAGGCATGGTTAAGACCTCGAAACAGTATATCACTACATAAAGTAAAACAGAGGGGGCACTCTCGGGCTGTATAAGGGTGGGTGCTTGGGCCAGGCTCAGTGGGGCTGGTTATAATTGATGGGGGGGAGGAGAGGAGGGCTGCCTGTGGTTTGCGTGTGACGGTATTTGTGTTGCCTGGCAAAGGTGCAGAGAGCCCCCCGGGCAGGAGTGTTTAAAGGGTCAGCAATTGTGGTGGTGGGGGGGAGTTTTCACCCGCTGACCCAGGGCGGCCGTCTGACCCCGAGGTCAGCTACGCAACTCCCGACGGTCCCATGGGCGGATTCCCCCAGTGACTCTCCCCTGGCCTCCCGGGGGTGCGGCGGAGCTGCCCGGGGGGAGACGCCCGACGGGGGAGGGGCGGCGGCCCCGGGAAAGGCCCGGGGGAAGTGGACGGACAGACACCGCCCCGGGAGCTGGGGCCATAACCCTGGGGAGCGAGAGAAGCCTCCCCGCCTCCCCCTGCTCGCGAGGCCCTCACTCCCCCCCGGCCCGGTCCCGGCACTAACGTCTCCCATCCACGACGTCGCCATAAGGAGCAGGACGGGTCCTGCTTCCGCCCCCGCCCGGGACCTCACGCGGAGGCTGCCCTAGCAACGCCTGTTTCTCCAACTCCAGAGTCCTACCGCGCCCACAGCCCGCGCACTCCTATCCGACTCGGAGACTCCCAGGGATACACCCCGGCTAGGAAATCCGAGGTGTGGGCCGCAGGCTCGGAGGTGTCCGGGCCTTGTCAATTCCGGCTCAGGCAGGGCCTGGCCAGCCTGTGCGACGGGTAGAGGGAAGGACCCCACGCGTCGCCTCCGAGTGTGGGGGGAAGGAGAAGCGCGGTCGCGCCGGGCAGATGGAGCTAGTCGGCGGCTGTTACGAGCAGATTCTTTTCGGGTTCGCAGTGCGGCCGGGGGAGGTAACGGCGCTGGGATGGCAGCTACTCGTGTCCCAGTAACTTACCGCGGAGGTGCGCGCGCCCGACGCTGCCCGCCTCAACGCGGGCTTTAAGCGGGGTGGCTCCGCGCGCGCGACGCCGATGGTTCCCCCTGCTGGGCGCTCGTGGCTGGTGCGGGGAGCGGCGCGAGCTGTGAGTCGGGCGTGGCTGCTCGCAGCTGATCTGATCGGCGCCGGGGCCCGGCTTGCAGCAGGGGATGCCGGGAGTCCTGCCTGCTGCTCACGACGGGCAGCCAGCACTGACCTCGCTGCACGTCCACAGCTCCATGTCAGCCCTCCCTGCCCCCGGACCCAATCACATGCCTGGGGGCCTTGTCCCCTGCGGAGCTCTGAAAGCAGGCGCCTTTGCAGCCGAGTTGCCCGGCTGCAGGGGGTATAGCTACACTGTCTTTGGCCCAGCCACCTCTAGAGGGGCACAGAGTGCCACGCTTTTTATGATTATTATTTAGTACGTTTATTGTGGTCTTTAATACCTAAAAACCAACCCAGAATGGGGCCCTGTTTTGCTGGGCATTGCCCAGACATAGAACACTAAATTCTCTGTGATCTGAAGCATTTACACCAGGAGCCGGCAACCTCTGGCATGTGCCTCAGCCCGCGCTGGTTCCCGCAGCCCCCATTGGCTTGGAGTGGCCAGTGGGAGCCACGATCGGCTGAACCTGTGGACAGAGCAGGTAAATAAACTGGCCCAATCTGCCAGGCTGCTTACCCTGGCGAGCTGTGTGCCAGAGGTTGTCGACCCCTGGTTTACACCCTACCTACAGGGGGGTGGAAAGCATAAAACATACCTGTAGAATAAACTGTGTGGTTGCAGCTAATAGCACATTAGTTCCACAGTTTACCACCTCTGCGTCAGCTACCCAGGGAAGCATCAAAGCTGCATAGTAAGGGTGGAGAGGGGGATGTCAAGAATATAGAATTGTAGAAGTGTAGTCTGGAAGGGCCCTCAGTAGGTCAGCTTGTCCAGTCCTCTGGACACAAGGCAGGACAAAGTAACTAGCCGATTCCCAACAGGTGTTTGTCTAACCTGGTCTTAAAAACCTCCATTGACAAAGATCCCACAACCATTTTTTTTAATGTCCAGCCTAAATCTCCCTTGCCACAATTTAAGCCCATTGCTTCTTGTCCTGGCCTCAGAGGTTAAGGAAAACAGTTTTTCACCTCCTCCTTGTAACAACCTTTTATGTACTTGAAAACTGTTATCACCCCCACCTCCCCCCGAGTCGTGTTTTCTTCAAACTAAACAAACCCAGTTTTTCCAATCTTTCCTCACAGGTCATGTTTTATAGACCTTTAATAATTTTTGTGATCCACTAAATAACCCCTAGATTCCTTTCCGCAGTACTCCTTCCTAGGCAGTCATTGTCAAAGTGCTGAAGGAGAAAGGGCAGGACTGGCTTGGATTTTCCTAAGAGCCTCAACTTGTCTTTTTCTTCCGGAAGCCATAGAACCTCTTTCCACACAGGACCAATCCACCCCCATCACCAGTCACAAGCGAAGCTCTGGAGACCGGAGAGTTGTTAGGTTGATGGTGTCATTCTAATCATAGAGCGACCACTAGGAAACTTCCTTCACAGGGTCCCATTAGATTTGCAATAGAACATAATGTTTTTGTATGTTTGGCAAAATGAGCATGGCTAGTTTTTGCTATTTGAAAAATTAGGCTTATACTATGATATTGATAATCTAATCATATACAAGTTAGAACATATCGCACTGGGCGTGTTTCAAAAAAGGTTCATTCATTTTATATTTTGTTTTCAGAATTGGATGCCTATTCCTGACTTTACCCATCATGCTCACACTGCCTCATTATCAGCAGTAGCTGTGAATAACAGATATGTAGTCACTGGTAGCAGAGATGAAACAATCCAAATATATGATATGAAAAAGAAGATAGAACATGGGGCATTGCTGCATCATAATGGTAAGGGAACTTTTCTTTTTAGAGGTATTAATTACATGATTTACTAATGAGTGTGTTTCTGTAACAGAGAACTGTCAATTTTTAATGGGGCCTCAGTTGAGATACATTTTATATGGATTAAGGAGTTATCAAATGCATATAAATAAATACGTGACTTACTTTAGAGAGTGAGGGATCAGACAGAATTGAAAATTGTATGCTACTACAGACAAGGATAATAGAGGGGCATCAGTGATTTAAATATGGTTGTTAAACTTATTTTCATGAAGAAATATATAGCAAGTAAGCCAGGTTTCTTCTAACAAGCAGAACAAAAGGCTGGCATGTTTGGATGTTAAAGGCAGGCTGTTCTTTCACAGATAGAGAGGCATTGCTGCATGTTTGGTGCATGCATTATTCTTGCAAATAATGTATGAGGTGTACTTACAATGTTGTAATTCCTAGATAGGTATTATGTAAAAAGGTATCTGTTATAGGTGTGATGCAAAATGAAAACAATTTAAGTAACTTTCATTTTGCACTTCAAAATAGAATTTCATATGTGTGACTTCATTGGAAGTTATGCAATTAAGTTTTAAAATATTAGCATGTCTTTAAGTGAATATCTTGATGTTTTATATAAAACTATTTTTTGTGTAGTATTTTTATTCAAGATGTCATAATGTAGATTAATAGCGCTGATCTTGTTCTGTAGGCACGATAACCTGCCTGGAGTTCTATGGGAATGCACACTTGTTGAGTGGAGCAGAAGATGGATTAATTTGTATTTGGGACACAAAGAGATGGGAATGTCTGAAATCCATTAAAGCACATAGGTGAGTCTTCTGAACTGCTTCTTTTTAGATATTTTTGGCTATTTATGTGACAAAGAAAATACATGATTAACTTTTTGTTGTTGTTGACTTCATTAGGGGGCATGTGACATCTCTTTCTATTCACCCTTCTGGAAAATTAGCTTTGTCAGTAGGAACAGACAAAACACTAAGGTGAGTCAAAACTGGCTGAAAATCTTACTTAGTGAAATTTACTAAGTTTTCTTATTGAATTATAAGCAAGGATTATATATTGGGGCTAGACTGTGAAGCAAGGATCAGGGAAGCATCTGTGATGCTGCTATCAGTTAACCTATGTAACAGTATATGTTTTCACACTTGCAGGATTCCTGTTCTATCCAAATGTACCTTTTAATTTCACTTGGTTTTATACTAGGCAGAGATGATGATTGGGATAAGGGTCACTCTAGAATCTAGACAGAGTACATCTGTGCCTTAGACTACACTTAAATTAGGTCATCATAGCTATGTCAGTTAGGGATGTAAAAAACAAAAACAAAAACAAAAAAAACACCCACACACCTCTGACTGACGTAGTTATGCCAACCTAATCCCCAGAGTAGATGCAGCATTGTTGATGGTAGAGGGCTTCCGTCGACATGACGTAACCATCATTCAGGGAGGAGGTGTTCCTTCAGTCTAGTCTGCATCAATACTAGGGGGTCATGCTGGCATAGTTATGGTGATGTAGCTATACTGGTGAAGTGTCCATAGTGTAGCTATACCTAGCACTTTGAAATTTCCTCTTAGCTCCATTGAAATATTCATCCTGTTGACTCTGTAGTATACAAAACTGGCCTTTTAACACAAAGGAGTAAGGAAGTCCACCTTTATCAAACTGCTAGATTGATGTCTTCTGTTAGCCTCAAGACTGATGTCAGTTGCAGATGAACAAGTGCCAACCTTTCAGGGAAGAATACAAAGCTAAGAGATTGGTGTTGGGAGGAGGACTGGATGGCCTGCTCTAGATGGAGTGCAGACTATTAGATTTTTTAAAATAGCAACAGCATTTTAAAGTATTTCTTTTAAAGAACAGTGGCAGTCTTGGGCACATGTTGCCACCCCCATCCCCCTGTTATGCACCAGTGGCAGTCCCAGGCTGCGCTGCCACTCCTCCCCCCGCCCTCCCTGAAGCACCAGCGGCGGTCCTGGGCTGTGTGCCCACCCCTCCTCCCTCAGCACCAGCAGAGTCCCCGGCCACGTGCTGCCCCTCCCCACACCTACACCCGTGGAGGTCCTAGAGCACCTGCGGTGCCCCTGAAGCCCTCCCTCCAGAGCACCCAAGATTTAGTCAGGGGTATATAGTACCTGTCCATGACTTTTACTAAAAATACCTGTAACTGGTTAGTAAATGGTACTTTAATTTCTCTATGCTATTTTAAGTGATGAATATTGAGCCCCTTTTTGGTATTTTACAGAACATGGAATCTTGTAGAAGGACGATCTGCCTTCATCAAAAATCTGAAGCAAAGTGAGTGTGTCAATCTAATCTGCGAAATATTTATTAAAACTAAAATCAGATTGAGTTCCTTTTGTGTATGTGCATGTTTGTTTAAAAAGTACCTTTTACCTGGAGTAGCGTTTGGTTTGCAAATGTTCGACTTTTTAATTATGGTGATTCCCTCCGCTCTGCCTTCTACTCAATATCAAAAGCGCAGATCCTCCATACAGACATTGCCTGAACAGGCTATAGTAATACTATGGCAGAAATCTTATTTCAGCCTAACAATGTGTATTTGAAGAATAAAAATCATTTTTTTAAAATTCTGTACTACTTTTAATTATAACACTTTAGATTATCAAACCTGAAAATTTTAAAAAAATAGTTTGCTATTTATTCTGGTAGTAGTAGTAGTATTTGTATTTACTTTCTGCTTTTATTTCAGCTTGGGCATTGAAAATAGACTAGACCGTTTCTAAAGATTTTTACTTTTAGATTCTTATGCACTAACATGAATTTGGGTTGCAAAGACTACAGAAAAGTGTTTGTTTTAAAATATAACTCTTTACTGGAAGTTTCTGGTTTTACTTCTTTGGAACATTGATTTTTGGTAGGATTTTGTAAACGCTTGTTTTTACAAAATCTAAATTTTGGAACCTAACAATGTCTTTAAAAATCTGTTTTGCTACTACTAGATTTATTCCAGGAGATGTGAAGATTTGTTATGATTTCCCCTTCCGGGTGGTAATACAATCCTCTATCCTGAAAACACACATGCTTACATTTACTACTATGAGTATCATTGAAATCAATAGGACTACTCCTGATAATAAATTAAGCATTGGCATAAATATTTGCAGGATTGGGGTCATATACATTGCATGTTAAAGATTCCAGAGTGAAGATGTCAGGAATGAGATTGAGTTTTTAAATTATTATTAAGGCAAAACTTATGGTCTTTCTGGTTTGTTTTTTTATTTAAAATTGTTCAGATGCACACATAGTTAAATGGTCCCCCAGTGGAGAGAAGTATGTGGTGGTCATAACTAATAAAGTGGATGTCTACAAACTTGAAACAGCATCTGTCAGTGGTACCATCACAACTGAGAAGAGAATTTCTTCAGTTAGATTTATAACAGTAAGTACATAAAAGAAGGGGGTGGGAAGCTAAATTGTTTGAATTACTTTACCTTCATCTGCATTTTCTTCTCTTCATCTTCAAGGATTCTGTACTTGCTATTGCCGGAGATGATGAAGTTATAAGACTGTACGATTGTGACTCACAAAAGTGCCTTTGTGAATTTAAAGCTCATGAAAACAGGTATTTAATATTTGTCCTGTTAAATTGTTTTAAAATTTATGGCAGTGCTGAATACACGCTACTGCCTGGTTAGTGGCAACATTGAGAACATCTTGGCTTAATACAGTTTATTTTTATTTTTAAAATAGAAAGTAAACTGCCTTGTTTCTGATGTACTGAGTTGAAAATTCAATACAGATTTGTATATTCTCACTGAGTGTGAGTGTACACCTATTGTTATATGAAACATGAAAGAATCCCTGTGTGAGATTTATTTTAATATCTCCCCACTGGATATATATGATGATATTTTTATATATGTTAAATACAGTATGTTGTGTGTATGTGATTTTAAATTGTCATGTCAATATTTTTCAACAAGAGCATGAGCTCACATCTTTCGTGGACGTATTCTAAAGACATACGGATTTATACCTCCAGATTATGATTTTTTTATCCATAAAATAGTTACAGCACAGGCACAAGAATTGCATAATGACCTATTTTGCCCCACCAGCGTGCCTCAAATCAGTTCTTGAGGAGCTACTTTTTAAGGATTTCAGGTTTCATTTCTAATCTGTCCTTGGCACCAGGGTGCCAAATGGTACTTACCATTTTTTATCTTGTTCCCAGAATCTCAACGTACTCTTTTCTGTTTTTGTTTTTAATTAAAATTTCAAGCTCTTGTGGTTGAGGAGAGAACCTTGAAAACAAGCAAAACAAATATAAACCGGTGCAGAAATGTTTGGCTGCATCTGCAGAGAACTGGAAATTACAGCTCGGAGAGGTGTGAACTGCTCTGTTCATCTATATGGTCTTACCTCAGCTGCCCAATGATGATAATTTAATAACCTGTATTGTTCAATATTTCACTGATGGTCAAAGTATGTAAGGAAGGAGAGGGAGGTGTGTTTGAAGTATAAATTGCCAAGAAAGGATGGAGACAGCAGAAGAACAGGTGGAACAAATCTCATTGGAAGAATGTGCTTCTGGTCTAAAACACAGTGTGTAATGTCTACGCTGCATGTGGGAGCAAGTCCTGCAGTTCAGGTCCACAGACCTATGCTAGTGGGGCTTCCACTAGCACACTAAACATAGCTGTGTAGAGAGGTGGCTCTGGCATAGCAGCTCAGGGTCTCAAGTCCACCTCAACCCTCAAGTTTGAGAACCCGATCTTCAACCCGAACCACAATGTCTATGCAGGTATTTTGACAAACGTACCAGAACTTAGTTGCTTTGGTAGTGTCTGCACCTTTTCCTAGTCTTCCCCTCAAAGCAGTTGTGAGTCTTGTTCAGCACCAGATAACTAACTCAAACAGTTGTCCATCAATGCTAATTTTTAGATTGGATATTTTACTAAAAGATGTTCTCTAGGAATTATTTTGGGAAAAGTTATGGCCTTTGTTATATAAGCGGTCAGATTAGATCACAATGGTCCCTTCTGGCCTTAGAATCTATGAATAAAAATAGAAAAAAATGGCATAAAGAGTCTCTTATTTCTTTAATGAATCCACATAAGCATTGACTAACAAGCTGTTACCAATTTATAATCTTGCAGTGGTATCCAAATGGACACCCATGTAAAATAGCACAGTTGGACTCCATCCAGACCAGTAGAAAGAGAATCTTACATGTTCCCCTTTATCATTAAAGAAATACCAAGTACTCTGTCTTAATTTAGGTGCCAATTCAGCAAAGCACTTAATCATGTGCTAAAGTGCTGTTGAAATCAGTGGGTGTTCAGCATGTGCTTAAAATTAAGCACTTACATGCTTTTCTGAATCAGGGTCCTAACAGTCCTCACATGCATTTTTCAAAGGCACATCTTGCTCCAAATGGCAGAATATAAAACAGATTAGTCCTGTGCATGAGCTGTATCTTACGTGCCTAAATCAAAAATATTCACATAAAGCATCCATAATTTGTGGCTCTCTAGATGATGTGTAGAATGTTCTCTCTTCATTTTTAAATTCTAACAACTTCTTACCATTTGTCCTTATTGTTTGAAGCCACCTGTCATGGTATTATATTTTGTTCTAGAATAAAAGACATCTACAGTTTTGAAAAGGAAGGACTACAGGTTATTGTTACTGCATCCAGTGATGGATACATTAAATTGTGGAGTCTTGAACTCAGTAAGGTTAGTATATTAACAACTCATGGAAAAATTCTGGAGAACTAATTTGCAGCTTAACATTAGGTTTTAAAAAGCATGCTTTGACAGGTTCACCCTGGGGTACCTCCTGGAACTGGGGTATCACAGAGCTCCCCTGACCCACCAGCCTGGGTTCCCTTTACACTGTATTGCTGTGACAAGCTCTGCACTTTCACCAGAACACACATGGGTAGGGACATACCCAGCTGCAATTACATGCAGATGCTATGATCAGCCCTGCATGGGAAGGCTCCAGCTAGGGAACCTCCCAGATACTCAGGCAAGCGGTCCAAAATTATACCGTCTTGCGCTATGCAGGGAACTGTACAGTATAAGCTCATGAAATTTGCTCCCCTCCCTCAATGTGGAGAGGAATATACAACAGCTTTATGCCCCAAGTTATGACTCCCACACACTGGTTTTAGATATAGCAAAAAAGTTTGATAGATTTTAAGTGATTATAAGGGATAGCAAATAGATCAAAGCAGATTACCTAGCAAATAAACAAAAACGCAAACTAAGCTTAATATACTAACGAGATTGGATATAAATAGCAAATTCTTACCCTAAGTGATGATACACGCAGGCTGCAGATTCTTAGGAGGCAAGTTGCACTTGTTTATAGCTTGGAATTCCCAGATGTTCCATTCACAGGCTAAAAATCCCTTTATCCTGGGTCCAGCACTTCCCCCAACTCAGTCTTTGTTTCTTAGGCCACGTCTACACTACGGGATAAAATCGAATTTGCTAAAATCGGTTTTATAAAACTGATATTATAAATTCGATTTCATGCGGCCACACTAGGCACAGTAATTCGGCATTGTGCGTCCATGCTCCGAGGCTACGTCGATTTTGAAGGTTTGCATTGTGGGTAGCATTCCGTAGCATATGTCCCAGCAGTCTCCGCCCGCCCCCCTGTGGAATTCAGAGGTTGGAATCTTAATGTCGCGTGGGATCTGTGGGTAATGTCGGTCAGTTCATTCTTCTCTGGGAAAAACATCAGCGGAAATCCTTTGTACCCGTTTTTCCCTGAGAGTTGCCTGGCAGATGCGCATTAGGCGCCGTGCTGGCAACCATGGAGCCCATTTCGGTTTTTTTTTTTGCCGCATCCGTAGTGGTGTACTGGATGCCGCGGACAGAGAGAGGCGTAGCTCCAGCGTACAGCGATTCACGATTGCTTTGCATGATAGCAGGATTACGTGTTAGATCCCGGTCGTTTTTGTACTCGTCTACGCCGGAGTAAACTGGCAATGAACGTGCCGAGTATATTCTCCTCTCTCGTACTGTCTGCATGTATCATCAAGTGCCCTGGCCTGAATTTTTTGAGGTAAGCACGAATTGGGATTGAGTACTTGGGACTACTCAATTCCTCCCCTTATTGAGTATTCTAAAATAGAGTCGTCTCGCGTGTAGATAAGAGGCTAAGTGTAATTAGAGAACGGGTTATCAGAGGCAGGGACGCGCTCCCGTGTCCAGTTAGTTCATGGTTGGGTGTCCCCTGAATCAACCGCACCCGTGTTCCCTCTCCCATTCTTGGTACAGTGGCCCCCAGTGGTCCTTCCTTCGCCACGTATTGCGTCATGAAGTTGATAGATGCAAGGAAAAGAGAACAGGGAGATTGGTGAGGGTATGTCTCCGGGCTTGAACAGTCAGGGCGTCCGATCTTTGTCTTTAAGAGGAAGGGAGGGGGTGATGTAAGTTTACGCCCAGTTCCGTTTACTTATTGATGAGACGGTTAAGCCGTTTATGGCAGTGTACTGGGAGTAATGGAGTCAATTCCATTTTTACCAGGGCCCCGGCCGCCTCACTCAGGGCAGGGAATGACATACGTGTGACTGGCGACGACGGATTCTCATATAGTTACCGTCTACACCGGGAGGGCTGAGAGGAGTGGATATTGCTCGTCCTCACTGCTGCGCAGGCGTTTCCTACCGCAGCATTCAGTAAAGGGTGACAGTTGAAGCGTCAGGAATGATTTCTTTCCTTTTCTTTCCGTGGTGGTGGGGGGAGAACTGAGGAGTGTTTCTGACACGCCAGCACTGTGTTTGAAGTAGCAGTTGGAGCTCAAGCAAAATTGGCAACTACTTTGTCTTAGAGGCTGCTTGTTGGACTTGTGGGATGTAGCTGGCGTTCTCGTACCCCCTCGGCCTCAGATGTAGGTGTTTGGGTCTCTGGTGGCTGCTCTTGTACTACGCGGTGTGTATCCTTGGAGATTTTTTTTCAAGCTTTGGCATTGTGTGTCATGTGAACGGAGTCTGAGTACAACAGATTGTTCCCATACAGGGATCAGATGTAGTATTCCTGTACAGTCTGCTTGGAGCTCTTTTGGATTTTGAGACTGCTCTTGCGCCACCGTGCTGATCAGAGTCCCACCTGGGCAGCAGGAAGATGTAGTTCTAAAGTTCGCGGGGCTTTTCCTGGTTTTACCTGCCCGTGCATCCGTTCAGATGGCTGTCCAGGCGGTAGTGTTGCCACTTGGGGATCTCGCCTGAGAGCCATAGACGTCGATTTCGTCCACTAATACGCGTAATCCGAATTGTTAATATCGAATTTAGCGCTACTCCTCTCATCGGGGTGGAGTACAGAAATCGATTTAAAGAGCCCTTTATATAGATGTAAAGGGCGTTGTAGTGTGGACGGGTACAGCGTTAAATCGATTTAACGGCCATTAAATCGATTTAAACGCGTAGTGTAGATGAGGCCTTAGGTGTTTTCAGGAGTCGTCTTGGGTTGGGAGTCATTGAAGAACCAAGATGATGTGACTCCCTGCTTTATATAGCTTTTGCATATGGTGGGAAGCCTTTGTTTCACAATTTGGTTCCCAGGCCAGTCAGTGGAAAAATGCTGATATCCCAAGGTGGAAACCAGCACCAGGTGATCTGGTCACATGTCCCTGTCATAGCAGCCATTACTCGGATGCTGTCTGTAGCGTCCTCAGGAAAGCTCCCCAGATGGAGATAAGCTTCCCCTAAAGCCTATTGTTTCTTCCTAGTGGCTCATTAACTTGAATGGGCCCTTCCCAGCCAGCCATCTAAACCGAGAGCATTTTGCCTAGTAGGCATTGCCCAGGAATAGCTACATATGAAACAGATACATAGTCAATATTCATAACTTCAGATACCAAAAACGATACATGCATACAAATAGGATAATCATATTCAGCAAACTGTAACCTTTCCAATGATACCTCACGACTTATCTTGCATAAAATCATGATGATGTCATAATCATATCATAATAATATCAGTGTGAAGAATATGGGGTGCAATGTCACACATGCATTTACAAATTTTTTTAAAATATTGAGTAAACCTGTTTGCAATCTAGAAATCCTGAACTTCCTCCACACCATGTTTATCAGAAATGTTTTATATATATGCACTTAGATCTTTTGGCTATCAATGCCTCTTACTATAACTTTAAAAACTTTTAATTTTTAGTGGTGATTTAAAAAAAAAAATCTTTGAAATTCTCAAGTAACTTCACTCCTCCATCTTGTGCAAGGTTATGCTCTCCCTGATATCTAAGTGGTCACACTTACAGCTTCCTAATCAATCTCTTATGTTTTGGTGGTTACTATAATGTTTGTAATGTTGGTGACTAACACCACTGTTTAAAAACACAAAATGTATTATTTATTTGTGTTCAAGAGGGGAAAAATACTGTCTTGAGTGAAAAAAAATCAAAGAGGGTGATACACTAGGCATTTCAATTTTATATTGAGCACTTTTATCCCAAACATTTTATTTTTTAACAAAGCAGAAAAAAAAATCACTTCAGAATGTATCTTTTGCATTTTTATCCCAGTGCCTTTTTCCATGATGCAAAAGGTGAACAGTTTTAGTAACTATAGTTAGCCAAGATTTATAAATTATTCATTCTTCATTGAAATGTGATAGGCCTAGTCCTCACTATAATTTTTAACCACGTTTGTAGCCAATTACTTCCTTGGTTGGCTCTAACTGAAGGTTGTGTCCTCATTTTTTTTATTGTTGTTATTACAGAAGCACCTCAAAGAGGGCCTCATTGTGTTAGGCACTGTGGAAATGACATAAAGACAGTCCCTGATCCAAGAAGTTCACATTCCAAGATTTAAACAATATTGTTAAAGCTCAGCAATCCTGGCAGCTAACAGTGTTTGTTTGGCTTCAGCCAAAGACCTAGGCTGGCACGTGGTTGTTTTACTGTTACTGGTTCAGCATGCTTTCCCCCCAAACTGCAGCTGTCCTAAACGTGTTTATGTAACTGGTGTGCCTGCTTCTTCCTCTCCCAGCTCTCTGTGTGGTAGGATATTCCAAAGTGCAATGCTTCGTGGGCTGCTATTGCTAGTCTGTGTCCCCTCAGGACACACTTTGTTTTGATGAGGTATAATGGAATGTTTGCCCAGATTTTCCCAAAGCACACTGATACAGACACAGTTAAGCAATATGGTAGATGTAGATACACAAATATGATTGTGATTGCAGAAAAACTGCTGTGTGTACATAAACCGAACCACGTTATTTGTAACCAGTTGTAACACTGTATTTGAGGAAATAAACGGGGGGGGATATATATCAATCAAGTTAGCTTAACACCACTGAGCCCCATTAAGTTGCAGACTAGCTACCTTTGTTGTAGTCAGGATTCACCCAGGCTACAGCCAGCCAACTAATGGTTTCAGTTGTGTTGAGCTCTCTCAGTTGAACCAACGTGATTAAAAAACACACCCATCTTGCCCCTCAGGATGTACCCTTAAGGCAGCTATGGCTCTGACAGCATTACAAAACCACAGTTAACAGTTGTGGCATGGTGATATACGGCCTTAAAAGTAGATGTACTGGTTAAGTGACTTAAACTATATTGAAATAACCTTTTAATGAATGTTTCTATATTTTCCTCAGATCCAGGATAGACCATCTTTGCTATGTGAAGTCAATACCAAAGCCAGGCTTACATGTCTAGCGGTATGGCTAGACAGAACTTCAGAAACCAGAGAGAACCCGGACAATGCTACAACCTCTTCTTATGGTAACAGAGGTCGATCGTGATTATTTTATGTTGAAAATAATTCCTATTTAAGTGCTTTTAATATAGTGAGAAAATAGAAAATACGAGAGCAGGTGGGAGTTTTTATTGCACGTTTTGTGGCTGAATGTGGGGCTCTCAAAACTAAGGGAGGTGAGAGCACTTCTTATTTAGGATATCATACTGATAGATGGTGCAAACTTTCTGGCATAATACTGTCTCAGTCTGGAGCAGTAATGCCACAACTACTGGAGACTCAATAAATAAGCAACCATAAAATGGCATTTTGCAGAATCCCTTTTCAAATGGAACTGCACTTGAAGGATTAAGTTTTCCAGCTAAAAATATACAATTTTCTCAAATACACATGACCTTACTTACTGACTGTATTATTGAAACATGCCAGTCTGACACTTTGGGTCTTCACCCAGACCACTAATGGGTTCTGTCACTGCCTTCCCTGTAACCCTGGGTGCCTCTGGAGTGCAGCTTTGGTTCAGAGCTCTGACACCAGCAGCATGCACATAGCATAATGGTCTCACCCTGGCTTTCACTAGTCCAGTTGCTCCTTGTAGGATGACTCAACAGTCCTTCCAATCCCAAGTCTCCCCAAAACCATCTTCCCTGCAGTGTCCAATCCCTCTTATTGGACACTCAAAGAGATAACACCAAGTTCGCTGCATCCAAAAAGCCAGTACACAAAACAGCTTGTCAGCTCAGCTGGGGTGATCACACTCCCCCATAATACACAGCACAGATGGTTTGTAGTAAAATGAAGAATAATTTTATTAACAACGAACCTAGATTTAAATGATTTCAAGCAAAAGTGAAAGAGATATGAAAGGGCTACAAACAAAACAAAAAGAACATGCTTTCTAGTCTCGACAACTTAATTCTAGCAAGATACAGCTTTTGCCTAACATACCGTAGTTTTTTACATCATATTGTCAGCATTCTGCAACCTGTTGTAACAGGAGGACCCACCTTTCACAGATACAAAGCGCTGACTGCTTTGTTGTCTCAGGTGATTAATATCCCAAAGTCCTGTAGCAGCTCCTTATATCTTCAAAGTTTATCTTTGTCTTCAAAGCCAAGAAGCCTTCCTGGAGGCTCAACGTTCTGTCTCCGCCAGGGACCAGATGCCATGTTAATTTTGCAGTCTCCTGAGATTTACAGTGCAGATGATATTCCTGCAATATCCGATGCAAAGGAATGGCTTATTGTCCTTGTCTCTTGTCACACCTGGTTCAATCTGCAGTTGAGCCAAAGAGGTGTTGGCCTTTCTCTTTTGTCTGTTTTACAGACTCCATAATATTGGAATATCCATAATTTCACATACAGCATTATTACACACATTTCAGAGTGATATTAATGACCAGCGGGTTATTGGTTTTTCAATGATATATTACAGGAAACCTTTTAAATGAATATTATAACAAGTGTGTGAAGTTCATTGAACTTTTCAGGCCAGCTGAGATTTACTGTTATATACCAGGGAGGCCATGGCCATCTGGCATTGGGGTGCTCAGATGGTCACAGCTAGTGTGACCAAAATCTTAATTCTCTGCAGTCTTCTCTATGCACCTTTAAGTAAGAATTAGTGTGGTAATATTTAAGTAAATAAAATGCTCAGGCTTTTAGGATACTGTTTTTGACTGGCAGTATGCTGTGCATGACTCCTTAAACCTGTTGGGTCAGATTTTCAAAATTAAACGTATGCAGTTTTGCGTACCTAATAGGTCACTTGCATGTCAGGTAAGTATGCATTAAGTAGGTATGGGCAGATGTATTTACCCATTGCATGGGCCTAACTTAGAAAATCTAGCCCAGTATTTTTTTTTACTTGGCAGTCATGCATGACCATCTAAAATACATTTACTTGTCCGCTTGATGTTTGGACACTGCATACCATGGCACTCTCATCTCTTCTGCTAAAATATATTATAGAGCTCATACTGTTTCAATTTCTTTTTAAAATGGGTGGAAATAAATTTGTACTTCATGCTAGCAGAGATTCCAAATATTGAACTTAAACACTCGTGATAAATAACTTTCTCCTTTGTTTCAGTAAATGAAGATGAACAGCCATTGATAACTAGGAAAAAGAAAGTTTGTTGGACTGATAGTAGTGATACATCAGCAAAGGAAGATAGGCAAGTGATGCCCAAGAAAAAAAAATCAGAAGGTGCACAGCAAAAGAAGAAAACGAAACTACAGAACTCAAAATGAATGTAACTTCTCTACCATTCAAATAATAAGCTGATATTAGTAAATTTTGGTATCACTGTAACTATTTTTTTACACCTCTCACTTGTACTCAAGGCATTTTTTTGTCTTCTCAGCAGGGCACGTATCTCTGAAACTATCTTAATTTTGAGAGTAGAAAAGTTTTCTACATTGATAAATGACCATTCAGAATTTTGGAAGGTGGCAAATCTGATGGTACTAACTTCTCTTGAAATATACCATTCAGAAGTAAACACATAATGTAGTATATCTAATATAGATTTTAATGATATCAAGTTTATTATAAAAATTATCTTTAAGCAGTTCTGAAATTCAGTTTAAAACTACAAAAATTGCCGCAGTTCTGTGTTAATATACTTGGATTTTCTGGTTTTAATCATTAAAACTTGGAAATAGGTTTCAGTGAAATATACAATGAAAATGTCTGCAGTTAACCATTTCTACAATGTTCAATTGTTTGCAAGAGGACTGACAGCCCATAAAGATCTTCCACAGTGTTTGGGCACTTGTATCTAGGAGGACTTAATTTTGGAGGGGGCCAGTTTTTTATATAATTCAGAGTAAACTGTGTTTTAAATATACTTACTAGGCTGGATTTTTTTAGTAAAAAATATATGCCTGCATTTATCACTTTAAGGGTTATTTTTAGACAATCTTAATATATACTCCATGATGTCAGAAAAATAAAACTACCAAAAATATCCTTCATATATTCACAAAAAGAAAACTTGTGATTAACCCTTGAGACAGCAATGAAAAGAGGGTGTAAAAGCAAACAGTATATTTTTTGACTTCTCATATTTCAAGTCTTTAATTTTAAAAAGACCTGTCTGTGTCCATAAATTCAATTCTGTTTATGTCCTCTTTTTCCAGGAGTTGGTTTACTTGATTGAAACAAACACTTTGATAACCTTTATGCAGGCATTTTACAAGTATTTACATTTACTCTCCAGCTGTTGAAATGCCAGTGTTAAGTGGGCTAGAACAACTTTAAGAGGTTCTATATATTTTAAATGTTTATGTCCAAAGAAATCTAATATAAATTAGTTAAGTTGGAAAAGCTTATATTCATTTCTGTCCTTCTCCATTTCTCCCCCCTAAAAATGTTTATCAAGTCTGTGCTCTGAGATTTATTGTGTAAAACAGAAAGAGTAGTATTTATTATGTACATAAAGTTGACTCCCTGATGAACCATTATACCATTGTGCTAAGTATTTATACTGGGCATAATTCCACCTATCTTCAAAGGAAAGTGAGCAGAGAATGTTCTGTAGTCAAAATAAGAATCATGGCTGACAATAGGCTCTAAAGCAGAAATGTTCTCTACTCCAGCGGTTCTCAACCAGGGATCCCTGTGGGCCACGAGCAGGTTTCAGGGGCACCACCAAGCAGGCCAGTGTTAGTCTTGCTGGGGTCCAGGGCAGAAAGCTGAAGTCCTGTCGCATGGGACTGAAGCCTGGGACTCTGAGTCCCACCACCTGAAGCCAAAGCTTGAGCAATGTAGCTTTGCGGGGCCCCTGTGGCGTGGGGCCCTGGCAATTGTCCTGCTTGCTTCCCCCTAACACTGGCCCTGGCTTTTATATGCAGAAAACCCGTTATTGTGGCACAGCTGGGCTGTGAAGTTTTTATAGCATGTTGGTGGGGGCCTCAGAAAGAAAAAGGTTGAGAACCCCTGTTCTACTCTATATAAAAATTTGATTAACTTGAATATAGAGGACCAGATTAGTATTGAAAGGATAGGAAAACTCAACAAAATGAATTGGGGCCATACTGGAAAAGGAAAGCAGTGTGTCTTGGTGGGGTGGGGGAGAGACAAAATAAAACCTGTAAAGTATTTTAGCACAACAGCCAATTCTGGCTGAGCACTAAAGGGTCCTCTGACACAAAAACAAAACAAACATCTTCTGGACTCTGCTAGGATCATTCACTTTATGGTGGCTGTGTGCTCTTGGAGTAGGTATCTATGTTAATCTTTTGTAATTTTTTCCCTTATTTAGTTGAACTAAACCCTGTCTATCTTAATTTGATTTTTAAACCTGGTTATATTGATTTAGCTTAGCTTCACAGGGACAGTCTAAAGCAGAGGTAGGCAACCTATGGCATAAGAGCTGATTTTCAGTGGCACTCACACTGCCGGAGTCCTAGCCACTGGTCTGGGGGGCTCTGCATTTTAATTTAATTTTAAATGAAGCTTCTTAAACATTTTAAAAACCTTATTTACTTTACATACAACAATAGTTTAGTTATATATAAGAACTTACAGAAAGCAGCCTTCAGAATGTTAAACATTAGCTGGGAGTAAACCTTAAATTAAGTAATACATGAAAGACTTGGCCAAGCCACTTCTGAAAGTGGCCGACCCGGTTTAAATCAAACTTATTATAAATGTGACACCAATTCTTGGATTACAGTTAAGGCCTAAATAGTTTTTAGAGAGCTTCTGGTTTATACACAGCTTCTACCTACTAAAATAAGCCTGATCCATTTTGAGTATATTGATGAGATATACCCAATCAACTTTAACTGATGCTAGACTTTTAAGTGCAGATGACGAGTTTAACTGGTCTTTAGAATGTATTCTGTAGTATTTCCAATGTATTATTTTCTATTATATGTCTATGGCGAGGTGCATGATGCCATTTATACATGTAGACAGTAGGTTAGAGTGTAGATGTTAGATTAGTAGGATGATTTTCACAAACACTACACATTTAAGCAATATATGCAAATAGTCAATTAACTCTATCCAAAAAATAAAGCATATACATTTTAAGAATGTGGATCAAAACTTAAGCATTTCTTGGCTAATACCAATCAGCCAAGACTTTGCACTTGCTTTCTGCACAGAGTAGACCCTGATGCTTCAGTGGAATTGCTCGCATGTAAATCTTTGCAGGATGTAGACCTAAAGAATGACACCTCTACCCTGAAATAACGCAGTCCTTGGGGACAAAAAACACACCACGTTATAGGTGAGACCGCATTATTCAAAACTGGCTTTGCCCCCACCTCCTGTTCCCTGACCACCCCTCCGGAGACCCCCATCTGTAATCACGCCCCGGACCCTACCCACCCCTGTCCCGACTACACGACCTCTATCTCACCACCCCCCCTGACAGGCACTCAAGGCAGTGGCGGGAAATGAGCAGGCCAGCCCCCAGTCCATCCATTCGCGCCAGCTCCAGTCGCGCGCCACTCCCAACGTCAGGAGTGCGAGGAGGGGGGGACGAGGATGCCCTCCCAACCCTAGGCACGCACTGCAGGGGAAGCGAAGCGATAAGCCCAGCCCACTCAGCTGGGGCTGGGGCAAGGAAAGCGTGTCATTGGGGGGCTGCAAGGGAAAGGTCCGCTCACCGCAAGGGAGAAGCGGAGCGCCATGCTGGGAGCTGGTGGAGTGGACGAGCTGGGACGGGCTGCCCGCTTCCGCCGGGGTGATGGGGGAGGTTGGGGAAAGGACACTCTCCCCACTCACCAACAGCAGGAAGTGGAGCGACACGGCCCCATCCCGCTCCACTCCGCTTCCCGCTGCAGGTGAGTGCAGGGAGGTTGGGGAAAGGATGCCCCCTGCACTCACCTGCAGCAGGAAGTAGAGCACTGTGGCTGGGAGCTGGTGGAGTGGAGCGAGCTGGGGCCAGGCTGCTCCGCTTCTGCCGTGAGTGCGAGGGGATCCCTTCCCCCAAGCCCCCTCCCCTGAGCGACGCGGCAGGGGCCAGAGCGAGGGAAGCAGAACGGGCGGCTCCCAACCCCCCCCCCCGCTAATCCCCTGGGCCACTCTGGGACTGCGGGGTCCCCAAAAGTGCCCTCCCACAGCTCCTGTCCCCCAGACGCTTGTGGGGGAAGCCCCTGACTGCCCCCAAGACCCTCCGCCCTTATCAAACCCCTGGGCCCCAGCCTGGTGCAGTACCCTTAACGCTGCTCAGTGCAATGTGTCAGAGCTTTACTGTGTTATATGCAAACCCGTGTTATATCGGAGTAGAGGTGTACATGATGTTAGCCACCTTCCATAAATGTCTCCACAGCCAATTCTGTGGCCCCAGGTGCAAGTATACTCATGCTGACTATAACCTGCTTCTGTTTCTGACTCTAATATTAGTTAAACTATTAGTTAAAAAATTAGTTTCTGACTCTAATATTAGTCAGTGCTGTACAGTGTTGGTTTGGGACTGCTCACCTTTTTCGTTTGAAACCTGAAATGTGGTGTGCACTCTGAATTCCTATTCAACACCTCTAAGGTTCTTTGAACCTTGTAGTACCATTGAATTGAAGAAACTGAGAAGCTAGTTTAAGCACTTGTTCAGGTGGTTTTGTTTAAATCTTAGTTGTTTGTAAGAAAAAAATTTCTATATTCTTTGTATGACTGTGGGGATATATTTTACCTCACAGTACACAAGGTGTTGGCAGGAAACGTTAGTGCAAAACACTTCCTTCACCAAATGTGTCCATTTGGCCAGTGTTGAATACTTACTATAATGGAAGAAGCTATTGCATTTACTACAGTTGTGAATGTATTTGATGAGGGCCAGAAGGATCCTCTGTAACTGGACTTTCAGCTAATTTCTAGACAGAAGAAACATACTGGAAAAAACTACTAATCAAAAACATCTGAAATGTATATGTTACACTTTGATAAGAACTGAGCTGCAATGGAATAATACTGTTTACTAGATATGATCCCAGTAATCAACTTATTGTCTGGATCTGAATTTCCTAAGAATTTGTGGGTGAGGTTTGGATCTGGTGTTTCTTCTTGGGCCCATGTCTAGCTTTTACCACTCTAATTGTAGAGGAGTATATAAACTAAAAATCATTTTATGCTAACTATAGGCTCAAAGTTGGATATTGGACAAAATTTCCGTAAGTCAGGATTCAGTTATTACAGTAGCAGTTATCCTAGTTAAGTCTGAAATGCATCTCCTATTGTCAACTGCAGTCTCTCTTTTTATTTTTTTACTATTAAATAGTTACTGATAACATTCTCAAACTCCTTTTGGGCTGAAAAGAAATGTTTTTCATGGGTTTTTTTAGGTCAGAGGTGATGTTTAAAAAACAACAACAAAAAACAAAATCTATTAAGCTTTTTTTGTTTGTTTTTTGAGAGGTGTATGCAGTGACAGACCAACCATTTTCTTCCAGGTGCTCCTGTCAGATATTTTTAGCAAGTGTAATTCAGCAATAACCAGTGTGGGGGCTGAAAATATTTGTGTGTTAATTTAAAAAAAAAAAGCTCTGCAAGGTAAACAACACTTCTTAGCTGAAACATATGTCCCACACTGTACATTGATAGCATGTTCTTATCACAATACGTACAGTCTATATGAAACCTATAGTGAAGACCTTTTGCTGTCTTACTGGGCAAATCCAAGAGAGAAGCCTCTGATAAGACAGACATGCTGAGAAGAGATCAGAAGCACCAGGCACAATGGCTCATGATCTGTTTATCACAACTGCACCCATTGTGGCTGGTTGGTTTGTGACGGAGCTAAAACATGTAAAAAATAGACATACCCAGTCAGAAAGATTCTTGATGTATGCTGTCTCTCTTTCTTTGTAAAACTTGTGGGAGCTGGTGAAGAAGGAAATGTATGAGGTTCCCCTTGAACAGTTTCTCTCACAATGTCCTCTTGGAAGGATGAGGAGAGTTGGTATCCCTGTTCTTCGCAGGTCTTCAAAACAGCTGGATCTCCAGGGATCTGTAGATTCCAAGGATCACAGGAGACTCTGTGCCTCCATGTAAGCTGTCTGCCCTGGCCATTCCTCCCCATCCCTGGCTTCTTGGTAGCATGGTTGTAATGGAGCTGCCCTACCAGGAATAACCCCTAGTCACAGTATCAGATGGATAGCTGTGTTAGTTTGGATCTGTAAAAAGCAACAGAGAGTCCTGTGGCACCTTTACGACTAACGGATGTATTGGAGCATAAGCTTTCGTGGGTGAATACCCACTTTGTCCAATACATCTGTTAGTCTTAAAGGTGCCACAGGACGCTGTTGCTCTTTTCCCTAGTCACAGTTGCCCCTTGTCACACTATTAAGGGAGATCCCTGCCACGGAGAAGTAGTCTCAGGAGACAACAGGGGAAACTGAGCAACTGACTGACTAAAGGAACAATGAAACAGTGCTGTAAAAAATACAAATGAGAGAGGCAACTTTTTTTTTCCCCTTTCATCTCTGTAGGAATTAGATGTTAACTTGTAACCGGAGCAGGGACATGCCAGGAGACTAGACATGTAATGTGTAACTTGCTGGTGTGGTTTAAAGGGTAGCTGTTAACAAAATACGAGACACACACACTCAGATATCTAAATAAGCAGCCCTAATTAATGATATGCTTACTCCATCCGCACATAGACTCATAGACTTTAAGGTCAGAAGGGACCATTATGATCATCTAGTCTGACCTCCTGCACAATGCAGGCCACAGAATCTCACCCATCCACTTCTATAACAAACCCCTAACCTATGTCTGAGTTATTGAAGTCCTCAAATTGTGGTTTGAAGACCTCAAGCTGCATGCTGCTGCTGGGAGTCTTATTTCTAAGGGCTCAAGCGCTGGTTGCTGGGAATCCTGTGCTTGACAGCAGTGGTGTGACAAAGTGGGACTGTTCTTAATGATCCTCGGAATACTGTATGTGCCTCAGTTTCCCCCATGCATTTCTTAAGTCTCCAGTGTGCATAAATGGCCAACAATCTGTCTCCTAGCAACAAATGGCCAGGGCCCTTCCCCCTTGCAAGGGGATGGCTAAAGTGAACAAGAGATCAGGTGACCTCCTGGCCCAGGAAGGACAAAGGCCAGAAGGAGGCTGGAGGAGGTTTCAGTTTGGAGCTAGCTGGGGGCGGGAAGTTGAGGGCAGACCAGATTGTCTGGCTCTCTGGGCCCCAGAATGGATCCAGCTGAGGGATCCCATTCTCTGTACCTACAAGCTCTGTTTTAGACCGTATTCCTGTATCTAATAAATCTCTGTTTTACTGGCTGGCTGAGAGTCATGTCTGCAAAGCTGGGGTGCATGCAGGTCCCTCTGACCTCCCAGGACCCCACCTGGCGGACTCACTGTGGGAAGCACATGGAGGGCATATGCTGAATGCTCCAGGTCAGACCAGGAGGTTAAGGTGTGAGGCTTCTTGCCCTGAAGATAGTCTGCTCCATGGGAAGAGGAGGCTCCCCAAAGTCCTGACTGGCTTTTGTGGAGCAGTTCCAGAGCATTGCCCGGGACTCCGTGACAGTGGTGCTTAGGCTGTGCGAGAATGAGGGCAGGGGTGGCAGGGTGTAGAATTTTGTGGTGCCAGAACCTGCCCCCCAAACTCTGCCCCCACCTCCCTATGGCTCTGGGAGGGAATTTGGGTGGAGGGAGGTCTGGTTGCAGGCCATGGGCTGCGGCAGGGGTGCAGGGTCTGGAATGGAGTTTGGTTGCTGGCTCAGCAGGTTGGGGTGCAGCAGAGGGTGAGGGGTGCAGGCTCTGGGAGGGATTTGGGGCAGGAAGTGTGTGAGATGGGGTGGTGGGGTGCAAGCTCTGAGATGGAGTTTGGGATGGAAGAGGTTGGGGAGGGGGGGTGCAGGGTTGGGGTTGTGGGTGTGCTGGGATGAGGGGTTGATGATGCTGGAGGGCTCAGGGCTGGGGCAGAGGGTGCAAGGGTGAGGGTGCAGGGTCTGGGGGAGGGGCAGGGCTGGGGTAACTTTGGGTGTAGAAGGCTGCCTGGGTTGGGCCAGAGAGAGGACTCCCCTCCCCAGCCTCTCCATGCTGGCAGCAGTGAGCTCTGGGGGAGGCCCTCCTCACCACCCCACCACACCACACTCACCCACAGCACTGTCACTGCATATGTTCCTAGGGCCCCTCTCAGGTCCAGGAAGCTCCCTTGCCTCCCTGTGGTGGATGCTGGGGGATGCCATCACATGTGGGTATCCTCCCTGCTGCTGCCCTCATGGGGTGGGGGATAGGCTGCCCCTTGTCCAGTGCAGGGCATGAGCAGTGACTGTGGCAGGGCGGGGGGCCCTATGCTGGTGGAGGGTGCTGCTGGAAAAGGAGAGTCTGAGGAGAAGGGCAGGGCAGGCTGACTGGGGAGCACTAAGACCCTGTGGCGGCAGTTCATGCCAGGGGCCAGAGAGCAGCGTCAGCGTGCGCTGCAGGGGAGAGGGACCCCAGGGAGGTGTGTGGGGGAAGGGACACTCGGGCGGGGGGGGCAAGCGGGGTAGCAAGTGGGGCTGGGGGAGAGACCCAGCCCCCAACATTGCTGGAGCCGGGACCTGTACAACTCGCTGCCCCTGAATGAGGGGTCAGGGCTACCCCGTCTCTGAGCTGTCCCAGGGAGGCTGGGGGACAGGAGCCTGGGCATAAGAGGCAATCGCCCCGCTAGACACAGACGTGCCCGGGGTCGACCTCGCCTCCCGCGGGGGAGCTACATGGAGGCCAGTGCGGCGCTCAGCTGCTGGAGGGACGGCAACCCCGGAGCTATGGGCTGCTTAGCTGCCCTTCTCCTCCCCTCCCTGCTGCGCCGGGCGCGGCCCTGATTGGCTGCCCTGCCCCGGGAAGTTCGGGGGTGGAAGGTCGGGACGCCCCGGTGCCTGGGTTTCCGCTGCAGCGCGGCTCCGGGCCGGGACGGCAGGTCAGTGCAGCGGGGGACAGGGCGCCTTGTGGCCGCGGGTCTGCAGGGCACACGCCCGGCCCTGGGGCTCCCGGCCTCCCTGGGTGCGGGGAAGAGAGGGAGCAAGTACCTGGCTTCGTACCTCTCGCTTGGCGCTGAGCCGAGCTGTGCGGGGGGCTGAGCGAGGCTCCGTATGGGGGCAGTGGGGTGGGTGTTGAGCAAGGCTGTGCTACGAGGGGGTGTTTGGAGGGGGAGGAGGTGCCAGTATTCAGGAGTGAGGTTTCTTGTGTGTTGCGGCTGAGGACTCCAGAGTGTGGAGATGGTGACGTTCCCCTCTGGTCACGCCTGGTTCATCGCCCGGCCACGGCAGGACTGTTCTGAATTTGCTTCACTCTGCATCCCTCTGGGGTGATCGCAGGAGTCTGCCAACCCATCTTACAAAACTGAGCCTGAACTGGCGCCCACCTCTGAGTTTCCCCAGACTGGAGGGAGGTTTGGAGCCAGATTTGTGGGTGGCGCCTGTGTGTGTACTGGGCTGAACCCAAACCTAGATCCAGACATCCCTGAGCCTGGAAAAAGTTCAAATCCAGATCTGATCATGGCAACATGGCCCAGTCTCTGGCTTTTCAGGGAAGTTCTGGGCTAGAGCTATTGCAGGATGATGAGGTTTTTTACCCCTTACGTTGTCATTATAGGGAATTGCTTAAGATGTTTGACATGGAAACATTACCAATGGCCTCTGTTAAGGAGCAGCTTCAGTGCATCTGTCTCAAACCATTAGACACTGAACCACCTTTCTAACACATTGCTTCTCCTTGGGCTTTAGGTTCAATGTTCATCAAACCCATTTAAAATCTATTTTTATATTCTATACTTAATGTGTGTGATATCCTTTCACTTAGTCCGGAACTGTTCGTTCATATGACATGTTTCTCCTTTACACTTGCAGATACACTGATAATATGATATATGCTTTCATGTTCTTAGGATTTTAAGTTTGTGGTGTATGTTTGTTCATGCTTCTCAATGATTGCCAATAATTTTCTAAAAACAGAGCCGTATAGGGAGGTTTGCATTACTGTTGCCCAACCTTTAGTCATTATACATAGAGGACTTCCCTTTCAAGTGTTATCAAGCTAATACTTTAATGCTCACAAAGGTAAGTTAAAAATAAATATAAATTGTATAAAAACTGTGTAAAGGAAAGAGGGAATGAAAAGAATTAATATAACTCTGATTTCCTTGTTGTGTTCCCAGAATGGGTTTGGACTGGATAGGCTTTGGCTATGCAGCATTGGTTACATCAGGTGGAATAATTGGCTACGCAAAAGCAGGTATAGTATTGATAAATCCTCAAACTTTCTGATGTTGGATCAGATGTTGGAAAATGGAACCAGCCCTGCCTATAAAAAGCAAAATATCAAGTTTTCTGCACAGTGTAACTTCTTATAAAAACAGACTATCTAAATGTTCTTAACTTTGACAGTTTAAGGTTTGTGCAAATCTTTCACTGTAATTGGGAGTGGACAGCTGTATTACTTGAGTTGGTATTCTTTCGTGATAAGCTCACAATCAGACATACCAGTCGTCTACTGGTGGCCTTTATGTTCTTTGGATGAATTGCAGTAAGCTTACTTCAGAAAGGCTTTATTGCTGATGTATTGAATATCAATGACCTAATTATATATTTTCAGAGAACATATAAAAAGGTTAACTGTTAGTAGTTTTTAATTTTGTTTTTTATAATTGATACTAGCACCATCTTGTACACTACAGATGGTCCCCTTATCACTTCTACAAATGGTACATTTAGAAGAGTAACTGCAAGTATTTAGAGAGCTCAGCTTTCCATTTTAACCTTTCTGTAAGTAATGTGACTTGTTTGTGCTGTGTCACAATTATTTAGCAACATTTCTTTGCTGAGCTGCATTGAATATACTTGCATTTGGAACTTTATTCCTTGATCTGCTGCTTCCCGTTCTGCTTTTCTTGGTTTTCATTCCTTCATACAGAACTATGGACCATCAGCTCTAAAATGCTTGCAATGAGAGGCCTCAATTCATGTGGAAACCCTCATTCAATTTTTAGGATAGACTCATGTTTAATGTGGACTGAGGAGTTTGCGTTACCTGAATTCAGTAGGAATTTGCCCACAAACATGAATAAATTGGCACTCCCAGAGAGCTTGTTAATGTGCTTCCACTAGCTTGTTTCATCCTGACTGGTCAGGATGGAGGTAATAAACAACATTTGGAACTTACACTGACCTTTTGATCAGTATTTCTCAGAGCATTATTGTCCTCTGTTTCCAGATGGGGAAACTGAGACCCAAAATGTAAGTGACATGTCTGAGGTCGTGTGGTAATTCAGTGCCAAAGCCAGGAATGGAACCCAGGTCTCCTGACTCCCAGTCTGAGAGGAAAGAAGAAATCTCTTTTTGGAGGGGAGGAGTAAAAGCAAGTGAAGTGACTTGACAGGGGAATGAGAGACTGCTAATAACTGAGACCTGTCTGTGCCAATAAAAGTACAGGACAGTATGTTAAAAATAAAGGGAGTGTAGCTGAATAAATAGCCCTGTCCATCATTATATTCACTTTATTCTATAGCCATCTATTTCTAACTTAAACCTGAAAATGTTCAACCAGTCAGATCACTGACTGTTCTGATATCCTTGCAAAAAAATTATGCCTTCTATAATGATGTCACCGTTGACAGAGTGGGCTCTATAACCATTTTTTTTCTTTTTAAAAAAATGTTCTGTGTAAATTACCTTTACTGTATATTCCTGTGTGGAGATCCTTATGATCTTGCAATATTACATTCATATGTCAAATCTATTACTGTTGTGCAAATCTAGGGAGCATTCTCTTTCTTCATCTCTTATACACGGCACCCCGCCTGACTTCATATATTCAGAATGTCCAAATGTGTATGTAGTAACTTAAGGTTTTGTCTGGCTTCATCACAAGTACTGAAACATATCTTGCCTATGTTATATTCAATGGGGTGCTCCAACACCAATCTGCAGGCATGCCAGGGAAATCTTGGCATCATGCCACCTAACCCACTCCCCATCTCCAACTCCCTGCCCAGTTGTGTCATGGAATGGGGCAGGGGGAAGCAGGTACTATGTGAGAGTAGTTGTGGGCATGGGCATGGGCATGTCAATACTGTAGATCATTGAGGCAAAATTCAGGTATGCAGTAGCCGTTCTGTGGAAAATCAGTTATGCTACATTTGCAGGAGAAACTGTAGTTACGCTGCTGAGGCTGCTGAGCTGGATGGGAATAGAGTAGCCACTTGCTAATGTTCATGTCTTTTCCTTACACAGATGAGTATATCCTGCACCTTCTGTCTCCATCCCCTGCTTTATCCCAAATGTGGGATCTGAACCAATAGTGCAGCTGATGTATTGATGACTAAAGAATGATCAGCTTCCTACAGCACTGAATGCTCATCATTCTGGTACACTTGGAGTAAAGACTTTTATCATACTGGCCTGACGATTTCAGATAATTTTTAATGGTGACCTGCAAATGGAACAGACAGAATGCTATCACCATTAGCATTAGGTGTGGAATGCTCCTCTTAGCATGGTTGATGAGGGCATTCAGCACTTATTAAAGGAGATAGCATTCTGTCTGTTCCATTTACAGGTTGTCTACAAATCACTGAGGATAGGACTGGAAATAGCATCCATCTTCTGTCAATAGTGCAGGGTTATCTTTTCCACTAAGAACCAGATCTAAAGCCCACTCAAGTCCATGAGTTTTTTCCATTGTCTCCAGTGGCTTTGGGTTTGGGCCTTATGTGTGTTTAACCTTGAATACTTCTATTGTTGGTGCCTTCTAGCCCTTCTTGGTAAATTGTCTAATTGTCTTGCCTGGCTAGTTTAAACTTCCTTTTTCTAATCTCGGGCCATTACTATGTGCGATCTGTACCACTCAACTTAGTTAATCCCTTTATTTCATGCTAGTACCTCTCAAGAGCTTCTGGAAACATTTTATGGGCGGGGAGGGCGGGGGAACAAGTTCTTTTACCCATAAAAGGTCATGTCTGATGCTTTTATTCTAGTGACTCTTTTTGTGTTTGTAATTTATCAATGACTTATTTGCATGTTAAAGAACTAAATGCTGTAATGTTACCTGCAACTAATCTAGAGTTATTTGGTACTTTGTTAGGATCTGTATAATGACTTCCTTTATAAAAGCCAGCCTATTGGAATATTAACATCCTCTCACATTTGATCTGAATTCTAGTCTACCTTATAACAGTGAACAGATATGATTGTTTTGTTTGACTGCTTGGTTTATGGACCATGTTTGTCTGATCTTCTAATAAGTGCAGTATGTTTGATTTATTCAAGGTAGTGTCCCATCTCTGGCTGCTGGTCTTCTTTTCGGGAGCTTAGCTGGACTGGGTGCTTATCAGTTGTCTCAGAATCCAAAAAATGTGTGGCTTTCTCTGAGTGAGTATACTTGAAAATATTTATGTAAAAAAAAAAAACTTACTGTTATGTTAATAACACTTCAAGGGTGTATATTATGGTGCAGCAGTAGTGTGCACCATAGTTAAGATTGTGCTCCAAAGTTCAGTTTTAACAGGGCATTTAAAACCTTTATTATGTAAAACTCACTGAAATGGCAAAAAGCAATGCATAAAATATAAACTTAGAGCACTATTTGAATTTTTCATGATGGTTTCATGAAAAATGAATTGATAGAGAGAATGAGAGTTTTTAAAAATTATTCCCTTTGGTGTGTCTCCCCAACTCCCTCCCTGCTAGACTGTCTCACTTTTCTTTGTTCTCCTTTTGCAATAAATCTAAATCACTCCAGACGCTGGCTTTTAGCCACATTGGTATTTTCATGTACTGATTCCTAGAATATCAGTTATACTGTACATCAGGTGTGTTTGTCTGTAGAGCATTGTCTAACATTTTAGCCTTAATGGAAAACATGCCAAGCCAAACTTGCCAAATCTCAGTTTGAAGAAAAATCTCCTGTGGGTATGAATGGTCATCATTTCCAGAAATAGTGAAAGAGAAACCCCTATCAAATGCTGCCAGTAGCCTAGAGGAAAGAGGAGACCGGGAGGGAGTTCAACTTTCACCTCTTCTACGTGCTCTTTAAATTCCTCTGCAATTCACTATCCCTACTATTGACTACACCCACGAACCCTTACCTACAAGACAGTTAGGACAGAGCTGTTAAAACCACCCTTTTCCCCCCAGCCCTCTTTCTTTTTAAAATAAGTTAATAGTTGATGCTGTTCACTGCAGGTCCAGACCCCAGGTCTAAGATGATAAACCCTAATCTTCTCCACTGCACCATACTGTCTTTCAGAGAGACTTAAACGGTTTTGGGTTATCTTGTCTTAACAGCTGTAAACCACATTCTTTTCCCAGAGCTGGGGGTTCTGATCATACATTGTTACTAGTCAGCAATAGAACACTGAACTTGCTTAGAAGTGTGTGTCAAGTCCTCCTCCAGTGGCTGGTCTAGAAAGAAAGTGCTCCTGTAGCTCAAATAATAAGCTCCTAAGTTAAGGGACCAGAAGGTCGAGGAGTTCAAATTCTGCTGCTGCTGGAAGGTGGGGGTGTATGGTTGCATGCAATTCACATAGTGAGAAAACTTTTGGTCAGGGTTTTTTGGTTTTAAAAACTACAATCTGTAATATGGTGTGAATCACCAAAATACGTGTTTCATATTGTAGCACTTGTCTCACATTTTGTTTGTGTAACCCAATGGAGGCAGGCAGTGTTAAGCGTAACCCTCTGTATCTGATCCACAGAGGATGTCCCTCTGTGACAACTCTCAGCTTGAGGGCATACCTCTTCAGAACAAGCTGTAAAAATGGCCTAGAGGCCATTTGTTCAGTCCCTGGGCTGGGCTAAATTGATAGTTGTCACACGTGCTGGTATCTCACATTGAGCCATGTGCTTTATACTGGCTGGGAGGAGGGAGCACAATAGGCATATCTGCTGTAATGCAGGGATGACACCCTGCTGCTGCAACTGCTCCTTCACAGAGGTTCTCTCCAGCTGACAGGTTATGTTTTCACTGCTAAACCTGGAGGGTTGCTCTTTGTTTACTTTTTAATAATTTATAAATGGGGAGAAAATGGTATAGGCACCCGATTTACTGAGGAACATCACAGTCTCTCTCACTCTTCAGAAGGGTCAATATAGATGCAATTTCAACAGTGCAATTTATTCCTCTGGTTCCCAGGCAGATGCAGCTTCCTTTCTCGCTGACTCTTGGGAATTATACACCCAAGCTGTTCTGTAAAAAAACAAAACCAAAAAACAAACAAACAAAAAAAACAGGAAGTTAACAAAAACTAATTTAATGACAGTTAAAGTTGTGGCACTCCACCCACTCAGACTTTAGAACTATGGAAATAAGTTATGGGGAAAGACTTGTGTATTCCTTTTCACCTTCATATTGCATATAGCACTGTTGATGTGCGCTCCAGGGCTCCATAAGACTTTCACTCCCATCTCCAACTGATGCCCAAAAGCAGTACATACTGCAAGTTTAATGAAGGTGGGGTAACACAAATAGTGAAAGAGAAACCCCCATCAGATGCTGCCAGTAGCCTAGAGGAGAGAGGAGACCGGGAGGGAGTTCTATGTGCTGTTTAAATTCCTCTGCAATTCACTATCCCTATTATTATTAGGGATATACAGCATGTGCAATGTGTAAAACCTGAGTCTAAAGTATTACCCCTGACAGAACAATGTGGGTTTTAAAAAAAAAAAAGTCTTGATTTTTCTGTTATATGACATTAATCACGTTTCACACTTGATGATCTTATTTATTACTCCTTTCTTTGCTCGCTCTGAGTTAGCATGTCTCTCTTGCGCACGTACCTCTGAAATAATTCTCACTGGTCATCTGATCTTTCATTTAGTTGCATCTGGAACACTGACTGGAGTTATGGGAATGAGATTTTACAACTCAGGAAAAGTCATGCCTGCAGGTTTAATTGCTGGTGCCAGGTACTACACCACATGCTGTTTCTAATCTTACTCCATATGCTCGAGTCGGTCCTATTTAATTACATTGGGGTTAAATTACTGTATTCTAAGATTATAAAATATTTAAATAAAACTCCATGTATCTTTTTAAAAACAGATAATTTCAATTTTCTGCTTGCTTATGTTTTATGGGGGAGTATTTGGAAGTTTGCTCTGCATGTTTTTAAATTCAGTGAACTTACAATGTTTTCCTTTAAACAGTCTGTTAATGGTTGGGAGACTTGGACTGAAGATGATTGAAAAGCCCCATGGTCCATAACTGTGAAGATCATGTGACTTAACGTGTCAATAGGAAGCCTGAAAATGCAGCTGCCTGAATGTTCAGAGAGTACACAACTGTTCTTACATTAAAATAACTTTTTTTTTTTTTTTTTTTTTTTAAAGATTGGGGGAAATTGATGGGATGGATGAGTGTTAAGTATACAAAATATCATTTTGTTTCATCAGTCAATATTTATCTGTACTTTGTTCCGAGAAGTTGGGTTAGTGTTAATTTAAATTTTTCCTAATACATCTTTCATTAACCACTCCCATTTTGAGCAGTCCCAAAAAAAAAAAGTATGGACAACATATGAGGGAGAGAGGGAACTGGTGCCTAACATCATGATAAAGAAAATTCCCACTGTGGGCCAACAGGAGTACTTGGTCAAATACAACACAAATATATATAGTTACTCTGCATGCAAACTATCAGAATGCTTTACCTGACTGCGGTTTGGCTGTAAGAATGTGTCTAACACCAGCTGAATATTTAATTGCAAAATTATGGTGAGCAAAATGCCATTTAAAGGAGATAGTATAAAAATCAGAACTTATATTGCAAAACTAATAAACTATTTCCTTTATTGGGCAAGTCTGGATTGGGGCTGGTTTGTGCCCTTCCTGTGGCCTACCTTTTGTTTTCTTAAGGAAATCTTTTCTGTGTACTGTTCTCCATATGCAGTCTTTGATCATGTAAAGAAAGACAGCTCTTAAATGGAGGGGAAGAAGACAGAATTAAGTGTGTACATTGTGTTAATACTGCATTAAAGACTCTTTAAAGAAGAAACCTCTATTGTGGATAATTTCAGCAAGATTTATGCAAGAGTATTTGAACTGTTGAAGTCAGCCTAAAATACACAATCACTTGCATATTCTATGCTGAATATAAAATATGTTCTGTAGTTCTGGTCTTCCATACTCGCCCTTTAGTTTCTAACAGTCCTTGAACGTTTATAGCATCTCTTCAGTTAATGGACACAAGTATGACTTTATTTTGTAATCATTAACATACTTCTGCTTTGTGTGCAGTTTATGGCTTCAACTGTAATACAACTGTGGAAGATAGGGTTGGTCTAGTACAGTCCTACAGTTTAACATCTTAAATATCATAATTAGAATATTTCAGGTCAGCATTATAGTAAAGTGTTTTACAAGTACCAGTATCCCTTCACCCAGTAACAAAGTGCAGCCACTTCTTGGGTGGAACTGAGCACCTGTTTAATGGTACAAGGCAACCACGTGCAGTGATTTTAAGCAAAAAAAACTAAGCATGCTGTACCCAAGGTGGATTTAGGTCACCAGGATCTAATGAGTTAGAATCTGGCAATGATTCCAGGATTAAAAAAAACCATTACTCTGGGGGAGAAAGTGATGGGGGAGGGCTGGGAGGGAGATCTTTAATAAGCATAAGTGTTCAGAACCTTAGGTTTTATCCTAAAGGTAGTGCCTCTAGCAGTAAAGACCACTGCTGCCATAGTGAGGTACAAAGCACTGATTTGGGAAGGAGAGGGCTACCTACTGACTTAGCAACACCACTAAGTGTAGCAGCTGATGTTTTCCCTGAATTCCAATAAATTAAAAGATTATGTCTTCGAGTTACCAAAACCCTTTTCACTGTTAGCAGAAATAACATGAGAAGAGAACTCAGCTTTGAAAGCAGACTTCTGAGGAGGAGAAAACTTTAGTTAGCTGGGGAAAAAACTAGTTAAGAGAAATGGTTTCCAAGATATTACTAAGGATCTGCCCTGCATTATGCCTTGCTCTAAGAACATAGCACATGACTCCCTGATTTGAATGCAAAGCATCCACCAAGTTACCATTCTGCTGGAGGCTTTAAAAGTATCATTTGCCATGTCCTAGTTCTGTTGTCTATTGTGCTGTGAGCTGACAGCACCCTGGCCTCGCCGGCTGAGGATGAATACCTGCTCAGAAATATGGCCTGAGGTATTAAGCAGTATCATTTTATTATGCTAAACTTCCTAGCTTGCCAGCTTTGCTCTCTGGTTGAACATTTTAATCTCTGGGGAAAGAAGGGCCAGAGACCCTCCAGGCAGTAAGATAAGATAGAAAGCTTTGTTCCTTAACATCCCCCATCGCATGGTGTATCTGTCCTATAGCAGTCCCGGCCAAGTGTGATGCTATAGATGCTTGCTTCCTCAGTTCCCCCTAATGTCATCAATAAATTAAAATATTTTACATAAGGAACAATACCCCTTCTGAAGGGTCTATCTTATTAACTAAAAGCCCAGTGAAAAACAAGCTTTCACAATAGCACCTTAGCTGGGAGACTGAGTCAATCTCACTTTATCCATTCTCATCTAGGTCCACCGTTCCCCTTCAGCAAGGTTTTCTCAACTCAGGTCCTTTCCCTGGAATAGGGTCTCTTACCATTAAAAAAATCCTTCCCTGGAGCCAGGGCTGGGCATAGATCTGTCAGCTGCTGCTGCTCTTCTGTGGGGCAGCATCTAGTTTCTGACAGGCAAGCCTTCCTTCCCTGTTTGGGAGTTCCCTGTCACTCAGAGCAGAGGTTCTCAGTGAGGGGTTCACCAAGCAGGGCTGGTTTTAGACTCACTGGGGCTCAGAGCAGAAAGCCAAAGCCCCAGCCCTGTGTGGTTGAAGCCTCAGCCCAAGCAACTTAGCTTAACAGGGCCCCCTGTGGCATGGGGCCAGCCACAGGCAGTTGCCCTGCTTGCTACCCCCTAATGCCGACTCTGGGTTTTACATGCAGAAAAACAGTTGTTGTGGCACAGCCAGGCTGAAGAATTTTTATAGCATATGGGGGCGGGGGCACGCAGAGCACACTACAGGCTCCTTCCCTCTAGAGCTTCTAGGAACCACCTCAGCTGAGGACTGGTAATGGTTTATCAGATTAATTAACTGCCAACCAGCCACCTCAGGATTTAATTACTTCCAGGATCCAGTTGTGTCTGAGTTGTCTTGTGCTCTCTTAGAGAAGACTGTCTAAGGTAGGCTGGTCCCTAACTCCTCTGCAAGGGCCAAGGCCCCATGACACCCACTAAAAAAATAAAATGTAAAATGTCAATTTAAGAACAGGCACAAAGGGACGTGGTGACTCCACCCCCTCCTACTTTTCAGATGTGACTCAATGGAGTAGGTCAAATGTCCTTTTGTTTGGTGCCAAATTCCCAGCTCTGCCAGATGTCCTGTGTGATCTTGGGCATGTCACTTATTCTCTCTATGCAACTGCTCCCAACTGTTAAAATGGAGATAAGCATATTTCCTCCCATAACAAAACTTACCTTGTTTCCAGTCCTGCCCAATATTCCTCCACCTAAGATCTGACCACAGAAACAGCCAACAAACTCATCACTAAGGTCCAGCAAATGCCACACTTGCCACTGTTCAGGAGTAGGTGAAAGGCACCCTACCACTGGCTGCATAGCAGAAATCCTATCTGGACAGTGCTGCACATTCTCCATCCAGCAGATAAAACAGCAGCCCACTGTGCTAGACCGAATGGGAGAGGGTCTCTGCCACTACCAAAAACTCCCATGTCACCAGACCAGTAGAAAGACTACCTGACTTTGAGCTTCTGAGCTGCCTCTGGAACCAGCCAGGTTTCAGGTGGGGCACAGGTCACTGTCCAAACACCAACCATGCTTGGGACACACACACGCCCTTTGTCCATTTACTTTGTCTAGCATGTCTATTTGGAATGTACGCTGATGGGCAGTGACTGACCCTTATTGTGTGCTTGTACAGTACCTAGCACAACTGAGCCCCAATCTCAGGAGCTAGGGCCTCTAGCTGCTACTTTTTTCCTTCTAATAGTCAATATAGTTTTTATTTTTAATTTGATAGAGTATTAGTCTAATGGAAGAATCACAGTAGGACAAATGTATATTTGGTGGAATCAGTGTCATCGCTAGGTCACCTGACAGAGTAATGTGGTATATCACAACTGTGGTTGTATTTTGGAGATGTCAGTATATTTTAATGATCGCAACATAGGGGAGAGCAAAGAGCTCAGGGTGCTATTTCGAGCTCTGACACTGATCTGTTGTGTGACCTTGGGCAAATCACTTAACCTTTCTGTACCTCTAATCCTCCATCTGTAAATGTGGGAAGCTTATTCTATCTACCTCACAGGAGCTCCGGGAGGCTCGTTTCATTAATGTATGTAAAGCACTATGAGGTCCTCTCCTGCAAAGTGCTGTATAAGTGCAAATGATTCTTACAATTTTATTTTTAAAGAGAAGAAAAGATGTTACAGCCTGGACATGATTATGCCCCCTGGGATCAGCATATGGATAGTCCTTTCCATCAATGGCTCTCATCCTATGGGGGAGGGACAGCCCAGTGGTTTGAGCATCGGCTTGCTAAACCCAGTATTGTGAGTTCAATCCTTGAGGGCCATTTAGTGATCCTAGGCAAAATCAGTACTTGGTTCTGCTAGTGAAGGTAGGGGGCTGGACTCAATGACCTTTCAGGGTCACTTCCTATCTCATAGAGCTGGTATATCTCCTTATACGTATATTAGTGTACTTACTCAGCTGCTTCTTAGTCCCACAAGCTTTAAGGTGCATTGTGGGAACTAGAGTGAGACCGTCAACATCATTTCCATTGCAATCAGATTTGAATATTTAGTCAGTTCTATGCAAACACCCAGGAGGGAGGTATCAAATAAAAGTAAAATGTTAGTTCTTTACTTTAAATATTGGGCTTGTGATGTTTTTTGGCTTCTTTAGGATGTATAAAGAAGGACTGAGCTTTTTTTTTTTTTTGTCTGTCTGTCTTTTACATTAGAAATTCAGGTCTTTCTAGGCTGGAAGAGTCTATGATAAATGGAGCACTAGTGAAATGATGACATCACAAGAGCCCTGAGACTGAAAGCTATGCACTAGAAAGGGAAAGGAGTTTCAGTCAGATGGTTATGTATTTCTGTTAGCACCCACTTAATTCCAATATCTAATTAACGTTTTGGAAAAAGGAAGCCTTTATATTCATGATATTTCAAAGACATAAAGCAGCAGTAACCAACCCTCCAGCAGGGCCGGCTCCAGGCACCAGCGCAGCAAGCTATTGCTTGGGGCAGCCCATGGAAGGGGGTGGCACGTCTGGCTCTTTGGCAGCAATTCGGTGACAGGTCCCTTAGTCCCTCTCAGAGGGAAGGACTTGCCGCCGAAGAATGATGCGGCGGCGGTAGAGCTGCCACTGATCATGGCTTTTTTTTTTTGGCCATGTGGGGCTGCAAAAACACTAGAGACGGCCCTGCCCTCCAGGTCCCTTTATAAAAAAGCACAGAAAGTCACATGCCCATGTTTAAAAAAAATCATTGCAGGTCATTTTTAATACTCAGCCTCAGGGATTCTCTACACAAAAAAGTTGCATGACCTTAACTAGTTTCATAGTTAAAGCAGTACAACCCTCTGCCCCAAGTGTAGACACACTTCTACTGCTATAAAGGTACTTTTTCCTGTATAGCTACATCTGTATGGAAAGGGGAATAAGTATTATAAAGCACCTTTATACCGGTATAACTGTGTCCACGCTGGTGGTTCCACCATGAGAGCTATGCTGCCCAGGAGATGGAGTAAGACTTGTGACGTACATAAGTTATGCTGTAGTCAAACACAATTTGTTGGGCTTTAAACCAGGATAGCTAGGTGAGATTTAATGGCCTGGAATATACATGAGGTGAGATTAGATGATCTAGCAGATCCTCCTGGCCTTAAACTCTCTGAATAACTATATTGCTAAAAAACTTGCCCCTAACTGAAATAGTTATACACCTCTACCTCGATATAAAGCTGTCCTCAGGAGCCAAAAATCGTACCGCATTAAGGTGAAACCATGTTATATCGAACTAGATTTGATCCACTGGAGTGTGCAGCCCAGCCCCCCGGAGTGCCGCTTTACCGCATTATATCCGAATTTGTGTTATATTGGGTGGTATTATAACAGGGTAGAGGTGTACCATTGCAAGATGTGTGTGAAGATCAGGCCTTTGCATATTAAGTAAAGGTTTCCAATGATGGTCGAAGAGGGGATAGATGAAAAACTCATAGAATTGTAGAAGATTAGGATTGGAAGAGAACTCAGGAGGTCATCTAGTCAAAGCAGGACCGCCAACTAAATCATCCCAGCCAGGGCTTTGTCAAGCCATGTTAACCTACTGCTCTATGTACCTCCCCACCTTGCTTCCTGGGATTATGAAGCTAATACACGGATATAGAATAATTCATACAGGCTTTCTATTAAACTTGAACTATGTTTTCACATGTACTGTTCTGCCTTTCAGAAATGGCGAGGGTTTTTTGAAAGTTTGGGCAAGTTGCAGCAACACTTGTTTCGGGGGTTTCACGTAACTCTCCTATATATGCAGTGTATTTTCTTTGCAGCCAGCCTGCTCATATTTTTGATGAAGTGGGACAACAGAGGGCACTAGAACTTCAGCTGTGTTTATAATAGGAGAAAGCAAAATATCTATTATCAAAGCCAACAGAGTGAAGAGAATTCCTTCAATACCCCTCCCCTTATAAAGGCAGGAAATTGATCATGTGGGAAATGCTTCCACCCCTCTATCCTAGTGAAAAATTCCCTGCTAATAATAATTATATTAATAAAGAAAATTCAGTAGAAACCCTGACATTCTTTCCCATATGCCCTGCAGAAAATTCCTTCCTGATTTTATATTTGAAAATTAGTTTAGCTTTGCTCATGTGAGCAACATCATGGTAGTTAAGCATCTAATCCTACTAACACATAAAGATAATACCGATATGTAGGCAATTGTCAAATTGAATTAGGTTCTGCTGTACCATTAGCAGAAGGGAATTAAAAATACTGGGTACCCTATTGAAACCATATAAACAGCATAGCCTAGTCACCTGTTCAGTGTATAAACAGGGAGAAGATGCAGGATATCTTTGTTCTTTAAGCAGGGACATTATCAGATAACACTAGACAATGGCTGGAATCAGCTATCTGCTGCAAGAAACATAAAAACATCCCTTAGTTAGTAGGGTTATTGGATCTGCCAAAATTATCAGTCCCCTTCCTTCACATCCTCCCCAGTAAATATGAAAAGCTTCCTTTGGGCTTGAACCAAGTATTGTTTCATTAATATTCTGCACCACGTCTAGCAGAGAAGAAAATTACACCCAGGGAAGAAAGGAGATGGATGAAAAGCAGTGGGAAGAAAGTAAATGCTTCTAAATTTTAAAGTGAAATCTTTATTTGCTGACTCCCTTTCCTCCATCCTCACCCTATATAAAGAAACTGCCACGTGACATGTACTGCAGATGGATTACAAGTGGCTTATAAGTAATCACACTAGTCGGATTCACAGCCTGTAGTATTTGCCAGTCAGTACAATGGGACACAGACCCTGACTGGGGCCTCTAGTTGCTACTGCAATACCCCTTAATAATAATCATAGCCACATTTTTATGCTTAATTAGTTTGAATTGGGAAGGTAATCCACAAAATTGTCCAGGAAAGAGTGAGATTAGTCCATATGGTCTTTTTGTTTTCTTTCCTTGGCCCTATTCTCCATAAATAGAAGATTTTTATTACTGGGAGTAAGAGCTCAGACACCCTGGTAATAAATGAAGAATAGTAACAAACTTCCCCTACTAATTTTGCTCCTATCCACAAAGCTGCTGCTAAAATTATTGTTCTGGCCTATCAATCTGATCACAACATCCCCATCATTTACTATCTCCCCTGGTTCCTGATCCTCCCATCACATTTAACTTAATGTTCTTGCCTTATAGACCCTACATCACTTGCTTCCTTCCCATTTACCCAATCTGCGGGCAGATCTTCAGCTGGTGTAAATTGTCATGACTGGTGTATTAGTAGTTTACGCCAGCAGAGGATTTGTTGCCAGGTCTCCCATTGCATCAACTTCTACCCCATTAGCTCTGCCAGTGACACAATCTTGATGCCTTGTTCATCTGTTTCTCCCATAAGTGTCTCATTGCCTTTTTCACACTGCCCTGCCCCTGCTGGTTTGTCAAAACTCTACCTTTCTCTTCACTCATCTCCCTCCTGAAAACATGTGATTCCTATGAAAAAAATGAGTCAATAATAGTCACTAATTTCCACCTCTACTTCTGTCTAGATCTAGCAATAACTAAACAGAGTAGCCCATGATGTGCACATAACTGTCCTGAATATCCACCCTGCTGTATTGCTGTAACCCTCCATCTTTCCTCACCCCACTCTAGCTTTGCTGCATGTCACTCTTGCTTGCTGTGTCACATCTACAATGTAGGCCCTGATCCTGCAAGCTGGTTCACAGCTGTGAGCACCATTGAAGTCAATAGTTTTCAGGGTTTGGCCCAGACAGTTCAGCTTACCATAGAATCATAGAATATTAGGGTTGGAAGAGCCCTCAGGAGGTCATCTAGTCCAATCCCCTGCTGAAAGCAGGATCAATACCAACTAAATCATCCGAGCCAGGGCTTTGTCAAGCCAGGCCTTAAAAACCTCTAAGGATGGAGATGCCACCACCTCCCTAGGTAACCCCATTCCAGTGCTTCACCACCCTGCTATTGAAATAGCGTTTCTTAATATCCAACCTAGACCTCCCACCCTGCAACTGGAGACCATTGCTTCTTGTTCTGTCATCTGCCACCACTGAGAACAGCCTAGCTCCATCCTCTTTGGAACCCCCTTAAGGTAGTTGAAGGCTGCTATCAGATCCCCCCTCACTCTTCTCTTCTGCAGACCCCAGTTCCCTCAGCCTCTCCTACTAATTCATGTGTCCCAGCCCCCTAATAATTTTTGTTTCCATTTTCACTGGACTCTCTCCAATTTGTCCACATCCTTTCTGTAGTAGGGGGACCAAAACTGGACACAGTACTCCAGGTGTGGCCTCACCAGTGCCGAATAGAGGGGAATAATCACTTCCCTTGATCTGCTGGCAATGCTCCTACTAATAAAGCCCAACATGCCGTTGGGCTTCTTGGCAACAAGAGCACACTGCTGACATCCAGCTTCTCATCCACTGTAATCCCCAGGTCTTTTTCTGCAGAACTGCTGCCTAGCCAGTTGGTCCCCAACTTGCAGGACCAATGCCTTAAACTGTAAGTTCTTCAGGGCAGGGCAGAGACTATGTCTTCTGGAAACACCTACCAAACTTTTGAATAGAATAAAATAATAAATAGTTAGATACAGGAGTGGTCCAGATTCTCAGGTGGCACAGAGGGAGCAGAAACCTCCCCTAAGTCCCCAGATGGGAATACTTCCAGCAAAGGGGAGTCCCTGACAGGCCCGGAGCCAGCTCCCATAACTATCCTCCTCTGGCCCAGTGTGTATTGAGGATGTGGAGGTGTGTGTCTGGGAGGTGCAGGCAGAGTGAGCGGTTGGACCACTAAGCACTCTGGCAAGCCCCATCTAGCCCATGGTACCTACGTGACCATTGCCAGGTGTCATGGTATATAGCTGGCTATGCAAAACTGCTCCAGGGCCAGGGCAGAATGAGGGTGCAGAAACTGGCTCCCTGCCAGCCCCCTGCCCCCACTCTGCTATGTCCAGTGTTAGCTAGATGCAGCAGAGAATCTGGTCCAGCATGTTTGGTGCTTTTCTGCTTACGACAGTGGGAATTTTATCACAGTGTTGTTTCATGATGCTCACACACACACACACACACACGCTTGTGCACTCTGATAGGCATCTATACACACATGCACAAGGACATCCACAACTGCTCCATCTTTGCTCATATTTTTCTTCTTTGTTAGTGGCTGCTGCCACCCATTACTATTTTCCTGCCCTCTTGCACAGTCTCCGATCAACCAAATGCTGAACAGCAGTTCCTCCAAACAGCCCACATAGCAGTTGTGGCAGTGACATGCAGTTATTCTTATATTGCTTCAAACGTTAAACATTAGACGGTTAACTTTTTTACAGAGAGGGAGAGAGAGAGATGGGTCAAAGGGAAACAGGGACAGGAGCCATGGATTTTATTCAATGTATTTGATTTATAGAATATGTCCCACTGGGCTTCCTGCAGGGCAAGAACATAAATCATAACTCTGCACTGGATCTGAAACTCAAGGGACAGATACTATGTTGGGTATTCCCTACAGAGCCAGCACTTTCTATTCAGCATAACTGGAAGGCTGGAGTTATAGATCCGATAAAAAAAAAACAACTTTAAAATGTGCTAACCCCTCCTCCTGACCCTGAAAGGGACAAGTTATGAAAAGGAAAGGTCAGCCATACACCCATCCAAGACACAATACTCAGGGTAATAACCAAGCTAGGAAAGGAAAGGGTTAGCTATTTAAACAGCCTTGTTAAACAAGACCTAATTAATGCTAATCTCTCCCTTTCCCTCACCACAAGATTAGCACCTCCATATTAGAGTATACAGGAATGAGAGTTTGGAGAGAGGTCAGACTAGCATTAATTGTTTCAGAGTAGCAGCCATGTTAGTCTGTATCCACAAAAAGAACAGGAGTACTTGTGGCACCTTAGAGACTAACAAATTTATTTGAGCATAAGCTTTCATGGGCTACAGCCCACTTCATCAGATGCATAGAAGTGAACACACAGACAGGAGATATTTACACATACAGAGAACATAAAAAGGTGGAAGTAGCCATACCAACTGTAAGAGGCCAATCAATTGAGATGAGCTATCATCAGCAGGAGAAAAAAAACGTTTGAAGTGGTAATTGAGATAACCCATAGAAGGTGTGAGGATACTTAACAGGGGAAATAGACTCCTGTAAAAGAGCTACCTTGAAACAGGCCTAGTTACACTAATTGAATCTATTTCTCCATGTTAAGTATCCTCACATCTTCTATGGGTCATCTCGATTAACACTTCAAAAAATTTTTTTTCTCCTGCTGATGATAGCTTATCTCAATTGATTGGCCTCCTACAGTTGGTATGGTTACTTCCACCTTTTCATGTTCTCTGTATGTATGAATATCTTCTTGCTATATGTTCCAGTCTATGCATCTGAAGAAGTGGGCTGTAGCCCACGAAAGTTTATGCTCAAATAAATTTATTAGTCTCTAAGGTGCCACAAGTACTCCTGTTCTTTCATTAATTGTTTGTTATTTAGGGGGGGGCATTTCAAGTGACCTCATTCAAAGCTTTCATTGCTTCTTGTTTTAAAATCCAAGATGGTGACATGATGAAAAAGCTCTCCATAAATCACTCTACTTCAGGAGTGTTCACTGTTCTCTGGCTCTTTATCAAACATCTGTCTGATCTGGAGGTGGACACTGAAATTACGGTGCAGTCCATTCCAGAGATAGAGTGAATCCAACTGGTTACTGAGCTTAGTGTGATCAGACAAGAAGTGTGAAAAATTGGGACAAGGGTGGGGAGGTAATAGAAGCCTATAAAAGAAAAAGACCCAAAAATCGGGACTGTCCCTATAAAATCAGGAATCTGGTCACACTAACTGAGCTGCTCCACTTCTGAATGGTATGGGGAGGAATTAAGAACTAGAGCAACAGAAATTGACATAAAAAGCCAGAAGAAAACAAGCATAACAAGTGTGTTCTTCCCTGGGTTTCCCGTCTCTTGCTTTGAGAATTCAACTCTTACCTTGTGAGAGAAAGAAACCTGCAAGCCTGTTTCAAGGTAGCTCTTTTACAGGAGTCATTCCTTGCCTCATGGCTGACTTTTTCCTTTCCCAAAAGAGCTGTTTGTAAATGAGCTGTTTGTTTAGTAGAGGCTTAAAAGCCTGACTGTGGAACTATTAGATTATGTCTTCATTGTAAAAAGAGGGTGTTTTTATTATAGTGAGATAGCCAGCTGTCTTGATGTAAAACCCTAGCAGCAACAAGGGACACGTAGTTTTAGCTCATTGTAGCTAGTTAATACCAGGTGGAGGGCTTAGGGCTAAATTCAACTACTGCTATTGAGCTATACTGATTTACACCAGCTGAAACTTATCCCTTTATCTCCTTCTCCTACCTAGTGATTTAGAATGTGCCTTTCCCTTTTAAATAGAAAGATCCTCAGAGAAGAGGGAGTTTTTTAGGGATTGGAGGTTGCTAGAAATGCAAACATGCCCTGGCTTCCTGCTGATGCTAAAAGACATCTCCAATACGGGGCATTTCCTCACTGAGGGAGTATGTTTGTGCTCATTTCTCGTGAGGCTGCTGTGAAATGTATTGAAGATGAGAAAGCTGAGGCAATAGTTTCCTCTGGAGAAAAGACTGAAGCAGACCATTTTAATCATCAGGCACTTTGTAGACTACGATTGTATAATCCAGTTACAATTTGTAATTGAAGATAATGCTAGGCCAGATTGCACCTGTAGGACCCAGGAGTGGAATTCCACCTCCCTGCATAAAAGGTGGGGACCAGCTGTTTCCAAGGCCCCAGATAAAGCATGAGGAGGCTTGTGGTGGGATAAATGGGATGGGTTTGGTGAGGGAAGCACACTGGTACCTACTAACCCCATGAGACACTTAAGATTTGAGTCTGTAGCAGTGCAACTGCCAGGTTGCCTGGGGCCCACAGCTGGTACTGAAGCACAAACACCCCATAATTCCCCAGCAGATCCTTGAGATCTCTGTGGATCTCCAGTTTGGGGTGCTGGACTCCTAGGGAAGATTTCTGAGGACTCTCTGTGAGGTGAACATCAATGAGTTTCCTGGCCCCATCTGGATGTTTCCATGTAGGGGTATGAACTAGACCATTGTTGTTTCCTTTTGTTCTCCTCAGCATGGTGAATGAAGCTCCGTGTGGTTTGGGCTCATTAGTCCGTTGCTCAGTGTATAGCTTACAAGAGAATGAATCTAAGTAATTTCAGTCACTGGCCTATATTTCAGCTGCATCTATGGGCACAGTTGAAGGGGCGGGGAGCCCACTGACTTGAGGCTCCCTCCCCCTGAAGGTGGTTCTAAACCAGTCCTGGCGCTAGCATAATTTAGAGCAACCTCAGGACTCTCTTAAAATATGTTGGTTGTGTGTATCCTGCAGGGGCCTCTATGCCGGCTGAGAATAGCCAGAGTGCTGTAGCACTTGAGGCACAACTCCAAGCCTCATAAGGCAGGAGCCATAGTGTGGGTGGCATAGGAGCTAATTAAACAGCCCTGTGTCACTTGTGAACCCCCCATGTCAGAAGAATGCCCAGCTAGGGAAATCTGTGGGCTTTCCAGCCCTTTGCGGTCCAAAGAATTACAAAGGGGTTGGATCAACAAAGAGACTGTAACCTCTATGTTTGGTGTTCTCTTAGTCTAGTTTGTAATTGAAAATAACAATTATTTTTCTCTTTTGTGTAGACATACTGAAAAAATGGTATATGGGTTTTGATCTCTTTATAAATAAGCTTGATGCATGTCTAAGAAACTCACACTCTGATGCCAAATAATGCTCTGCTAGCACGTTATTTATTATTACTGTATTACAGTAGTGTCTAGAGACCCTAACAGAAATGGAGGCTCCATTTTTCTAGGCACTGTATAAACACAGTAAGTCCTTGTGCCAAAGACCTTACAGTCTAAACAGATGGGAGAAGGAATGAGAGAAAGGGAGATTTGTTTTTAATGTTTACTAGTAGATCTTTAAATTGGTACCAGGTAAGGTTGCCAACTTTCTAACTGCACAAAACTGAACACCCTTTCCCCACCACTGCCCTGAGTCTTCTCTGAGGCCCCATCCCTACACTCACTCCATCCCGTCCTCCCTCTGTTGCACACCCTCACTCACTGACTCATTTTCACTGGGCTGGGGCTGGGGCAGGGGATGAGGGCTCCAGCTGGGGATATGGGCTCTGGGGTTGTGCCAGAAATGAGGGGTGCAGGATCTGGGCTGGGGAAGGGGGCTGGGGTGCAGGGGTGTGTAAAGGTTCCAGCTGGAGGTGCAGGCTCTGGAGTGGGGCTGGGGATGAGGGGTGTGGGAGGGGATTCAGGGGTAGGGCAGGGAGTTGGGGTGCAGGAGAGGGTTTGGAGTGCAGGCTCCAGGCAGTGGTTACCTCAGGCTGCACCCGGGAAGTGGCTGGTATGTCCCTCAAGCTCCTAGGCGTAGGCGCAGCCAGGTGCTTTGCACACTACCCGTGCCCACAGGCACCACCCCTGCAGCCCCTATTGGCTGTGGATCCTGGCCAATGGGATCTTCAGAGCCAGTGCTCGGGGTAGGGGCAGCACATGGAGGCAGTGGGCTCTTCCAGAGAGAATCCTTGGTGCACATGCCATATGTTGGTAGAGGGGACCTTTTTGGTATGTGTCTTAAGTTGCATGCACAGCATTTGTATAGGGGGGAAATGGGACATTAAGGTATATTTTATAGCATTCCAGGTGTCTGTCTGATGTAAGTGCTCAGCACTGTGATGAGTGCAGGCTCCTTGGTGAAATAATAATAGAAGTAGGTAGAATATGCCAGGCTCTGAATTAGACACTAGAGGGAGCTCTTTTGGTCTCACTGATGGCAAAGAACCAGATTGAAATCTGATAAGGAAAAATGGTACAAAGGAGCCCTAAAGTGCATTTCCTGGCTCATCACAAATTCTATAAGCATGAGAATTAGACTCAATCACTACAGGTTGTATCATCCCCCTTCTAGCCTTGGGAGGTGGCTCCAAGGGTGAAATCTCCATGAGGATGACTTCGCTCATTGTTCCATTGGTGGGGTGGCCCCCCGGCATAGTCTGTAAGGCTCACCCACAAATCCCTAGATCCCAAGGAATACGCAGGACGCTGGGGCTGTCCACATGGAGGCTCTGCACCACAGTGACAGCTCTATGCTTCCAGCAAGCCCATCCCACTTCCTGTAAATATGGCTCAAATTCAACAAAAGTATCAATGATACGCCTGGCTGTCGCTGATTGCCCAAGAGGTTCCCTGGGGCAGGGAGGGGGAGAAGGAGCAGGAAAGGCAATACAGTCTGGAGCTATTACCTTTTGTCAGAAATGTTTGCTGAGCCCAAAGGAAGGACGACAATTCTTCTCTGTTGGCCCTGCCTCCACTCAGTCTGGGCCTGCCCATTCCCGTGGTGTCCTGCCCAATTCCTTCTTCTGTGCTGATCCGGCCTTCCAACCTCTCTGTGTCCCAGTTTTCATCTCTATAAAACAGGCAAATGCTATTTGCCATCCCTTGTAAAAGGCTTTGTAATCTATGGACGAGAAGCACCCTACAAGTGCTAAGTATTATCATCATCCTCATTTTGCAGAGAGAGAAAGGGAGGGATATGTGTAAACTGACAGACAGATTTAGCTGCTGATCTCTACACTGCAATATTTTGTGGTCGTGCCTACAAGCTGCACCTCCAAGGCTGTCACTCTGCTCTTCAATGAAATGATGCCACAGAAACTGAGGTCACACATTTTTTGTGTGTAACTTCTTCATGTAGCTTTTTATGCTAAATGCTTAAAATTCTGAAGTGTGCTGTGGACACAACGTAACAAAGTCATGTGATATCTTACAACCTTTCAGTCACTTTTATTCATTGTCCCTTGCTTTTAATTTCTACAGGATTCTTGACTTAATTTCTTTTTAAATGAAAATACTATATGGGAGGGAATAAAACAGAGGGCAGCAGTAAGTAGGTAGATAGCAATATACCCAAGCTCTGTGGTGTCATCCCTTTGGCCAGTCAGTGACATCTTATATAATGGAGTCACTGTATTTGATGTCACAAAATGAGTGTCTGATAATGGCTCCAAATGAACTAATTACCTGCAAAATTAATTTTGAAAGCCCTCAGGAAAGTCAATGGGAGTTAGGCGCCTAACCTGCTCAGGCACTTTTGTAAATCATGAGGAGTACCTAGCTGTATTTTTAGGTGCTCAAATGCCTTTGGAAATCTGGCTGCTCCTCCGTTTCTGTGCTATTCATGTGCATAACATGAAACCCCCAATAAGTTATTTTCTTTACACTTTCCTAATTCAAAAATCGTGTCAATCAATAAAAATCATCTATTCTTGTGCTAGACTGATTTATTACAATCAAGAGATAAAGCTCTGAAAAGGAAGGTTTATAATGAAAATGCGGAGCCCACATTGTTACTCCTCTCAAAAAACGATTTCATATGCAATATACTCCCATTTATCCAAAATCCTGTTATCAGAACCCCCACATTATCTGAACCTCTTCCCTTGTCCTCCAGCATGAGATACATACTTCAGAGGGCAGGTATCTCATGCTGGGGGACAAGGGAAGAGGTTCAGATAATGAGGAGGTTTGGATAATAGAGCAGAGACCTCCCGGCCAGGACTGGTAGGAGAAGAAGGAGGATGAGCCCTCACCCACGGCTATGGGGGAGGCCACCCTGCTGCTCAATGGCTCTTGCAGCACCTCAGGGATCCTTGTGCAGCCCCACTGTTACAGGAGTGAGCGAGCAGGGCTGTGACATATCTGCAGAGGGCTCCCACAGGGCCAGTGATACCAGATCTCTGCAAGGTGCAGTGGTGGTAGTAGGGATGCAGTCCTGGCAGGGTAGAGCAGAGACCCTTGGCCAAGACTGCGAGGAGGAGACCCTATCTGCAGAGGAAGCCACCCCATTGATGAATGGATCCTGCCCTCTCAATAATCCAAACTCCCAATTACCCAAATAAAATCTGTGTCCCCTGTGCTATTCAGATAATCGGGAGTATACTGTAAGCCTAAAACAAAGTGTGTGAATGCCAACATGCCATCTCCTCCAATGATTGAGCTTCTGGCAACAAAACCAAATCTAATTTCTTTCCTTAGAATCAGAAAATGAAATGGTCAGAAAATGACATTGGTGCAGTAATGTGGAACAGTCATAACATGCTATAGACTTAGGACAAAATGACAGAGGAAAGAAAAGTTATGGCCAAGTCACATAGTGAATGAAAAATGCATGCCAATAAGCTTGGTTTTGCTAGATTTTCTCTAAGTCAAACAGCCTTGGGATGGGAGCTCTTTGATCCATAGTCAACTAAACTATTTTATAAGTCTTACGAGTCAGTACATAAGGTCGCTGGCAAACTAACAGCTTTCCCAATAAAAATGGTGTAATGAAGATTTATTCAATCCATCACAGAATGTCACTGAGGCAATTTGCCCAGTACTGTCCAGACATGTAAAAACACTGGACTGAAGATCTAGGTTCAGTTCCGGGTCACTGACTTCCTGTATGATCTCAGGCAAATCAGTCCCTTTGTGCTGCCATGTCCCGTCCGTAGACAGGGGCTAACAGCATTTCTTTTCTCCCACCCTTTGTTTAGACGCTAAACTCTTCAGCACAGTGACTGTCTTATATATGTTTGTACAGTGCCTCGCACAATGACACCCCACTCTGGTATTTTTCCCCTTTCGGCTGCAGCATGTAAACAGGGACCTATAACAATGAGATTAACGTCTCAGCACTGTGATTTTTACATGAATTGCTGTAACTGTATCCCTAATCTACCCATTGAAGTTGCCCAGGAGTAACAGAGGACAGAATTTGGCCCAAGCACTATTCAGACTGAATTCATAAAAGGACATTGCAATTCTCCTGTCTCCCCTTTTTATTTGCCTGCCACACTCCTACCCCCTGACCCACGCCACTCCATCCTAAAGAAGCAGGAAAGTGGCTGCTTGCAGAAAACATGGGCTCTGATCTTCAACCACTTGTGCCCTTGTATAAAGTTACTCACATGTAGTGAAGGACTGGAATCTTGGTGAGTAACTAGCTGCTTTCGTTCAGGAAGCTGAGGCACATGCTCCTACGAAGCATGAGCAAGAGTGAACTTTCCATAAGCCAGACTGCTCTGTGGTCTCCAGACTAGCACTATGTAACACAGCCAACAGTCACATGAAGCCCTGTTTCAAAGTCAACATGTGACTTTCTGTAGCACCGATTCCCGTCACATTTTATTCATTAAGCTGTTTTATTTATTCTTTCCATTGGCTTGCTGCACCGGTCAGCAAGTCTCTGGGGACATACACATACTTAAAACCCCACATGCATACACTATTCAAATCCTCCTCAGGCTAAAGAGACACTGAAAAGATCGCCTACCCCTGCTAAACAAGCCCATCCAAACTAAACCCCTCCTTTCTAAATCCACTTGCTTGAATCAACCTTGCAGCTTGCCACAGAGCACAGCAGCCTGGTTCTGTCAGGCAAAGTGGAAGAGCTGATTACTGAGTCAAGCGCCCTCCACTGAGATCTCCAGCTCACAGCCCTCATGGAAACCTCTTGGAGCTCTAAGCTCGAGCAGCCCCATAGATCCCAACTGTTAGGTACTTAGGACACTAAAGGCCAAATCCTCACCCCAGTGCCTAACCCAAGGAGCTGGGCTGATGCGTGAGGGTGGGGAAATCTTTCCCTCCATGCCATGAAGTCTGCTTTAGCTCCCCTTTCACCACATCCTTCACAAGAGCAAGCACAAGAGGATCTGTACTGTGGGGCATTCCCTGGCCCTGATGCCAAACATCCCCCAGTCTGGCCCTGCATGGTGCAAAACACAGATTCCGTGCAGGGGATTGTGCAGCAAACATGGTGTGCACCCCATGTCTGATCCCTCAAATTCTTTTCCTCCCAGTGCCACCAAGCTATGATGGCAGGAGACCTTACAGAGCTATGGAGGAGGTCCACATATAGACACCTGGGACATCAACCACAGAATGTTTCCGAGAAGAACATGGACACATTGAATTGCATCTGGAAATGAACAGGAAGCTAATTATTGTTAGCTATTGTTGCTGTCATTTCTTAATACCCGCACTGTTTAAAATACTCATACTCGGCTCTGCTCTAGTTGCCGTCCAGCTGAGGTCTCTCAATGTGCTTTACAAATAGTAGTGAATTAAGCCTCACAGCAGCCCTATGAAGTGGGGAGGTATTTTGCAGAGACAGAGAGTGGCTAACGACTTGCCCAATACATGCTCTTTCTGTGTCATGTCCTCTAGGCTGGCTCTGCTTGGTTTTTAAGCTTGACTCATGCAGTGACGAAACAGCAAATGGACCTCAGCAACCACAAGTGTACAGCTCCTGCCCAGGGTGGTTACATTTCCTGTGCAGCCTGAAGGCATGTCACTCTCATTTTCTCTACGGTAAACAAAACCCTTTAAAAGCTCTCCTGCTTTAAAGTGTTTCTCAGATGTTTGTGCAAGGAGCCTGTCTAAGAAGTTTAAAAGAGGAAGCAGGAGGGTAGGTAAAGAAGAGAGGGGAAAGGAACATGGGATAAAATCCAAAGGCAGGGACCACTGTAATAGGCACTTTTTGTCTTTATTTATATGATGCTGAAGGCATGTCTTCACTGCAGTCAGCCTAGGCTCTTACTTGGGTGTTATTCCCCTCCCATCCACGCACCAAACCCTCTCACCCAAGTTTGGTGCTGCTTTATACCAAAGCTACCTGGCACAGAGTAGGGGCCTGGTTCAGAGCTCGGGTGCTGCTTTTACTTAGGCTGGTAACCTGTCCACTATGCAATGAGGATACAGGTTGAATCTCTCGAGTGCTGCTGACAGCCCTCCAGCGCCTTCCCACAATTCTCTTATGTGTCCAGAAGGACAGGCAAGTTCTCCCACAATTCACTGGGAAAAATCATAGAGTGGCTCAGCTTACGGCAGCACAAAGAGCCGTGCAATATGCTCCAGAACTCAGGACACATACAGGGGAGCGCATCACCAGTGAAGAGGATACAGTAACTTGGATAGGGCTTTGCAGTGTGGCTGCTCATAGCCAGCCCAGGCTAACCTGGGTGCTTAGATCTAGGTGCTGATACCAGGCTAATTCTGCAGTGGAGAAACACCTTGAGAACAGATGAGTGTGTAACCAACACAAAAGGTGTGACACACACAGCCTGGCAAAACCAGGAAATTCTAAATCCAGGCTGAGATTTTGTCTTGTTAACTTTTGCCAGGGGCATAGCGGCGGGGGGACAAACTAAGAAATTAGAGGCCCAACTGCCTGATTTACAGAGGAAGGTGCAGATCTGGGCCCTTGGTTTGTGTGACCGCTTCAGCTTGTTTCTCAGGTCATTCTCTGATTTAAACACACAAAAAGAACAGAAGGCATTTCCCCCAGTCTAAAAGTAGCTATTCTGGTTTCCCAGTTGAATATTGGACATTAACGCACAATTATTACATAAATCATTAGGCTCTTTCTTATAATTGTAATCCCCTCCCCCATTGTAAGCGATATCAGAAATCCCAGTGCTTTGTGTGTGGCAATGCTAAACCATGGACAGAGACAAAAAGAATTAGAGGACAAATGAAGGATGTTTTTGAAAATGTGCTGTCTTCCTCCTCCTCCTTTTGACACAGATCCTGCAGTCCTAACATAGTCAAATTGCCATTGTAAAGATTTGTCTGCATTAGCACTGCAGGATCAGACCCTTTGTACTTTAGAAATGTCTCTTCCCACTCTGATCTCCCTTGAACATTTTCTTTTATCAGAGCTTCCCTTGCTCTATAGCCTGGACTCAAAAATCAGCAATGCCTATATTTAGGCAGAAGAGAATCCTGTGGCACCTTATAGACTAACAGACGTTTTGGAGCGTGAGCTTTCGTGGGTGAATACCCACTTCGTCAGACGCAGGTAGTGGAACCTGCGTCTGACGAAGTGGGTATTCACCCACGAAAGCTCACGCTCCAAAACGTCTGTTAGTCTATAAGGTGCCACAGGATTCTCTGCTGCTTTTACAGATCCAGACTAACACGGCTACCCCTCTGATATATTTAGGCAATCTCCTAAAGCTTGTTTGGCTTTTCCTAAAAGAGCAGGTTGCTCACAAAATGCTGTTTAATCTTCTCACACTTTTATATATCACAGCAAAAAAGAGCTAATTGTTACAGCTCAAATTGCCCCTTATTCATGGGAGTGATATTTTTCATTATCTTCCCTTCTTAGAGCAATGACTAACAGCACTGTTACCTTTTGATCAGCATAGAAATCACATATGTTTTAGAAAGAGAAAATTTATCATTGTTGGCTAACCCAGATAGCTTAGTAATTATGTACTTTGCATTGCCATGGAGAGAAGGGGCCTGTGGGGCTTAGGGAAAGTGGGTCAAATGGAGGATTAGCAGTGCTGCACAAGGAATTCTTAGGGGCTTCTACTGGAGCAAGCAGTGGACTCTAACTCAGGAGACCTGGGTTCTATTTCTGGCTCCACAACTGGTCTGCAGGGTGATCTTGGGCAAGTCTCTTCATTGCTCTGTGCATCAGTTTCCCCATCTGTAATATGGGAATAATTTGTAAAATGCTATGAGATCTGCTGACGGTAAGAGCAGGTATTATCTGAAATTTTAGTTTCTTCCTTGTTATTAGGTGGATCTTAAAACAATGAGCCTTATGTATTCGTTGTAAACATATTTCTGCACCTGGCAAAAAGCACTGGTAAATATAAAGAGACAGTTCAATCAAGCTTAGTACAGCTCCTTCTAACTTGGCTGGAGAGTCTCTTCATTTTGGGCAACTGGCGGAGCTGCTGCCTAGAAACCACAAGAGTTTCAGCTAGGGTGAGTGCAGGATGAGCGCGCACACAGCCGTTCAACGGGGGAGTGGTTTCTAATGGAACAGATCTGCTCAAGTGTTGATTTACCAGGCAGTGGACCTATCTCACAGCCCCAGCTGATGGCCTCCTCATACAGTTATTGCACCTTTGACTCATTCTTGGATTCGTTTATGTCCTTGTGAAAAATTATTTTTCAGCTACTCTTCTAGAATTACAAACACTGGTGCTTATACTGGTAATTGTGCTGTCTTTGACTCTGTGGCACTGGGGGATGTCGGATAAGGTTAGCTGTGTGCTAATGGGAAGTGTTCACTGTGACCCTAAGAGCCCTTCAGTGCCTTCTGTTACAGCCACTCCTATCAGGTCTGACAAACTCAGTACACATAATACACGGCATTTACAGTATTTAACCATAAAGGGTCATGTGGGGTGTCAGATGAAAGCTGATGTCATACTGATCCTCATAATTATTGTGTCATGTACATTCGGGTGATATTTAAGAAGTTGTAGGTATGTACTGAAAATATATTGTAGGGCCGGTGTCCCTGGCAGGGTTGACCAACGAGGTTTTCCTAGACAAAGGAATGCTGATTTATCTATGTTCATTGTAAATCAACATTGCAAACCAATACACTGCAAACCCATTTATATAGGCAATCAATATGGGGATGTGAACTCAACAGAGGATAGCACAGCCGAGTCTGTACCCCAGGAGTCAGCCTGACGGGGGAACAAAGACAATGGATTTGGGGAAGTAAAAGGAGAAGCAAAAGGACATTTTGGTGTCACTGGGGAACACCTGTGGCGGGGTATGTGTGGGGGTGTTATTTGTGAACGTTCTGGATGCTGAACTGAAACCAGCAAGCTCTACAGAAAAGGTTTAGGTGAGATAAGACTGCTTTAGATATGGATTGTAGCCAGTTAAGTTTTGAGCTCTAGGAAGAGTGTTATATTTTGTTTTATTTGTAACCTGCTGTTCTTTTTACAATTGCTCACTGCACTGTCTCTTAAATCTTAACCTTTGTAAACAAGCACTGTATTTGTTTTCACTATAAATAGATTACAGTGCTGGGTTGTTACACTGGAGCTGACAGTTGACTCAAAAAAGCTGGTGTGTGTATAGTATATTTCCTTGGGAGTAGGGAACCTGGTAATTGCTGTGAGTGCCCTGTGACAGGGGCTGGACACTTCAGAGGAACACTCTTCAAGAAGGCTCAGGATGCACCTGTTGCTAACCTGCAAAGCAAAGTGGGACAGGCAGAGTCCTGAGGAGAGTGCTTGAAAGACTGGTGCTGGCACCCAGCTCCCACAAGAAAGACTCCCACACACTGGAGGCAGGGGAATAACTCTCAGTCCTGGGCATCCCAAGGAAGTGTCACACCCACCTTTATGTGATATCTGGGAATTTATTAGCCTAGCTCTTAGTAAAACCTTTATTGGTAATGTTGTTTTTGCTCTTTACACAACATAATGAATATGAGGAAACTACAGGAACACAGTTACTAATAACTGCGTTTACTAACTACAGGTAAGTCTCATCTTACGCGGTGGTTCCGTTCTGTGGTTAGCGTGTAAAGCGAAAACTGCGTATAGTGAAACACTCATTGAGTTGAATGGCGGGCGGAATCGCCCACACTACAGATGCAGTTTTTATATTGTTATTTTTCTTTCTTTCCCCTGTTTTTGCCGACCACACAAAGCTGAATTCACACATGTTAAATGTGCCTAAGATGCGACTTGCCTGTATATACAACCATACAAGGCCTAGCTACATATGCATACTGCTACATGGGTTCTAGTGGCTTCTGCAGTAGACAATCAGGAGCCCCACTCGAGGGCCTGCCAATTATTTGAAGAGAAACTACCCAATTCCAGTCATCAGGAGGATTATAGTGCCCTGGTTGTTCATATACCATGTGTAGGGCCCTACCAAATTTGTGGCCATGAAAAACAAGTCACGGACTGTGAAATCTGGTCTCTCACTGTGAAATTTGGTCTTTTGTGTCCTTTTACCCTATACTATACAGATTTCAAAGGGGAGACCGGTGTTCCTCAAACTGGGGGTCCTGACCCAAAAGAGAGTTGCAGGAGGCCACAAGGTTATTTTAGGGGAGTCGCAGTATTGGCACCTTTACTTCTGTGCTGCTGTCATGGTATAAATCCCCTCCTTGAACATTAGAGTCCAAAAGATGGGGTACCAGCATGAATTCCCCTAAGCTTAATTACCAGCTTAGATCTTGTAGTGCTGCCACCAACCAGGACTTGGAGTGCCTGGTACACTCTGGTCCCCCCAAAACCTTGCCTGGGGACCCCCAAGACCCAGACCCTCTGGATCTTAACACAAGGAAAGTAAACCCTTTCCTCACCGTTTGCCTCTCCAGGCTCCCTCCCTGGGTCACCCCTGGAAATCACTGTGATTCACACTCTTTGATCTAAAAACAGAGGAAATTCCACCTCCACCCCCTCTTCCCTCACGCCAGAGGAATACAGATCAAGCTCCGTAATCTTAAAACAAAGGAAATTTACTTCGCCCCCACCCCCCTTTTCCTTCTCCCACAAATTCCTGGGAGTCAGACTCGGTTCCTTAGGCCTAAAAGGGAAAGATCAATTAGGCTTAAGAAAGCTTTAATAAAAGAAAGAAAAAAGTAAGAATCCTGTAAATTAAAGATGTAATATTACAGGGTCTTTCAGCTTATAGACACTAGAGAGAGAACCTCCCCCCCAGCACAATACAAATTAAAATACTTCCAGCAAACTACACATTTGCAAATAAAGAAAACAATCAAAAAGACTAAAACCGCCTTTATCCTGATACTTACTAAAATTAGAACAGAAGAGATTTTTCAGAAAGATTGGAGGAATCTGCTTACATGTCTGGTCCCTCTCAGAACCCAGAGAGAACATGGACAAAGAACAAAGAACACACACAAAAGCTTCCCTCCACCCAGATTTGAAAGTATCTTGTCTCCTGATTGGTCCTCTGGTCAGGTGTTCCAGTTTCACTGTTTGTTAACCCTTTACAGGTGAAAGAGACATTAACCCTTAGCTATCTGTTTATGACAGCTGCCTTCAGAGTTGGGGGGCTGGAGAGCAGCAGCTGTTGACCAGGCACCCAGCTCCGAAGGCAGCACCCCATCAGCAGCAGTGCAGAAGTAAGGGGGCAATACCACAACCTCCCCCAACAATAACCTTGCGACTGCCTCCCAGAACTCCTTTGGGTCAGGACCCTTACAATTACAACACTGTGAAATTTCAGATTTAACTAGCTGAAATCATGAAATTTACAATTTTAAAAATCCTACTATCGTGAAATTGATCATAATGGACCATGAATTTGGTAGAGCCCTAATCATGTGGCAGAAACCAGCATGGCTTGCTAAGAGCCGGCTTCATTCTATGAAACCCAATGTTCCTAGGGGGTCTCTTAGCCTAACAGGAGCTTCAACTGTTGCAAAGGGGGAGGAGCAACTTATTTTAATTTAAGATGAAAAAATAAACAGTTACAGAGGCCTTCTCTGCTATCTGGTGAACGCGGGGTTAACTACAATTCATTTTCCCGTTCCCCTTGTTTAGGTGTTCAGAGGAAGTTCTATAGCAGGGGCTTGCAATCTTTTTCTTTCTGAGTCCCCCCACCAACATGCTATAAAAAGTCCACAGCCCACCTGTGCCCCAACAACTGTTTTTCTGCATATCCAGTAGATTAAAAACTGTATCAAACTGATAGTTCTACAGTTAAATACGCATTGAAAAAAGGATAAGATACGTACTAAAATTAAAAAATGAATATTATGTTCAAGTATTAATATGGCCAAGCCCTGCCGCCCAGGGCAGAAGCCCAAGCCCAAGCCCAAGCCCTGCCACCTGGGGCTGAAGCTGAAGCCTGAGCTTCACTGCACAGCACCCCTGTGGCATGGGGCCCCAGGCAGTTGCCCTGCTTGCAACCCCCTAATGCTGGCCCTGCTGAAGCCAGTAGGTTTCAGTATGTCATGCAGGAAAATGAACACATGTTCTGGTAATAAAAAAAAGAAAAAGCAATGTGTCCAAATAGCATGAGGTGAAACAGCTTTTATTTTTTGCATGCGCTCTGGTTTATTTTGGCAGACCCTTCCTGAAACCCAGTTGAGAACCATGGTTCTATAGGACTGGGTGCTTCAGAGACAAAAGGAGAAAAATGCTTTTGGGAAGGTAAGGCCTCCAGACCCTGAGATCTTCCATGAAATAACCGACTGAATACAAAATGGAAAACCCCTGTCTTTGTGAGGCATTGCAAGGCGTAGGGTGTGTTTGTAGAGGGGATTTGAGGGCAATTTGTTCCTTTATTTTAAAAGAGTTTAAATCTTTTGCATTTTGGTTTTCAGGGCCCCATTACTGGTAGCTGTGAGAGCTGCTTTTGACTGAAGAAATGAAAGATCTTATGAAATTCTTATGCTACATGTGACTTCCGAAGTGAAGGCAAGATGTCCAGAAGGTTTCCAAGTGTGACAAATTGCACAAAAACATTTTTGACTTTTGCCCCCAAAAGCAACAGATGCCAGACTGTTCACCCAAAGAACTCTGGGGTTTGGTGCTTCACTTTTCCTTTGTCATGCTGACATTCTCTATAGGGAGCTCCTCTGAATAAGTAATAGTGGGGTTTGTTTGTTTTCTAAGTTACTCATTTATTCATTTCTTTCTTGACATTTCTCCTAAAGGTCTTCATCTGCCTTTTCCCTGGTAACAAACACAGTTTTGCTCTTTCCCCCGCTCCCTTTTCCTGTTTCGGCATCTTCCTCAGACTGATGAAATTCAAAGGAATGCTATTGTGAACCGAATTCCTCATGCTAGTTGTACCTTTTGTCTCAGGTCCGCTTCTGAGTCATTGACCATGTCTACACTACGCGCCATTTCGGCGCGTTAAAATCGATCGCTCGGGGTTCGATATATCGCGTCTGGTCTAGACGGGGATATATCGAACCCAGAGCGCGCTTAGATCGATTCCGGAACTCCACCAAAACAAACGGAGTTCTGGATTCGACATGGAGAGCCGCGCACATCGATCCCGCGCGGTGAAGACGGGTGAGTAAATCGATTTTAGATATTCGATTTCAGCTACGCTATTCTCGTAGCTGAAATTGCGTATCTAATCGATTTTCGCGCGTAGTCTAGACGGGGCCATTGTTACTTCAGCCAGTCATTGCCAATATTGCTATTCCACCCCAAAGGGCTGTTGGATCACAGCAGTAGAGAAAATTAATTCACTGTTTGTTGTCACTGAACACTAGCTTTTTAGTGTCTATGGAGGAGAGAGAGGAAACAGCTCATAAATATTGTTCCTTAAGCATTTATTAGAAAGGTGAGGTAATTATAATCTGACTGGTGCTAAATAGAAGGCTGTGCAGAACCAGTGATCCCAACATCCTGCAGGTTTCAATGGAAGTTTCAGGAAATGGGCAGCTGAGAATCCAAACAGAAAACCAATGGGAAGGAATTTTTTCCCCTGGCATTGTGTTTTGTTGTACACAAAACACAGGTGCAAATGAGATCTGATCCAAGATGCATTGTCTTCAATGGGCTTTGGGGCACGCTCATAGCTGGTAATATTTGTTCTGCTGAGGGAGAAAGTAACCACCTAGAAATCCTTTTAGTTTAAGGCAGGAAGATGCTGGAATAGGGAAACAGAGAACTAGGAGGAAGAGGCCTCCCTTAATCATGTGGCTACTGGGGATGGATCATCCCTTCTGCTTCTGCTCCAGTTTTAAAGAAACACTACACACATCCTCACTCCTGCAATAGGAGTGCCCCCATGGGCTTACCCGCTGTCTGTGAATAAGGAGAAGAGTACTTTCCTAGACTTATTGATTGATCAGTAGAATTCATCCTGACAGGCTAATGCCTGTTTCCTTTTGTACAATCCAGCAGTATTTGGTGATTAAAACTTAATGACTATGCATATTGTGTAGCTTCTTAAGATCTCTCTCTGTCATCAAAACAGGGCCGCCCAGAGGGCGGGGAAGTGGAGCAATCGGCCCAGGCCCCGCGAGCCCTGGCCCGGCGGCTGTCCGGGTCTTCGGTGGCATTTCGGCAGTGGGGGGCCCTTCAGTGCTGCCCCAGACGCGAAGCGACTGAAGGGCCCCCCGCCACTGAAATGCCACCCAAGACCTGGACCACTGCCAGGTGAGTACAAGCACCGCAGCTCCCCCGGCTTGTCCCAGGCCCCCTGAATCCTCTGGGCAGCCCTGCATCAAAAGGTATGTTTGCATTACTATATGGCTAACCTCTGTGCATGCCAGAGCTTTCCCAGTCTCCTAGAGGTACTGAGTTTGAAATTTCTCAGTTTAAACCACAATCCAGATATCTCCAGCCTCAAACGTCTATTGGTACAGAAACTGAAAAGATTAAAATTGAACAGTTTGTTAATAACCTGCTTCACAGATTACATTTTTGTTTAATCCTGTGGTTATTTGGAGACTCCTGGAGAGATCCCACGTAGGAGAAAAATGTGACTTTAAGAATTGACACTGCTGTGCAGGACTGAGAAAAAAGATATGGGCCCAGGCACAGTCCTGTGGTGTGAGGACCTGACATGAAGTTAGGCAATCTTGGGGTTTGTAAATTTCATTTAACTTGTTCTAAACTCTGAGGTGTACTCATCTCTCAAAGGTTTTATAGACATTCATTCTGTTTCTGTATTTAGCCAAGTCAATAAGCACAGTATTGAGGCTGAAAAAATTCACCTGAAACAGCAGGGTTCACTTGCCATATGACAGCAGGCCATAATAATAATAATATGATCAACCTCACATATAGCTTACAGTTTCCTCTCAAAGCCCTTTACAAAGGAGGCCAATGTCTCATTTTACAGATACGGACACAGGAATTTAAGTATTTTGACATACATATTCCACATGCAATTTCTCAGCCCTCGTCTACACTACGAGTTTCGGTTGAATTTAGCAGCGTTAGATCGATTTAACCCTGCACCCGTCCACACGGCGACGCCATTTTTTTCGACTTAAAGGGCTCTTAAAATCAATGTCTGTACTCTTCCCTGATGAGAAGATTAGCGCTGAAATAGACTTTGCTGGGTTGAATTTGGGGTAGTGTGGACGCAATTTGACGGTATTGGCCTCCGGGAGCTATCCCAGAGTGCTCCATTGTGACCGCTCTGGACAGCACTCTCAACTCAGATGCACTGGCCAGGTAGACAGGAAAAGCCCCGGGAACTTTTGAATTTCATTTCCTGTTTGGCCAGCATAGCGAGCTCAGAGGAGACCGTGCAGATTTCATCAGCAGAGGTGACCATGGAGTCCCAGAATCGCAAAAGAGCTCCAGCATGGACTAAACGGGAGGTACTGGATCTGATCACTGTACAGGGAGAGGAATCTGTGCTATCAGAACTCCACTCCACCCCAGAGGACTGCCAAAGCAACAGAAAGCTAGCTTTCAATAAGTTTTGAAGTGCAGTGTGGCCTTGTCCTTCCCTCCTCCCCTCCTCCACCACCCCACCTAGTGCTTCCCTCTTCCCCCACCCCTCCTGGACTACCTTGGCAGTTATCCCCCCATTGGTGTGGCGAATTAATAAAGAATGCATGACTTGGAAACAACAATGACTTTATTGCCTCTGCAAGTGGTAATCAAAGTGGGGAGGGGAGGGCGGTTGGCTTACAGGGAATAGAGTGAACCAAGAGGGCGGGTTTTCATCAAGGAGAAGCAAACAGAACTTTCACACCATAGCCTGACCAGTCATGAAACTGGTTTCCAAAGCTTCTCTGATGCGCAACACATCCTGCTGTGCTTTTCTAACTACCCTGGTGTCTGGCGGCGCTTAATCAGTGGCCAGGCGATTTGCCTCAACCTCCCACCCCACCATAAACATCTCCCCCTTACTGTCACAGTTATTGTGGAGCACACAGCAAGCACTAATAACAATGGGAATATAGGTTTAGCTGAGGTCTAACTGAGTCAGTAAACTGTACCAGTGCACTTTTAAACGTCCAAATGCACATTCTACCACCATTCTGCACTTGCTCAGCCTATAGTTGAACTGCTCCTTACTACTGTACAGGCTTCATGAGCCATGGGAGCAAGGGCTAGTCTGGGGTAGGTGCAACCGTGCGGTGCTGCTGGCTGGGAGAGCAGTCCGAGGCAGAAGCCTCCAGCTCGCATGATATTCTACGCAGGACTGAATCTCCATGAGACAAAACTTAAAGAAGAGAATGACCAGGAGTCATTCCCATTTATGTCCAGGTGCCCCAACTGACCTCACTGAGGTCTTCCAGGAGCACCCATGTCTGCCCAGGCACCCTTGACCTCACCGAGGTCAGCCAGGAGCATCTAGGAGACAACAATGACGGCTAGCAGTCGTACTGCACCATCTGCTGCCACGAAGGCAAGGAGCTGGTGCTGTGTAGCAATGCAGTACCATGTCTGCCAACAGCAACTAGGAGACATACGGTGACGGTGAGCTGAGTGGGCTCCATGCCTTTCATGGTATGTCATCTGCACGGGCAACCCAGGAAAAAAGGCAAGAAGCGATTGCTTGCTGTTGCTTTCATGGAGGGAGGGAGTGGGGCCTGACAACATGTACCCAAAACCACTTGTGACAATGTTTTTGCCCCATCAGGCATAGGTAGCTCAACCCAGAATTCCAATGGGCGACAATGACTGCAGGAACTGTGGGATAGCTACCACAGTGCAACACTCCAAAAGTTGACGCTAGCCTCAGTATTGTGGATGCACTCCACCGACTTAATGTGCTTAGTGGGGACACACACAATCGACCGTATAAAATCGATTTGTAAAAAATCGACTTCTATAAAAGTGACCTAATCTCGTAGTGCAGACATACCCTAAGTTGCACAACTCACTTTATATTTTGCTGTAGTTAGCCTGACAGCAATGTATAACGCGCAGGGCTAAATACTGCCCTGATTTGCTTCCCATGGGTAAGACAGGACAGAATTAATACTTGATTCCCTCCATTAGAGTGCAGTGGTATATATACTTGAGGTATGACTGAAAAGAAAGTTACATATTATGAATCATTTTCATTTACTTATGCTGGTGTAATCAGAACAATTATAATAAATAAATTATATAAAGAAAATGTCTCATAAGCATCCATGCAACGGACTGACAAAAACTGGCTGCTTACCAAAGTTGGTCTAATAAAGGAGTAAACTTGCACTCAGTAGCAATAAGGACACTTTGGCCATGCTGTGTAAAACAAGAAAGGCTTGAATACAGATTTTGCTGTGTTTCTTATTTATATAGACAATGAAACTTCATTTTTCCAAATGAAACAGTGCTGTAAAACTAATTTAGATGACAGGAAGCATAGGGCACTGGACTAAGACTCAGGAGACCTGGGTTCTATTTTTGGCTTTGACACTGGCCTGCTGTGTGTGACCTTAGAAAAGTGTTTGTCCCTGTGTTTCCCATCCCAGCCTGTGTCTTGGGCCAGAGATCATCTCTGATTAAGCACCTAGCACAGAGGGACCCCAGTCTTCGCTGGGCCCTCAGGGCAATACAAATAACAACATGACAACAATGAATGACAGTTTGGATAAGCAGGGGACTTTTCCATGTATACAGGCCAGACTTTCACATTTGGGTATCTAAAGTTATTGTCATAAAGGGGAAGGGATATTGATTGGGTTTTGATTTAATCGTTGCTAATTATTTTCTGGTTTTGGGGTGCGGAGCAGCTGTAAATTCAATCTTTTTATGCAACTGTATTTTTAATCTGTGGACGGCCACTTAGAGCCTGAGACAGGTGTCTTTTATATATTATACATCTAAATAACTAAGCAGTCACATTTTCAGTGGTGCTGAGTACTGAAGTTAATGAGAGTTAAAATCAGACCACTTAGTTATGGTAGATGCCTACCTATGGGCTTAGATGCTTAAATTTAGTCATTCAAGTTTCACAACATTGGCCTTAATGCACACTAAGCGGGCATGATCTCATTTTAGATAAACAGGGTTTTAGAGAACCAGCTTTCAGATAAATGAGTTTCCACTGTAGTAAACTACTACATGTTAGAGATCTAGTAAAAAAAATCCTGCATCCTCTTATTCCCCAATCCTCTGAACTTCACTTCTTTTTTATTTCATAAAGTCTTCTGCTTCCTTCTTCCACAGGGCTGTTTGTCCATCAAGGGCCTTATCCTACATCCCTTGAAGTCAATGAAAGTTTTGACTCTGATTTCCAGGGGAAAAGGACGGGCTCCTAAATAAGCTCTTCTGAAGTTAAGTGACAAAGTGGGAAAAATGCCTAAATCCTGTTTACAATACAGTGCAACTTCCAGTGTTGCTACCACTGGTGGAGCTGTGCTGGTGTAGAATGAGGGGTCCAAAATTCCCATTGCAGACACACTCCAACTATTAGTGCTGAAGTAATGATTCAGCATGCAGAATAATCAGCTTTGGCCGCAAAGCAACTTGGCAACAATGAAGAGAAGACTATCAGAATAAGTGATCTTTCACAAGAAGGGATAGCAATAGAAGTAGACAAGTATCTTAGCTTATTCTGAGTAGTTCTCCTTTCACTTGCTAGCTCTCCCTCTCATAAGCACTACCGTGCTTGTCTGTGAATGTTTCCCTTCTGTCTTGGCATCAAAAAAAGTCTAAACAAGGCTCTGCCCCTGCCCTTAAAAATGTAGGTGAATTGACAGAAGGCCCGGTTGAGTGATCAGATAGTATTCCCCTTTGTGCTGTGCCTGGAGAAAAAGAAATCCTTGATGGACTGCTATTAAAATGGTACATTCCCTATCCCTCCAGGACCTAGTTGTTCTCACAAACCCAATGGGGTGAGGGGGCAAGAGGCCAACCTGAAATTTGAATTTTGCATGTCCTGCATATAGTGTTACTGCTTGTGTACATGGCTAGATGGCGAGTGTGTCACGACATAAGGTAGGAAATGCACTCATTCAGGACTGTGTTTTCTTTCATGAAAGCCTATCATTTGTGTTGTTGTTTCCTTGAGTGGTTTCAGTTCAGATTAGCCCCTCCTCAAACTTAGATGCTTATCCAGAATGTACTCTTTCCCTAGCTTTTGCCTCCCTTCTTCTATCTCTCTCCCACCATACTAGATACCTCACCCTTTCCTCCACTGCACCTTCCCCTCACCCTCCATGCCTTCCCTGTTTCATTATCTTTGCTATTATCCTTTTGTGACCTCCAACAGATTTCACATTTGAGGACATCCTCAGTAAGAGACATCTCTGAGGCATTGTGTACCTCTGACCAGGGGAGCCCCAGAGAGCCTTAGGTTTCAATGCAGCAGCTGCTCAAGGCCTAGCAGACATATTATCAGACTTCCCACATCCTGCAGAATGCCTTTTAGAAGTTGCAGGAAGGGAGGGAGCTGGGGTCTATTGGAGTTTATAGGGAGAAAAGTGGACAGTTAAGGGCTGGAATAAGGATTTGGAGGATAGGGATTGAGATGGCAATATCCATAAAGGATTCCATTTGGTTTCCATTCAGGAAAAGAGCTGGTATTCATCTTTGGTCCTTGTTTTTCTGAGCTAGTTTGCTCAATGCTTACTCTCTTGATTTTGAAATTGTTATAACATTAGTGGGACTTGCCAAATTTGGCATTAAATTAAACCGGCAGGAACTCAGCATAACTCCACTGAAGTCAGTGGAGTGATTCCAGACTTTATGCTGTATAATTGACTTCAGAATCTGCCCCAGTGTTTTTACAGTTAGATCTTCCTTCAGGAATAGGAAGGAATCAGGCTTCTATGTTTCCAAGGTGCAGTCCAGCATTTTCCACTGTGATGCTGCTGTTTGTGTGAAGGTTATTGAACTCTGTAATCTCAGCCCTTGCTTCTGAATTATTCTGAGACCGTTTATAATTGCCTTTGTACCTTTGTAAAAAAAAGTAAGGCATGCTGGCAGCCATCAGCATTCAGATCAAATACCACTACATGATGTACTGCCTGGGATACAAAGGGAAACAGAAGACCACAATCAGTGACAGCTAAAGCCCATTAGACACCAGTTAAGTGTAGTGTAAATCTGACAGGTGGAGGAAACACGCCTAAGGAAGTTTGTTTGTTTTAAATTAAAAGAATAATTTCAGAATTTAAATCCTGTGTCCACACTAATTCAAAGCATTAAACACAGCTGTACAGCAGGATTTATATCATCATTATGGTATTTTGAAACTGTGATTTAAACTGGTACTAGAACGACAGCTAATATTTTTTCACTACTTGTCTTGACAATTATTCACAATTTCATTGCAAGCCATTTCAGGCCCGGAATTCATGATGAGGTGTTTTTCACATTAAACTATGTGAAACAATCAAAACTTTCAGGGTAAAAATGGTTCTTTGTCAAAACAAAATATCATGTTCCAAATTTCAGAACATAGAGTTTTTTGCTCAGAAATTAATCTGTTTCAAAATTTCAGATTTTTTTTCTGTGTGAAAATTAGACCAAATAATAACAAAAGTGAAAGTCTCAGTTTTCAAGGTTTTTGTCTTTTCACTGTGATTATTTCACCCAGCTCTGTCCAGACTCAACCATGGCTCAGCCTCTGACTAACACAGTAAAATATGTCTTAACGGAAACAAATGATGTCAAATCTATTGGGTGAATGTGGAGGCATTAATCTAATTTTTGAATGTGGTTTGACTAATGTGATTAAAAACAATAGCTTTCCACTGATGTGAGTGGCGATTTAGAGTGCAGAAGTGGGGCATTAGAGGTAAAGAGTTAGTTGCATGTTCTCATTTCTTGCATTACTATATCACAGTTTCCTCTTTCCTCCTGCTTCATTATTAGAACAATAGGAGCCCAGTCATATGTTTTTCAGTGTCCCAGATCTGATATGTGACACACAGCTCTTGTGTACAGTATTAGATTCATGATTCCACACTGTCCCTAATAACGCTGCCCTACTTTCCTTGTGGGTATGATTTACTAATATTAGCAGTGCTGAGCACTGAAACAGAAACCTTGTTACCTTTCAGAAAAACATTCCCACATTATTGGGTCCTCCTTCATTTGATCATTTGATTTTGGATGCTTATGCTGTATTAAAAGTCTGTGTGTCTTTTGCCTCCCATAAAGCATCAATGTACGTAACTGGACCATTATAATGCTCAATTAGATATGTGGTGATTAAAGGCCCAGTCCTGCATCCCTTTGTTAGGTGAGTTGCCCAACTGAAGTCAATGAGATACTTCCATGAGAATTACTTTGTGAGTCAAGGTTGCTTAATCAGTTATTATAGAAGTAAATATCAATGGATCTCTCTTAATTAAAGATCTAAAGATATATAGTTCTCTGGCCTACTGAACCAGTTTCCCTGGAACATTTCCCACCTATATAAAGTACCTATTAAAAAGTATTTTGTCATGTTGACAGGGACACTTAGGTGCATAACTTGCATAATATTAACTGGAGTTACTGATGAGAAAATTATCCTCAATATTGTGATGGGAGTCAGTCTCTGGCTATTATGGTTGCAAAGAAATGCTTTAAAATGTGACCTCAGTGTAAGTGATGCATCAGTGTCTGCCTGCTGAGTTTGTGGAGAGCCTAAAGCAATAACACTGCCCAGTTCACTTAAATGGGTGCAAACTCAGATTCCAATGCCACTTTAAATGTCAACGTTGTTAACTATTTTACTGTTCATTAAAGGAGATAAGAAAGAAGAGGAAGTATCATGTTATGAAATCTATGCCTGTAACACTACATGGAGGGACAGAAGGGGGTTGTGATTAGTTTAATTTTCCTGAATGGGGGCTCAGCTTTGAAAGGTTTGGGAAACTTTGCTTTTGGCCACTTAGAACTGAAATAATTAAAAAACCCTCATATGCTTTCACTTTATCAGCTGCTTATTTGTTTTTTACATTTCCCTTTATTTGGACCAGGGAACTAAACTTTTGTTTATAGTCTGTTTTACTTTCTGGTTTGTGTGCTCTAGCATAATGTTATTGTGTATTTAGAGGGTTGGGGTTCACAGCACTGCAAGAGAATGTGAACACTTAACATCTTTTTTTGTTCATACTAGATTTGGTAAAGTCCCCCTCCCCTCCCTTTTTTTTTTTTTTTACAAAGTCTAACTTTAATTCCTAAATGATGCTGTGATCTTCTAATAATCCAGTGCGTTTAAATGTTTTTAAAATGGCTTATGTGGCACTTTTAATACAATAAGATGTTGTTATGTGTCTTGATTGACTGTTCATGAAGGAATTATGTAAGATATTCTAAATATATGTATGTTTAATGGAGAAACATGTGAGAACAAACCAAACAGGCTTGACAATGTTTACATAACAACAGTAATGACTAATATGTATCTACAGCACTTTGATCAAGGATCTGAAAGTGCTTTACAACATTAATCCTCACCTCTACCTTGTCGGGTAAGTAATTAGTATAACAGTGATTTTAAAGATGTGTAAAATAAGGGCTTGTCTACACAGTGTGGAAAGTGCACTACAGGGTGTGATTTCTAAAGCACTCTAATGCGCTGCATGTTAACCGGCCTCTGTAGTTTGTGGTGCTGAGCACTAGAAGTTCCCTAGTGTGTTTTAATGTAGTATTGTTTGGTCCTATGTTAAAGGGCACTAGAGAATTTTTAGTGTACACCAGCAGAGCCTACACCACAGCTACTCAGACCTCAGTGATTCAGGAGCCAAATTAGTGATCAACACTACAAAAAAGAGCCATAGTAGTGTGAATTCATTGTTTCATTACTACAGTACTATATATTCATATTTAAACAGTATGACAGGAAAATATTTAGTTTTATATATATAAAAATGTGACTGACTCAGTATTATTATCTTATAAACTACAATTGGTTAATAGCATAGTTAAAGCATCCTGATTGGTTAATAACTTAGATTGTTTAATCATTAAATCACACAGTGTTTTAATATCACGTGCCGCAAAGAGCCACAGGAGATACATTACAGAGCCACTAGCAGCTCTCGAGCCTCAGTCTAAGTATCACTGGTCTACACATACCAAATAGTGAGCAACAACAAGCCCTAAGACACTGGACTATTGGGACACTGATGCTGCAAGGTGCTGAGCCTTTCAGCACTTCTCGGAAGATGCTCTCCACCTTGATTCTTGAAAGTCATAGGCAGAATTAGGACTAGAACCCAGTCTCCTGCTCTACTAGCAAACACTCCCTTCCTGAAAAAGAGGCCATTACTTGCATGACTTAATTTTTGAGTTATAAAGAATCAGTTCTGGCTGGACTCTAACAAAGCACTCTCAATCCCAAAAGCAGTAGTTCTATCACTTGAGATAAAGGCAAATCTCCATGAGCAGTCATAGGACTGATATAATGGACTAAATTTATCCTTGATGAAAATACATTTGCTTCAGTGGGTTTATTCCAGGAATGAATTTAACAAATAAATTATTTAGAATAGTGAATTTAACAAATAAACAACTTAGGCCAAACAGTATAAGTCATTTCAGACATGACGACTTTCTTGGAATTGTACTCATGCAGGATCTGGATCTGTCCTTGTAACTTTATTTTGAGTACTATCTTTCATGCAAACTATTATCCCCAAAAGCTTGACAGAGTTAGATAATACAGTTGCAGAGTTAAATGGCCTGGCATAGTATTACATGCTATAGCACTGTTGGAAAACCTGAAGGGATCACAGCTGTGCAGAGATTAATTCTTTGAAAGCACATTACAAAAATTGCTCTGGAATATGAATATGTTAACATGCTGATTATTGGTATATAGCTGCCTAACCTGGCCAGTCTAACCAGAATTGTTTTCCCGTTTTCCTCTTTTTTGCATGACGCATAAGCAAGAACAATTCTTTATTTTTATTTCTTCAAATCTCTAGCTGCCCATCCAATGCTCTGGGTGCCGATCCCATATATTAAAAATCACAACATATACAGAGGACTCCCCATAAATACATCCACTTCAGCCTATACCCTCTTCAACAGCCTTAGAGAGGAGGGGGGAAACGGGCTTTTCAGTCTGCCTGGAAGGTTAATAAATCTGGGCTCTGGTGGGCCGAGGGAGGGCAGCAAGTTCCTGAACAAAGCAATATAAATAACTAAAACAGCAACAACAACCCAGCAGAACAAAACCCTGCACTGGAACATGGCCAGTCCTCTTTAAAGAAGTAAATAGATGAAACAAAAGAATGTTATCAGTTCTGCTGCTCCTGGGGTTGAGTGTCCATTTAGCTCACTCCTCATGTATTTACAAAAGGGAAAAATGAAATTTGTGCCTAGGCTTTTTGAATCACTGAGGTAGCGCTTCCTGTTGTGAAATGTAACTGGTTCTCAGTATTTTGGAAGCCTGGCTTAGCAGGCTGACAACACTGTCCGCTCTTTTATGGAACAAGATTTATTTCTTTGGAGTTAATTTTGGATCTCTCCTGGCTGCAGTATTTAACATATGTTGCATGTCTGCATTATTTTTTGGAGTTGCTATAATTTTCTGCTACTCCAAACTTTCTCGCAGAAGCATCTGGTTCTGGCCACTTTTTGAAACAGGATACTTGATTAGATGGACCTCTGGTCTGATCCAGTCTAGCAATTGCTATGCTCCTATATACAAATGGATTACCACCTAATTTGACTCTTTTAAACATATTTTATATGGGATACCTCATAACTCTTAAAACCAAGTTAATTTTATTTTACATATTTCAAAGTGTCTAAAAAACTCACAATGCCATGCTATCTTCTTCCTAAAGTAACTTGACTATAACAGGGTTCAAAAAAAACTAGAGAAGTTCATAGAGGATAGGTCCATCAATGGCTATTAGCCAGAATGGACAGGGATGGTATCCCTAGCCTCTGTTTGCCAGAAGCTGGGAATGGGTGACAGGAGATGGATCACTTGATTTTTGTTCATTCCCTCTAGGGCACCTGGCATTGGCTACTCTTGGAAGACAGGATACTGGGCTAGATAGACCTCTGGTCTGACCCAGTATGGCTGGTATTATGTTAACTTCTTATCCACAGTGCAGATAATGCAATACTTATTAGCTATATAGCATATTTCATTTTTACACCACTTTACAAACTTATAGTATGAGTCATGACATAGTCTAGTGTTTAGGCCCAAAATTAGATTTCAGAATTCAGGGCTTCTATGCTACTGATTTACTAGGGCCCTGATTCAGCATGGAGCATTTGGAACAACTAAATGGGGCTACTCACATGCTTAAAAGTAGGCAGATGCTTAAATACCTTGCTGAATTGGGTCCCACATGCTGTCATGCAAGTCATCTAGGGTGACATTTGCAAGTGCCACTAATTCTGAGTATTTCATTTTTGGTGGCTAGCTGGAGACAAACACTTAAGAACTGAGAGTCCCAAAATGAAGGGACACCTTTGAAAATTTTGCACTTACTTTCCCTCTCCTTCAGTTTCTCCATCTGTAAAATGGGGGTAATAATACTTACCCACCATTGTAAAATATTGTGAGATCTATGCATAAAACATCATCCTATGTGCTAAATGGTGTTATTATTCAACCCCTTGCTGTGGACCCGCAGTCCTTTAGTGAAGGGCTCCCAGCTGCACAGCATACAAATGCCTGTACAAGGATTATGTCAATGACTGGAGATTTCAGAGTCACCACTACTTCCCTATAGCACTACGACTTAAGATGTGTATCTTCTAAAGAATGACTTCAGACTAATGGAATTGGTATGCATCAAATGCACATTGAACAGGCTCAGGGAACAAGGGCCAGTGGGCTCTGTTTTCTGGGGAAAATTCCCATGGACTTAAATGGGGCAGGGTCAAGCCTTATCTGAGTCATCTACTAGCTTATACAGCCTACTTTGCTGCAGAGCTCCCTTTTGCACACTGGGCCATTTAATACAATAAATATTAACACAGCTCTTCCCTTTAAATAAAAGTATGAGAACTTTGTGAGTTGTCTCAGTGGAAATGCAGTTAAAGAGACCTTGAAATAAAGTGTAACGCTCGTGCAAAGAACAAATTCTCAATAGTCTGAGAAACCTAAAAATGTGTTGGAATCTCATATCTATATGTATAAACTTGAGCAGCTCAGCTCATGTATCGTTTCTAGTGCAGCACATATGTGTGACTCAATAAGGTTTGAGTGGGAGAACCAGACAGGTCTGAATCACCAAGTTTCCTTATCTCTGAATCACTGTTATCTTTGAGTAAAACAACTGCAGCTCTCAGAGCTACAGAAGCCCAGTCATGATGATCACAAATTGTAAAATCCAGAAGGAACCAACTAGTTTAAAGAAATTTCACAATCATTTGATGCTCGAGGACCCAGATTTATGTAAAAGGAAATCAGTTAATTCATGTTTTAAATTCTGGGATTTGAAAACTATTCTGGTAGACAGCAAGCTCTGTTTCCTGATATCACAGAAATTATGTATTATTCAGCTTTGCTCACTGTTGTTCCAACAGGTGTATTAAAAAGTTGTAGAACCATAGTTATAGAATATAATGGTAGTACAATTGTTGTGAAAGTAGACTTAAAATGAACAGAATTTTTAAGTGTGGAATGATACAAAAGAAATTGCTTCAGACCGTTAAGGGCCTGACCCAAATCTTTCATTTGACTTCAGTGGACTTTGGATAGAAGCCTAACAGAATACATGTAGCAACCTTACATCTTAAAGGTCAACTGAAAGCTATTACCTACCAAGAGGTGACTGAGTTCAAAAGAGTGCCAGGTTCCTGCACTTCTCTTGCAGCAGATGATTATTCAGGTGCCCACAACAGTTCCTATCTGCAAGGACTGCATGCTTTAGAGATACAGAATGCTGAATAAATCTAATACAAAGAGACCTCTTTGAATATAGGTATTAGAATGTAGGAAGGATTTCTGATTGTACATTCCCTTATGGAAAGTTCCCCTTTCACTTAGGCTAGTAACCTGCCCACTTTGCAGTGAGGTCACAGGCTATATCACTTGGATAGTCCTCCAACACCTTCCTACAATTCCCTCCCTGTGCCCAGAAGGACTGACACGTTCTCCTACGATTCACTGGGAAAGAATCATAGAGTGGGTTGACTTACTGCCGCACAAAGAACCATGGATACATTCCCAAGAAGCCTAGCAACACACATGGGGGAGACAGCACAGCCGTACCAATGAGGACACCGTAACTCAGATAAGGCTATGTGATATGGCTGCTCATCTGGACTAGGCTAACTGCAGGAAGACATACAGTAAGGGTGAGCTTGTTGATAAAGACATGTTAACAAAATAGGAAGTAATGAAATAAAACAACTAGCAAACAAGAAACTTCTCTGTAAAAATCATGGAATGAGCAGGATGTTGTACTGACTTCACCACTTAGTCACTTTCATCTTATCCTTCACCTCTGCTCTACGTTATCTGTTTAGATTGTAAAATCTTCAGAACAGAGACCGTATCTGCATCTTTGTAAAGTTCCTAGTCCATGTTGGGGTAGGGTGACCAGATGTCCCAATTTTATAGGGACAAATCCCAATTTTGGGGGCTTTTTCTTATATAGGCACTTATTACCCCCCACCCCTTGTCCAGATTTTTCACACTTGCTGTCTGGTCACCCTATGTTGGGGGCCGAAGTAATATAAAATATATAATTAATAAATCATAGTTCATTCCCATGCCCAGTCTATTCCTGTGATTTAGCTACATTCTTGGGTTTATTTTTATACACGGACAAGGACAGTAAGACAAAGAAAAATTTCCAAATTATTCATCTCAGGAACATAATCTATAAATAGTTTCAAGCATCTGACTGAGGACCCAATACAGCCTTGACATTCTAAGGTAAGGTAGTGCTGTTGTGGTTATTTAACAAATGGACCTGGATCATGTTTCAATTGTTTTAAGCACAAGTGTATCAATCTCAGTTTAGTTTGATGGTGCTTAGTTCAAAGGCGCAGAGTGCATAGCATGCAAGACTGTTTAACTTGTAGTGATCCTCTGTTCTTTTTTGCAGTAAAGAAGACTTTGTCCCCAGATGAGGGCAGAAAAAACAGAATCTCTATGCAGCGGTTGATAAAGGGAATGCTTGCTTCTTACTCTGAATTTAATTTTCATATAGTGGTGAGTTATGGTTGCAAAAATGTCCCTGGCACAACTCCAGGAATCTAATGAAGAAAAAAATGTTTTTAGTTGCATTGCAATGCAATACGTAAAAGCAAAAGGAAATTAGTGAAGAAATAAGAATAATAAAATGGTTTATTTAGATGGGTTTCATTGCATAGGGGTTAGCAGAATGGAGAATAAATAGAAAACCAAGGTTACGTTGACTGAAATCCCCCTACATGGGCTCAAGGAACTTCCTGAACCTGATTTTTATCTCAGGTATGACGCCACTGAAACGACATTGACCTCAATGGAGTTACTCTGTATTTACACCAGTGTAAGTGAGCAGCACAGAACTGGGTGAGAAATTTTTTGCTCATCCATTTTCCCCATGGAAGTAGAAGGGGGATTGTCTTGCAAAAGCAGTGGATCTCCAGAGATCTGTTTAGATCTTGGTGAATCAACAGAGGTCAAGCCAATTTGTGCATCTGGAGTGGTTCCTGGCTGGCCCTCCCAGACTACCTCTGGCCCTTTGGCAACACCATTCCTGAGTTATATATTTCTCAGCCAGCCAAGGTCTGACGTGGAACACAATGTGTGATAAACACTCAGAATGAGGGGTCAAAAATTATTAATTCAGAAACCTTAAAATGCTGAATAATTCCTTCCTTTTGTGCATATAACATTCCGTAACCTCAGTTTTCATGATTCTTTATTTTTAATGTAAATAATTTTGAATGATAGATGTGAGGGAACATCAATATTTGTGTGGGATGCAGGTAACTTTGGGACTAGAACAAGTGATGTCCCTCAAAATGAGGAACATTTAAGAAACATGTTGCCAGGGAATCCACTGCCAGCTGCTATGGCCAGAACCTCTTGTCAAGAGAGAGCTGCAGCATGGTGGGAGATGAAGGAGAAAGAAGGAGATGAAAAAGCCAGCTAGGGGGAAATACAAAATGAAAGGTAGTGAAGAAATTTAATTAGTGTATTTTATTTGTCTTACAAACAGTGTATTTTACTACTAATTTATTTATATCATTCCCTGCATTTACAGGGCTCCCAGTACCCTGGTATCTGGGCCACCTTTACAAGCTTTAAAGTGGGAGCAGTTAGCATTAGCAAAACAATCTTCTTTTTATGACGGTACGCCAGAGAAAACTTGAAATACACGTTTCAAAAGGCATGAGTAAGATTTTAGATGTCATTGAAAGATGTCCTGCCAAATCCTTCTTTATTAAAGGGAGAGGCTTAAAATCCCCTGCCTTCTAACAGATGCAAAAGAAGAGAGTCTCCCTCCAGACCTGGCAGCTCTGTATAGTTGGTCTCCTATCTCAAGCCAAACAATAAGAACAAAAATAAGAGTTAAAGTGGAGGGAAGGCTGAGTAAGCTCCTAACAAGCCCTGAGCCCCAGGGGAGAGGGTTGCAGGAGCTGGATAGGGGGTGGTGAAAGAGTGAGGGAGGGGAGAGGAACTAAGGAAGACCAGCGTTTCAGGATCTAGGTACAACTTTACTTTCTCCTCCCTTGGTTTTCGCACCTCAAATGCTAGAAGAGGGCCTCATCCTCCCTGATTGAACTAACCTCCTTATCTCTAGCTTGCTTCTTGCTTGCATATATATATATATATATATCTGCCCCTGGAAATTTCCACTACATGCATCCCATGAAGTGGACATTCACCCCCAAAAACTCATGCTCCAAAACGTCTGTTAGTCTATAAGGTGCCACAGGACTCTTTGCTCCTTTTACAGATCCAGACTAAAACGGCTACTCCTCTGATACGAGGTACAATAGAAGCCCATCCTTCTGCCTGCTTCTATATCCTGCTGCCCCATCCAGCGCTTCCAGCACTCTGCTGCCCCATGGTAAGGGCATGCCAGCCAATTGGCGCTATTTTTCGATTGCACTGGGAAAGAAACCAGAGCAGTGGCCAATGACACGTGAGCTCTAAAGAGGGCGTTGCAGGAAAGCTGTAGGTGACAGCAAAACTCCTCCTTTTCTCGCGGTGAGCAGGAGTGCTCTGTGGTGAACATGGCAGATGCAGCTTAAGGTTCAGGCTGCTCCCTCCGCCGCCGCCGCCGCCTCCTCCTCACTATACAACTTGGCTGTCCAGCAATTTCCCTTGGCGCTGGCGGGAGAGGTAGCTGGCCAGGAAAGAGCAGCCGGGTTCGGGGCTGTGTGTGTGCGCGTGGTGGGGAAGAGAGGCGCCCTGGGCTGTGTGATGATCCGGGTATGGAGGGCAAACAGGGGGGAGCACCTGGGGCCGCTGCTTTGCTGCTGAGCCGCTCTGGGAGCCGCGGGGCGCAGCAGGGACCAGCTGCCAGGCAACGTGCCGGCCACTGCTGCCGGGCTCGGGGGCGGCGTGTCCCCCTTCCCGGGGCGGCGGCGGCGCTGGGCTGGGTCTGAGCGCTCCTTGCAGTGCCGCTCGCTGCCGCGGCGCTTAGCAGCTCGGCGCCCTTCCCCAGGCAGGGGCGGAGGGCGCACACGGGAGGAAAAGGGGGCGCCGAGCCGGCCAGGGGCAGAGAGCAGCAGCCATGCTGCCCGGGGTGGGGGTGTTCGGCACCAGCCTCACCGCCCGGGTCATCATCCCGCTGCTGAAGGACGAGGGCTTCTCGGTCAAAGCGATTTGGGGCCGGACCCAGGAGGAGGCGGAGGAGCTGGCCAAGGAGATGAGCGTCCCCTTCTACACCAGCCGGATAGACGAGGTCTTGCTGCACCAGGACGTGGACCTGGTCTGCATCAACCTGCCGCCGCCGCTCACCAGGCAGATCGCGGTCAAAACCCTGGGTGAGTGAGTCCCACCCAGACGCCCTTTCCTCCCTGCGCACACTCCCATGCTGCTCGGGAAGCATCTCCGGGGGTCGGGGAGCATGTGCGGGATCCCCATGGCTGGGGATGGGAGGAGCATCTATGGCCACCCATTGCGCTTGAGGAGGTCTTCCCTCGGAGCTTTTCCCTGTGCGCAAATAAATCAGTCAATTCAAGGAGAGGTGTGTGTGTGTGTGTGTGTGTGAGAGAGAGAGAAAGAGAGAGCGGGCTGGATTGTGTTAGTGTCCTGTAGGAAGCCCTGCTGGGGAGGTGGAGTTATTGAAGCACTATTTTTGGTATTTTAGGATTACTGAAACAGACGATTTAGTGCTAAAATGTGGGATTATTAAAGATGTTACTGTCTTTGAGATTTGGATGCATAGGTTTTGAAATGTCATCAGTTTGTATCAGATGCCTGGTTAAGGCAACATACTGGAAGTTTTTAGGAAGCAGTGTTTCCCATCTCTCTTTTTTCAGCGTTGAAAGAGTTCACTTTTAAATGCTTGATGTTGCAACTAGTTACTAGGCAACATTATGGGTAGGGCTCTACCAAATTCGTGGTCAATTTGGGTCAATTTCATGGCCATAGAATTTAAAAAATTGTAAATTCCATGACTTCAGCTTTTTAAATCTGAAATTTTACAGTAGGGATCCTGACCGAAAAAGGAGTTGTGGACAGGTCACGAGGTTATTGTGGGGAAGGGCAGGGAGGTTGCGGTACTGCTACCTTTCTGCATTGCTGCTGGCAGCGATACTGACTTCAGAGCTGAGCACCCAGCCAACAACCACTGCTCTCCGGCCCCCCAGCTCAGAAGGCAGCACAGAAGTAAGGCTGGCAATACTGTGACCCGCCCACCTTGTGACCTCCTGCAACTCCCTTTTGGGTCAGGACCTCCAGTTTGAGAAGTGCTGGTCTCCTCCGTGAAATCTGTATAGCATAGGGTAAAAGCACCCAAAAGACCAAATTTCAGGGGGGAAGATCAGATTTCATGGCCGGTGACAAGTTTTTCATGGCAATTAGTTTGGTAGGGCCCTAATTATGGGGTAAAATTCTGACCCAGTTGACTGCAGTAGGAGTTTTGCCACTGACTTCAATAAACCAGGATTTCATCCATGGGGGCCTCATCCTGAGAGGTGATGAATATCCACAAGACCTGGATGCTCAGAACCTGTCAAGATCAGGCCCTAATAGTGTCTCAAAGGTTAGGTTCAAAATGGGGAAAAACATCTGTTTCATGATAAAAGGGAGAAAATAATCAGGAGTTTTCATATGTGCATAGAGTGGGACCAGAGAAACCGTTCACCATTTACTCTTTGTGTTAAATGACAGCTTAGTACCATGCACAGTTGGAAGGATGCTATACAATAATCCTAAAAAATAACCTGAGCAGGCCACAAAGATCAACAGATGCAAAGCAGCGAAGCAAGCAGGAAACTGACGCTAAAGGAAATATTTTTACACAGGAGCCTTAATCAACATCATATACAAAGAAAGGACTGAAAAACAGGCAAACACTTATAAAAATAATCTTCGGATTTAATTATACTTTAACACACATAAAAAACGTGGCCTAAGTTTTGCTTTCATTTACACTAGTGTAAACTGAATTTACCCCATTGACTTTGTGTAGGGGTAACCAGATAATATCGGGATTTTCCCTATAAAATCGGTACAGCTGATCACCCTAACTTCATGGACTCCTATGTAAAGTATTTGTTTTTCTATCAAGGTTGACTTTAGTGGAGTTACTCTCAGATTTACACCAGTGTCACTGAAATCAGACTTTGGCCCTCTAAATGTGAATGAGAGAAAGTAAATGTGTTGAGTCATCTTTGTAACTGACAAAGGTATGTTGAGGTAAACAAATCAAATAGTGGCTATTTAGTTTCTTTCTGCAGTTCTGTGGGCTGATTGCCATGACTATGTATTGCATCATAGTATTACATTGCTACTAGAAAGCATAGCAAGACTAAGTTATCATTAGTGATATTAGTGTCAATGGGCATTTTCAGTCTTTAAAGGAAGGGTTGAGAACCAGCTCTAACAAACATTAGTTCTCTATTCACAGGCCAAGTATAGTGCAAGCATCTGCAGTGCAAGCTTTGCCACAGTATTTTAATATCTCTGACCAGAAATGGTTCTTGTATTTGGGTAAAAGAACTTGATCATTCTTTATCGCAAACCTTTCACTTTTTTCTAGATTGCATATTATTTATGCTTTGCCTGCCAAAGTATGTATTAATGGTTTTATAATCTAAATGTCCCAGAGAATTTAAATTACCATGGAGTTAAAAAGACAATGTCAAGATTTTAGACCTCAAATTTGATCTAATATAAAATTGCTAGAATTTGACTGGGAAAGTCCTGCAAATTCTGAATATCCCCCTGCCCTCCCCCAGTCGTCCTTAATGTACTACTCCTTTACTAAGACCTTTCTCTTACCGGCTGTGCTTGGGTGGACCATGTCTCTACGTTCAACCCCATAGAACAAAATGGGATTCCACACAGGCACAGGGACGAGGTCTGTTGCAGGATCAGAATCTATGAAATCAAAAAGAAAAACAATAGTTTTGAGTGAACATCATGTTTTGTTCGTCTTATGATATGTGTATGTAGCAGCAGTTAACTAGCAAACATTATTTTCAGACCTATGGTGAAATTATTGATGATGCTGGTTTGGCAAAATAAATTCAGGCTACATTTTCAAAAAGGAAATGATGTTTTTTTATTACTGATTGATAGTACCTCTCCCACTCCCATCTGTCTGTGGTCAATTTGCCCTTCTGCCATTCACTATTTGTAAGTATTATTTTTGTATGGCAATTGCAGTGAAATAGGTAAGAAAGAATGCCTACATAGGAGATCTGAGCATGATATAAGGTACTGATGTAACACCAACAAACTCTGGTGGTTGGGGTCAAGTCTGGGACCTCTGAAGCTACATGCATGAGCCTCTACTGCATGAGTTAAGGCTGTAGCAGACCCATTAAGTGCTACGTGGTCTCGGTGCCACTAGAGGAGACAGAACACCACACCCAGGAAGTGTGTGGGTGACACTGGCATGCAATATAAGATGTAAATATTAAAAACATTATTTAGAGAAATATCTTTTTATCTATTAGCACTTCCTGCCCTCACTCTTCGAGAGCGGTTTGATTTTAAACTCAGGCATTAGTTCTGCAAAAATGAAAATCCTTGTGGATTCAAATACGGTAAAATGGCTTAGAGAGTGATGACTTCCTTTGAGTCATTGGAATCTCAATTTTTGGAAGGTGGAGTGTACTATTTCTGAAATAAGAAGGTCCATAAATGTTCCCTGAGCTGGTGAAATGGGCTCAAACTTCCACCTCTGCTCAGGGTGCCAGTGTAGCCTGATGGAAATGGTCAGCCACTGTGACAAAGAAAGTAAATGGGTCTTATCTCTTCTTTATTTTTCCCTTTGTTTGTTTCCTTCTTCATGCTTCACCTTTGGCTGCAAGAAACATTTGTATTGTAAGGTAGTCACTGATATGATTTAGTGATACCTCAGAGTTTAACTTAGTCTGTAACAAGGACTGAAAACAAACAGTGCTGTCCTGGATTATGGCAGTAAAGCCGGGGGGACATAGGAGTTTCTCCAGCATTATTCTATACATGAATTCTGACAATGTATTAAATATGATATTCCTCAGTCCTTGCCTGAAACTGTTGTGTAGTATTGCTGTATACTGCTAAACAGCTGCTGCATGACAGCCACTGATGTACCTGAGGTGGCTCCTGGGAAATCCTTGTTAAAATGTCACCTGTAAATTTAAAGGAGAGCTGGGGTCATTTCTCTGTCTCTGCTAGAATTCCCCCACTGTGAAGATGCTACTAAACCATTTTTGCCAGAGATGACTTACTTGCAGGGTTCATGTAAATATTTTTAAGGAGAAAATGTTTTGCCTTTGGAATGTATCTAGTGTTAGATATTTTTTAAATACATCACTGGGGGTTGCCCCCAGCTCCTCTGATAAGGTCTTTGCCTCCTCTCTCATTTCACATTATGCAGATTAAACAGTCTGCTGTGCTCTAAATATTTACAGTATATTTTTCAGGAATATAGTCTAAACATTATTAAACATTTATATTGCAGTAGCACCTAGAGGCCAGCCAGGTCAGGACCTCATTCTGGTACCAAAATATTGGCAGCATGTCTACCCCAGAAGTAGAGGTAACTTCAGTGGTAGTGAAGTGATTCATGAATCTAATCTATAATTAATTTGCACCTTCTTTGATACCCATTTAACCCTGTTAAGCAATTGCATAGTTGTAACTGTGGTAGAACTTGATCCATTGTCTGTAAAAAGGTTTGGAGTCCTTTGGGATGAGAGGCTCTATTAAGGCAAACAGCATAATTATTTATTAATAGCAATGTAGTATCTGCCCTGCTATAGTCAGTATAAATGTGGCCCAGCAGCAAGGACACTGAGTAGAATATCTTGTGCTTGGTAAACAGATGACTTTGCAGAATATTAAACTTGAGTTATGTCAATCATATGACAAATGAAAAAGTTAGACAAAAAGCAATCCGTCTTTAAACAGCACAGCCAGGGGTAGTTGTGAGGGTTACCCATTCTGCACAAGCTACCTACTAGGAAATCAAAGCAAACAATACATTGGCCATCAGCTTACATACTCAATACCAGTTGAACAAACAATGTGTATTACAGGAAAAGGTAACCAACTCTTTTAGTGATACATTGTCCAATCATGCAGTCCTTTCAACTCATCATTATTTAAGCAAACTTCCTACTGGAATACATAAGGATTGTACCTGTGGTCTTGTCAAGGTGCTTATTTACTCAGGGAAAATTGTATATGATCCATATACAATGTAAATCAGTAGCTACAGTCATGAGTTCATAACAACAGTGGTAGCCCTGGCTTGTGCTTGAACATCAACAACAATAATCCTGTCTTCTCTGTCCCTCAAATCATGGATATCTCTCTGGATTTCCCACATCGTCCTGTTTTCTCTGTATTTGTCTTTGACGTTGTCTACATTACAAAATTTTAGAGGGGGAAAACTCCCATTGGTGCTGCTCCAGTTCAGTTGCTCTAGGAGGAACAGCACCAATGGGAATTCTAGAGCAGACAAAGCTTTGGCATCCTCCACTGTCTGACTCACTTGTTGGTAAAAAAACTTTGGAAGTTGGAGACTTCTCTACGTTAGAGAATTACACCAGTTATAATGGAAGCAGTTGTATTAAACCAATATAAGTACAGTTAACTGAGTCCACTCTAGCCACGCTGAATTGGTTTGAGTTGATGGAGTTTTGTCCAAACTAGTACTGCTCCAAACCATTTAATTTGCAGTGCCTTCTGGGTACCTATCCCACAATTCCGGGCTTAGCTCCCAGAATTCCAAAGGCTTCCGAAGGCTACCAGGGCAGTAGCAGGAAAAATAGTTGCACTGTTTCAGCTAGCTCCCACCCACACTGGCACTAAACCAGTTTAGATGGAAATAAGTTTGACTGAAGCAGTTCTTAGAACTGCAGAGTGTAGTCTGTTCCAACAGATTCAAAGTCCTGTTTTGTACCAGTGTGACTATTTTGGTTATGGGTATGATTTTTTATTTTTTTTTACTCAAATAGTTATACTGGTAGAACCCCTTATGTGAACTTAGTTATACCGATATAAAGGTGCCGTATACCCATATGGCATATTCCCTTTTCATATGGAAATAACTGTATCAATGCTAGCACTAGGGTTGTACTGCCTAACTACACCAGTGCAGTGAAAGTGGTATAACTTGTGTGTAGACAAGGCTTTATAGAATGCTTAGAAACTGGTTGGTGCACTTGTGTGTATGTGAACTTCATTATGAAGTCATTCACATCAGTGCTAAGTCCATGTAAAACCATACCAAGTCAGAATAGTAGCATTTTGCACCACTGTAAATGAAGGCACAAAGTGTTAATAAATTGTATAGTCAATTGCTTCACCATACTTTGGTTCATTATGAAATATACCCAAGAGACCAAGTAAGCAGTGTCAGTCAGGTTTATTAGCATGGCACAGGAAAAAGGTTCTATACGATACCAGTCTCCAAAGAGCAATCCTGTGCAAAGAAGTTACATTCACCGTACACATAAGGTATGCTCCCAAAGTTACATATTTCAGCTGGGATCATTTATATGATGATGTTACAAGCTACATCCCTTTACAGATCACTAAAATCCGACCCATGAGTTTTGTCCCAGTTCCGTAACTTCTTGTTTTGTTCCTTCCTTATCTTTGTTTTCGATACTAGCATTCCAGTTACTGGTACTTCCCTAGCTTGTACTAAGACATAGTATGAATGTATCTTGATTTTGACAAGTTTCCTATCTACTTATGTCAAACGCTTACTTCAGCAAATCCAAGGCGTTATAGGTTACTTAGCATAAGTGAAGAGGATTACGGTATAGGCCAGTTTAGGCTATATCACTGTTACAATATTTGTGCTTTATGTTATTGATGCTTAATCCATAGTAATATATGTATAGTGCTGATAATATATATATATTATTAATATGTTATATATTTATATGCTAGCCAGCATAGATTAGTCAACAAATGTAACAGAAGATCAGGCCCAAAGTGTTTTACAAGCATACTAGGACATCAGATGAATTCTTAGAACAATACATTTCTCTCATGTAGATAACATATAGCATCGTCCCCTCCTTCCCATCATCACAACCTCTGGGGTAGCTAAGCAAAGTTACTACCACCTGTGCTTGTAGTGAAGGCCTTCTCTGTACACTAGCACTTTTTGCATCATTGGTCTAGTATTAGTCCAGCTCCACTGGTGTTAGCAACAGTGGTAGTACTAATGTAGACAGGGACAGACATTTTTCACCCATCATCATTACCATTGGCAGAGATTCATTGGTTGCAGATCAGTGGCGTGAAAAGTCTTAATGCAGATGCATCTGGGAGCCTTGACTACACTAGGGAATCCTTTCAGCACATTCCCACTGTCACAGTTCAGGGCAACTGTACCTGTATTTCCCCCTCACAGTCCACAAAAGGCACCAATTCTAGGCTTCCAGCTCCCCTGCCATCACTTCTCTTGGGTGGAGACCTGTGTCTCTCTCCTCACTCCTGACTAAGCGCATGGCTACACTTGCAGATGTAGAGCACTTTGAGTGAAACCAGCCTTTGTAGAGCGCAGTAGGGAAAGCGTTGTAGTCTGTCCACACTGGCAGCTGCCAATGCACTGGCGTGGCCACATTAACAGCTCTTGCAACAGCCACAGAGAGCAGTGCATTGTGGTCACTCTCCCAGCATGCAAGTGGCTGCAACGTGCTTTTCAAATGGGGGTGGGGTGGGGTGTGACAGGGAGTGTGTTGTATGTATGTGAGGGGAGAGAGAGTGGGTTTGTGGGGGGCTGAGAGCATGTCAGCATGCTGTCATGTAAGTTCAGACAGCAGCAGACCTCCTCCCGCTCCGCCTCTCTCTCTCTCACACACAGCATTCCACACTAATAGTTGCTTTGTCTCAGAGCAGATAAGCAGCCAGCTGTCAAATGGAGCTTTCAAATGGCATATCCAAAACAATGACAAGAGTGGCCACTTGACTTAAGGGGATTATAGTACATTTCCAGAGGCCGATCAGAGCACAGTAATGCAACACCCTGTTCACACTGGCACTCCGGTGCTCCAGCGGGGGTGCAGCAAAAGTTATTCCTCTTGCTGAGGTGGAGTACCAGCAGCACTCCAGCCGTGGAGTCAGAGCACTCTACGTGCCTTGCCAGTGTGGACGGGGAGTAAGCTGATGTGCGCGAGGCTCCTTTAATGCACTGTAACTCACAAGGGTAGTCAAGTCCTAAGCAGACCAGTGTCTGCGCTTTGCTTTCTCTTCAGTGTCTATGAACAGTGTAATTGCCCACAGTTATAAATGACCATACAGCCCTTTCTAAGCAAGCACATTTATTCTTAAAGTGAAAGCATTAGAGAGAAAACATATAACAATAAAAGAACCAACACACATGCTAATGAGCTTACCAGAAATCACCTCCCCAGCTCCAACAGGGGCTCTGTTAGAAGTCAGTACTTCAAATCACACCAAGGAGTTTTTCCTGTGGTTACAAGTTCATAGCAGCCTCAGTTCAGATTAAGCACACTCACGCATAGGTTAGTCTTTCCTTTATGGAGCCTGGGCCTTTGATCTTCAGATTCTAGGTGCAGATAATCAGAAGACAATGGTCCCTTCCTTAAGCTGTAATGGCTAAAGCCTGGGTTTTCCTGTAACCAGGGAGGGGTGAAATTTGCACTCACCTCCCCCTAGATATTTCCCAGGAAATCCACTTCACTCAGTGTCCCAAAAGGCCATTCTTCTCTGCCACATTGTTCAATAGAGTCCTTTGATCATCCAGGCCCACAATAATACATAACCTTTGCATTGAATACAATGGACTCCAAAGATACTTAAACTTAGTTCAACAAGATTTTTCCAGGATATTGCCACATCTGTCACACCCACCATTGCTAACGCTGGATTAGCAGCGCTGGGAGCCATAGGGCTAGTTTACACTGGCAGCGCTTTAACGTGGCTTGTGTAGTCGCACTCTAAAAACCCCACCTCCACGAGAAGCGTAGCTCCCAGTGCTTGGGCATTGTCTGCACCGGTGCTTTACAGTGCTGAAACTTGCTGCACTCAGGGGAGTGTTTTTTCACACTCCTGAGCGAGAAAGTTGCAGTGCTGTAAATTGCCAGTGTAGACAAGCCATAGTTTAGCTGGCTGTCTGACTTCTTCTGAATGGGTTTATTTGACATGGCACTGAAAATGGCTACTAGAGCCAGATAGCACCACTGAGAGCCCCAGTGTAGGTGGGCTGGCTAATACAAATTCAACTGAACTGATGCTAACTCTGGTATCTTACAAAACATTTCTACCTTAGTGTGGAGAAGGCTTTAGGAATCACGGGAAACAGTGATTAGCTAAGTTGGGGCAAACCATGACTTGCCCTTATCTACTCGAAGGGCCACTGATGGTGATCTGCACCAGTTCCTGAATCAGGTAATATTGTGCATAGACAAGGCCTTCCACTGTAAGCTCTTTAGGCAGGGATCTCCTTTATCTGCACGTCTTCTACAAGTTTGAGCACATGGTCAGCGCTAAGCAAAATAAATATTAACAGTACAGTATAATGCATCTTTATTTTGTAAATCCTTTTTCATACAAGCTGTATCTCAAAGTGTTTTATTAGTTAGTACTATTAAAATTATAACAGAGGTGGTTCTCAGTTCTATTATTAAACAAATCCCCAGCTCTGTTTACACACAAACTACATTAATATAGTTAAAGCAGCACGATCCCAATCATGTGGGCACAGTTATGCTTATCTAAAAGTGCTTACAAAAACTTATTCTTATACGGGAAGGGGAATAAGTTCTATTGGTAAAAAGGCACCTTATTCTGCTATAACTGAGTCCTCTTTAGGAGTTGTACTGATTTAACTGTTTTGATTAAAAATACAAATCACCTCTTCCCCCAATAACATAGTTATACTGGTATAAAAACTATGTATAGATAGACCAGGCCTTAGTTTACCCAGGGTATGGCTACACTTACATTTTTGCAGTGCTGGTAGTTACAGCTGTGGTCGTACAGCTGTGTAGGGCCAGCACTGCAGTGTGTCCACACTGACAGCGACCAGCGCTGCAATGTGTCCACATTTGCAGCATTTGCAGCACTGTTGTGAGTGGTGCATTGTGGGCAGCTAGCCCACAGAGCACCTCGTCCCATTTTGGCGCTGTGGGTTGTGGGAAGGGGCTGGAAGGGTGCGGGTCATTCCGCTTCCTGTTCCAACGACCCGTGGTGCATCGCTTCCCTTTTCAGCCGTTTGGTGCCATTGTGAGTCTGCCGCGTGATTTCAGTAAGAAATGGAGCCCGAGCTGCTGAGGAACATCTAGCATGCTTGAGGCAGCCATAGCCCCTCTTCCCAAAACTTTCCATCCTTATAATAAAGCTTCTTACCGGGAACAGGCTCCTCTGCTGGTTCCTCACTACCAAGTCCCAGCGGCTGCGACAGGCTAGCTCACTTCCTGGGCTGAAAATTAGCTCCTGGCTGCATGCTCTGGGAGTCTCCAAACACCTCAGTTAGCTCACTCTCGGGTTCCTCTACACCCTCCTCCTCTCCAGGCTCTGAACTGTCCATCATGATTCCTCGGTATTGGCAGTGGGTACATCCAAGTATCACATCCAGTCTCTGTAAAACGGCAGGTCGTTGGGGCAGCACCTGAGCGGTGGGTTTCCCTGACGTGCTTGACAGTAGGCATCCGCAGCTCCTTACCTTAACCCTGCACTTGCACCGCGTCCCGGTCATAGCCCCTGTTATTGCATGACTTTGATATCTGGCCATAGGTATCATAATTTCTACGGCTGGAGTGCAGCTGTGCTGCACAGCTTTCCTCACCCCAAACACTGATGAGATCCTGCAGCTCGGCAGTGCTCCATGCTAGGGCTTGTTTGGGCGTGGAGGCATGGTCACTGATTGATTGATTGATTGCACTCCACGCCTCGCTGAGCAACACGGAGGGGATTTTTAAAATTCCTGGGCATTTAAAGAGGCGGGTCACTGAGCCAGGGCAGTGGAGTGCGAACGATGACCAGAGAGGCGAAAGGTATGCTGGTGGATACCTCCTAATACCCTGGAGGCCAATTACAGCGCTGGTGAGTGTCCACACCTGATGACCAGCGCTGCATCACCAGCGCTGGATTCGCTACACCCGTAGCAGACCAGGAGTACAGCCAGCGCTGCAGACAGGGAGTTGCAGCGCTGGCTGAGCTTTGTAAGTGTGGACACCGAGTAAGTTGCAGCGCTGTAACCCCCTCACCAGCGCTGCAACTTGCAAGTGTAGCCAAGGCCCCAGATATTTATCTTGCTTGCCTTCTGCCTTCATTCTGAATTTGTGGCCAGTCCTCACACCCATTGTAATGCTAAATTCACTGACTCTACTTCAGAAGTTTACCTCAAAGGAGTTTTTCTTCATGTTTTGGCGTTCGTGGGCCCAGTGGTACAGGTAGAGGACAATACATTGTATTTATGTAAGAGCTCTGTAGATAAAGTACTTGTGCTGTGCCTCTGATTTTAGGTTTTGGAAGAATTCTAAGCAGCAGCATAATTAAGGAGGAAGGTATAGATAAATTAAACCAATGACAATCCTTTTGAAAAGTAAACTTTCAAGATTTACAAGCTCCCTGCTATTGTCACTTCAGCAGCCTTTCACAAGTGATGTGCCCAGTCTTCATTTATTCACTCTAATTTAAGGTTTCGCGTGCCAGTAATACATTTTAACGTTTTTAGAAGGTCTCTTTCTGTAAGTCTATAATATATAACTAACTATTATTGTATGTAAAGTAAATAAGTTTTCAAAATGTTTAAGAAGCTTCATTTAAAATTAATTAAAATGCAGAGCCCCTCGGACCGTTGGCCAGGACCTGGGCAATGTGAGCACCAATGAAAATCAGCTTGCGTGCCGCCTTCGGCACCCGTGCCATAGGTTGCCTGCCCCTGCTTTAGAGTATGAGATGTTGCTTTGACTTGGTGGACATCCACTGATGAAGCTGGCCCAGTGCAGCCCGGAAAAACCTCTATGACCTGTAATTTGCATGGGTGCTGTTTACTACTGCTTGGAACTCAGGTAAATTGCACTGGTGCAAATGCAGTTTATTATCACATATGTCTTAGGGATTTCCCCCCTGCAATTAGTGGGACCTGAGTACCACTGCCTAAAAATCAAGACAAATCCTTGGTGTAGATAAGGCTGGTATTTTCCATTAAATGCTTTAGATTCCAGCTCATCTGTATAGCCAAGACCACTCAGTATTATCAGCTTGCCACTATATTAACCAGGATTTGAAGACAAGTGATCTGGGTTTCTTCAAGCTGAGGATGAAATCACCACAGCAGAAGCATGTTTCCTACTTTATTATTCATGTTTTAGTAGCTTCTAGGAGTGAGCAATCAAAGATCATAGTCCCACTGTAGTAGACAAAGTCTACAACATGTTTTACTTATTTAACCAAATTGGTGCAACTCCCTTGTGTTGACACTCTTAAAGTGGTTTAAGGCCTGGTCTGCACAGATTTGTGCCCGTATAATTACATTGGTTAGGGGTGTGGTGGGTTTTTTTTTTTAGCATAATAGTTGTTGTCAGGGTATGATTCCCCACTCTGAACCTTAGTGTCCAAAAGATGGGGTACCTGCATGAACCCTTCTAAGCTTAATTACTAGCTTAGAAATGATAGAGCTGCCACCACCCAAAAATATAGTGTTTTGGGACACTTTTTGGCCCAAACCTTTCCCTGGGGACCCCAAGACCCAAACCCCTTGGATCTCAAAACAAAGGGAAATAAACCATTCCCCTCCTTTCATCCTCCCAGATTCTCCCCTCCCTGGGTTACACCTGGTGATTCAATGTGATTCCAAAAACTCCTTGGATCTTAGAGAGGAAATTCACCTCCCCCACTTCTGTCCCCCTCCCAGACTTTCCCTGAGAGAGAGACAGTGATCCTTAACAGAGAGAAATCAGGCTTTTCCTCCCTGCTTCTCTCTTTTCTATCCCCAATTCCCTGGGAGGACCAGACCTGTCCCCTTGGTCTCACACAAGAATAAAAACAAATCCGGTTTTAAAAGGAAAGCTTTTAATTAAAGAAAAAAAAAAAGTAAAAATTATCTCTGTAAATCACGCATGGAAAATGTTACAGGGTCTTTTAGCTTATTAGACGAGTAGAGAGAAGCCTCCCCCAGCACAAATACAAGTATGCAGCAAACAAAAATACAATCCTTCCAGCAAATACACATTTGCCAATAAAAGAAAAAATCAAATCTAATCCACTTTCTACCTCATTACTTACATTTGAATAGAAAGACTTTTCAGAAGATTGGAGAGTCGTATACATGTCTGGTCCCTCCCAGACCCGAGAGAACAAAGAAGAACCCAAAAGCACAAACAAAAGGCTTCCCTCCACCGAGATTTGAAATTTCTTGTCTCCTGATGGTCCTCTGGTCAGGTGTTCAGGTTTACTGAGCTAGTTAACCCTTTACAGGTAAAAGAGACATTAACCCTTAACCATCTTGTTTATAACAGTTGTAACAGTACAACCAGGGCCGGTGCAACCATTTAGGCCAACTAGGCGGTTGCCTAGGGCGCCAAGATTTGGGGCGCAAAAAGTGGCGCACCCCAAAATTTTTTATAAATGGTTGCAGCCGCTGCTGCTGAGGGGCTGAGCTGCTGGCAGCAGCAGCTGCTGCAGCCGGCAGCCGAAGGTGTCCCCGGTCAGTGCGCCACCGCCGAGCCCGGCAGCCCAGGGCCCCCCGGTCAGGGAGCGCGCGCAGCCCAGGGCGCCCCCCGGGTCAGGGAACCGCCGCCGCAGCCCAGGGCGCACCCCCCCCCGGGTCAGGGAGCTGCCGCCGCCAGTCCAGGGCGCCCCCCTCCAGGTCAGGAGCGCCGCCGCGACCCGGCAGCCCAGGGCGCCCCCTGCCCCGGGGTCAGCGAGGCGCCGCCGCAGCCCAGGGCACCCCCCGGGTCAGGAGCCGCCGCCGCATCCGGCAGCCCAGGGCGTCCCCACCCCCCGGGTCAGGGCGCCCCCGCCCCTGGGGTCAGGGAGCCGCCGCCGCAACCCGCAGCCAGGGTGGCCCCTGCCCCCGGGGTCAGCGAGCCACCGCGCAGCCTAGGGCGCCCCCCCCCGGGTCAGGAGGCCCCGCCGCAGCCCAGGCGCCCTCCCCCCTGGGTCAGGAACCGTCACCGCTACGATCCGGCAGCCTTAGGGTGCCCCCCCCCGGGGTCAGGGAGCTGCCGCGCGACCCAGCAGCCCAGGGCACCCCCCCCGCCCCCTGGGTCAGGGAGTCGCGAGACCGCGTGCGCGGGCGGCGAAATGTCCCGGCGCTAGGGCGCCAGAAACCCTAGCGCCGGTCCTGAGTACAAACTTTGGCATGAGTGCAGTTATCTTGGTATATACCTTTTACTGGTAACATATTTCCTTCCATATGGGATCGCCTATACCAGTATAAACAGTTTATGAAGTGAAGGAAATGGGGTTGTATGCTTAAGTATACTAGATATAGTTACAGAGCTGTTGCAAATTGTATGTGTAACAAGGGCTAATAGTGCATTATATTGATTTAGATAAATCAGGCAAGTTGATATTAAGTGGACTCAATGTATATTGATTGAGATTTTAATGTATTAAATTAGAAAATGAAACTCCAGCTCCAGGGTGGTTAATTTGGCATTTCAGTAGCCCTGACCTCCTTAGCTAAGCTAAATAATCATCTTAAGAAACACAGTTCTGTTACTTACTGTGATTTATGAGCTATTTAAATAAGTGAGGTTATTCTGTTTCTTCATCTTTTACTCAAGATCAGATCTTCCTTCTAACTGAGTATCTCCAGGTACAGCTGACTTGTTCTTTCCACCTGCATCTACACAGTCTATTAACTAGTTGTAGTGAGTCTTCAACCCATATTCCCCCCATTACCATAGCATCTGAGTACCCCACAGTCTTTAATGCACATGTCCTCACAACACCTCATGTGGTAGGAAATTGCTGTAATCCCCTTTTCACAGATGGGAAACTGAGGCAGAGAGACTAAGTGACTTGCTCAAGGCAGAGCAGGGGATTGAACAACTCCCAAGTCCTAGGCTAATGCCCAAACCACTGGACTTCTAAGTTCAAAGTTTCAAACAAGACTGATGACCAAATTAATTTCTTATGTAATTCCATTGGCTGCAGTGACTCCCTTTTTTGTGCAAATTATATTTGAATAGGAAGATTAAAAAAAATCTGTTTATATTATGCAAATAATGCACTGACTTTACATTGTCTTAATCTTGTCTTTCCCCAATCCCTCCCTACCATTATCAGATGTCAAACAACCCCCGACACCTAGTGTCTAATAAACATTTTGGAGAAAGGATGTCCTTGTTATACATTCAACAACCTGTATGTTGCAACCTGTCCCTGTAGCCTCTCTGGTGAGTGGGCCCAACCATAAAATCCCATATACTTCTAAGCCATCTGGTTAGTAACCGATCACTGTTCCTATCTCTGGGTTTCTCAGGCACATTCCCATGTCTGACCCCATTCTTGGGCAGTAGGGTTGCCAACTTTCCACTTGCTCAAAATTGAACGCCCTTGCCCTACCCCACCTCCAAGGCCCCGCTCCTGCCCCAACCCTTCTCAGAGGCCTTGCCCCCAATACTCATTCCATCCCACCTCCCTCTGTTGCTCACTCTCCCCACCCTCACTCACTCATTCATTTTCACTGGGCTGGCTCAGGGGGTTGGGATGCAAGAGGGGGTGAGAGCTCTGGCTGGGGGTGCGGGCTCTGGGTTGGGCCTGGGCCAGAAATGAGGAGTTCAGGGTGTGGGAGGGGGCTCTGGTCTAAAGCAGTGGGTTGCAATGCAAGAGAGGGTGATGGCTCTGTCTGGGGGTGATGAGGGATTTGGGGTGCAGGAGGGGGCTCTGGGCTGGGGGGTTCAGAGTGCAGGAAGGGGCTCTGGGCTGGAGCAGTGGGTTGGGATGCAGGTGGGTGTAAGGGATCTGGGAGCACCTAGGAATAGATGCTGGGAAAGCAGACACGGAGGAAAAAAAAAAAAAGCCAAGAAACTGACAACCTGCACCTGGTAATTATGAGCTTGGAACTGATTTAAGGGGCCTTATTTCTGCTTAGGCCCCATTGGTCCTTTTTATAGCTGTACTTCTAGGTGATTGAATTTGCCTCTGGTTTATCATGTGTGCCAGATTTTGGACACAATTCTGCAACTGGATCCACCTTGGTGGAAGGAACCACATTGAACTCATGCTCACCCCCACGGATCCAGTTGGAGAATTGGGATTTAAGATTACAAACTCCTTGGAGAAGGGACTGTGACTCCCTTTATGTTTGAACAGCACCGAGCACACACAGATGACACTCAGCAAATAATAGGAGGGTTATTACTGAACATCCGTAGCACATAGGTATGAGCAGGGTGCTAACCAGAGAAAAATCAAAACATACTCCCAGCACTGAGGGTTTTACAAGCCAGGTGAATTAATGTGACTAATGAATGCTGCTAATAAGAGGAAACCATTATTTGACACTGGGAATAAAATTCTCTTCTCATCTGTTCTGTGCCACTTTTTAAGTGCTGGATAAAACTTCATGCCTTCAATCCCACATTAGCAGCATACACACTCTGAGTCTAGCAGACAGAAAAAAGGTTTTGTTTTTTTTTTTATGTTTTCCATGGCTTATAACAGCAATAAGGACCTCTGAGTCTGGCACTTCCTTGCAGTGAATGGTTGGCAGCCTTCAGTGCCTCCAGCTGATCATTAGTTGCCAGGAAGTGCCAAAAAGAGAGGTCATTATTGTATTAATGAGAGTCCCCGGAGTGTTAGCCTTCACATGCAAAAAAAAGCTTTATTCAGACTAACTTTCAAAACTGCACACTTACAGTGGAGTCAAACAAGAGTAGACAATGCACAAAATACTTATCAAATGACATTGCTTAAAGCTGTAAAGTAAATTAAAAACCAAGGACACACTCATATCTATCCCAAAACTAAAGTGAAAAACATCTATTCTAAAAGTGCCTGGAAATTCCCTCCTCCCTTCACTTCCGCAGTCCACAAGCAACATAATTATACAGTTTTATATAGTGAGAAAAAAATAACTTAGGCCTTGTCTACACTGGCACTTTACAGCGCTGCAACTTTATCTTGTATGTGTAGACAAGGTCTACACATACACAAGTACACAGCTGCGTTAAAGCTAGTGAAGACAGGGCTGGTGCAACCATTTAGGCAACCTAGGCTGTCACCTAGGGTGCTAGGATTTAGGAGGCGGCATTTTCTTCGGCAGTGACCACAGCGGCCGGATCTTCGGCTGCCCCAGTTGCCGCCGGCATTTAGGCGGAGGGAGCTGGGGAAGGGGAGCGCAGGGAGGGCTGCCTGCAGCAAGTAAGGCGGGGGGCTGGGACGCAGGGGAGCGACACGCAGGGGAGCAACACACAGGGGAACTCCCCACCCCAGCTCACCCCTGCCCCGCCTCCTCCCCGAGCACACCGTGGCTGCTTCAATTCTCCTGCCTCTCAGGCTTGCAGTGCCTAAGCTAGGGGCGGCGGGGGGCCCTTAGAGCGGAGTGGGGGGGAGCTGCCATGGGGTGGCGCTCAGTGTGGGGACTTGGAGACAGGGAAGGGCGCAAGGTGGAAGTTTCACCTAAGGTGCAAAACATTCTTGCACTGGCCCTGAGTGAAGACATACACTTAGGGAACAGCTGGAAAGTGCTCAGCTGATATCAACAATCATGGCTGAGTTAATGCACATTAATAGATATAAAAACAGAGGGCAAGATTCTGATCTCTGCTACCTAGTGTAAATCTAAAGTAGCTCTAGTGAATCAGCAGAGATACTTCTGATTTACACTGGTATGACTGAGATCAGACTATGGCCTAAAGAAAATGACTAGTAGCACAAAGCAGACAGCAGGGCAATATCAGCTGAGTGGGGAAATTTTGAGTCAATTTAGAAAATTATTTGCATCCCAGGCTGACTCTGCAAATCCTTGCTCACTTCAGTACTTTTGATGCAATAGATATGAAAGTTGTTCAGCAGGTTCACATGATAGAACCTGCAAGTCTTTTGTGACTAATTGCTTTGTGTGAAGTTGCTTTGTTATTTAGTATTGTGAAAGATATTTTGCAATAAGATGCTTCAAAATGCCATGATAGGATGTACAGTCCATGGATATGAGAATTAAGCAATAAGCATGGCCATACTGGGTCAGACCAATGGTACATCTAGTCCAATATCTTGTCTTCTGACAGTGGCCAGTGCCAGATGCTTCAGAGAGCGTGAACAAAACAGGCAATTTTGAGTGACACATCCCTTGCCATCCAGTTTGAGTTTCTAGCAATCAGCAGTTTAGGGATACTCAGAGCATGGGCTTGCATCCTTGACAATCTTGGCTAATAGCCATTAATGGACCTATCCTCCATGAACTTATCTAATTCTTTTTTGAACCCAAGATGATCATGGAAAAGTCAACAGAGGTACATCAGTTTATACTAGTTGATGAACTGATCCAGAGTTTGTAAAGAACTCTGATCTTCTGGGATGAAAGATGCCACATAAATGAAAAATGTGATTAAGATAAAACTGTGTCTATACCAGACCTTTTTCTAACTCCAAGATGAGGCTACATGAGAAGAGTAACTTATATTATAAGCATCCCACTCTTATGAACAAAAGATTTATGACCTTATTTCTATAAACAAAATAAGCAATAAAAATAAGTAGCAATACTTCTACAGCATCTTGTGACTGAGGATCTGAAAGCATTTTACAACATTGAATTTTGCCTCTCAAGACCCTCAGAAGTTCGGATTGCGTAACAGAAATATGGAGATGTTAATTGACTCACCCAAGGTCGCACAGGAAAGTGGTGACAAAGACAGGAATATAAACTAGGTCTCTTGATTTCACCCCTGTGCCTTAACCACAAGACCCTCCTTTATTCCTCATGAACAAAGCATCAATAGAATTAGCTGAATTAGGCTATGAACACAAAGTCATTCTAATCTCTGAAGGACAAACCTGTGTGTTACTCCTCTAGCCCAGTGGTTCTCAAAGCCGGTCTGCCGCTTGTTCAGGGAAAGCCCTTGGCAGGCCGGATCAGTTTGTTTACCTGCTGCGTCCACAGGTTTGGCCAATTGCGGCTCCCACTGGCTGCAGTTCACTGCTCCAGGCCCATGGGGGCTGCAGGAAGGGCAGCCAGCACATCCCCCAGCCCACACCGCTTCCTGCAGCCCCCATTGGCCTGGAGCGGTGAACTGTGGCCAGTGGGAACCGCAGTTGGCTGAACCCACGGATGTGGCAGGTAAACAAACCGGCCCAGCCCACCAGGGGCTTTTCCTGAACAAGTGGCAGGCTGGCTTTGAGAACCGCTGCTCTAGCCTGCTGGTTTTCCTTGGAGGTTTTATAGCTGCAGAAAAAGCTCAAAAAGACACAAGCTCTTGAATGTTGAAAGCAAGCCAGGTACTTCACTCAGTGGCACCTATTTCTGTTTCTCCACAAGCATATAGTGCCCAGTGTGGGGAGGAAAAGTAATATTTAGAGCAATGTGAAGATGTGACCATGAGCTGTGGCTGTGCTCAGGGGTGGCGAGTTATTTGGGCCCATGGTGCCTGTGCTCCAGCAATATTCAGGGCTCGGGGGCCTGGCTCCACCAATGTTTGGGGCTGGGTCTCTCCCCTGGCCCCATCTGCCACCCCCTCACACCTCCCCCAAGCTTTTCTGCCTGTGCCCTGGTCAGCTTCCCCCTGCAGCTCTGTGCTGCACTCCGCTCTGCCGGCTCCCAGCATCAGCTGCCACTGCAGGGTCCTAGTGCCCCTCAACCACTAGTTCCAGGGGAGGCTGACCCTGACCTTGCCCTTCTGCCTCGGAGAGATGGACCCTTCCTTTTTCTGGCAGGACCCTCCACCAGCACAGGGGGCCTCCCCACACACAGTCACTGCTCCTGCCCCCGCCCCCAAAGTGAACAATGGGCAGCCCCATCCCCCACCCCCAGTGAGGCTACAGTGAGCGGCAGCAGCAGGGGAGGAGGTGCGCATATAATGGCAACCCCGGCACCCACCACAGGGGAGGCAAGGGGGCTTCCTGGACCTGAGAGGGGGCCTAGGAACATGTGCAGTGACAGTGCTGTGAGGTGAGTGTGCTGCCGGGGGGGGGGGGGGGGCACCTCCCTTAGAGCTTGCTGCTGCTGCGGGGAGAGGGCAGGGGAGTGCTCCTCTCTGGCCCCAGCCCCAGGGCAGCCTGCCTGCACCCCAAACTCCTCATCCCTGGCCCCACCCGAGAGCCCACACTCCCAGCCAGAGCCCTCACCCTGCTATATCCCAACCCTCTGCCCCAGCCCTGAACCCCATCCTGCAATGTGAACCCTGATCCCCAGCCTCGCCCCCACAGCCCAACCCTCTGCCTGAGCCCCTCCTATACCCCAAACCGCTTATCACCAGCCCCATGCCAGAGCCCTCACATTTTTACATTATTTTAAACTATATATATCAGCTTACAGGGCAGGTGTGGAGAAGGGGGGACAGGACTTGGACCCATTCTGAGCACCACCAAAAATTATACAAACCTGCACTGTAGGATTATATTTGCCACTGAATATTACTTTGATGATTATTGCATGTAGTCAATCTTGTATTTGGCTCTTATTTAGTGGCTGCTACAGAGATAGTATTAAATCAGCTCGATACCAGCAGTGACGGCTGTACAGCTGGCAGATGTGTGTTTATTTTTAATGAGGATTTATGCTGTTCAGTATATGACTTGGTCCTTTCTGTGCTCAGAAAGCTTTTTCCTCTTCATTTGCAAAGGAGTCGGTACATATCTGGGCAGATCTGAGTAGCTAGTATGTTGGAAAACAAACAGCTTAATAGCAAGTAAGCATATACTGTCAGCTGTGAATACAACCTTGAACAAAAAGCTCTGCCAACACAAGCAAGTTCAGACCTACTGCTGCAGTTAGAGATGCTCAAATGTTAAAAGATGCTAAGAATCAGCTCAGGGCATTTTTAAGTGTTACAGACCTTATGATCTCATGTGTGGGGTTCACTCTTTTGGCGAGTGGGGGCAGGGGCACGGGCATATACACACTAGTGTTGGGCATAAAAAAAGAACATGCAACAAAGAGGGGTCAGAGTAGTCACAAGGCACAGAGAAGAGGCAAGTATGGCACTTTCAGCTGCTGAACTTGAGGTAATTTAGAATTGAGTCACACCATACCATGATTGTACTTGTTAATGACCTAGCACAAAATAAAACTGTGGAGAAAAAAACCCCTTATAAAACAGCCACACTCAACTTCCCTTTGTGGATGTTCTATGCATTTTGCCAGTTTGATAAACAGCTAGAGGGTCACCTAGGTTAAAGACATTCAGCTCACAGTAGATTTAAGGAAAGACTGCAGTGTGATATTAATGATACTCTTCTAGTTACTGAATCGGATTACAAAGGATACATCAAAAGAACCTTTAATGATGTATCTTACATGCGATCTGCTGCAACCTTAATTATAGTCTTGCATCTATTCCACCATACTGAAAGAGAAGAGGGCCAATTTTTGATGAGGAGTTCAACATAACTGCGTGTAAGACCATTGTGCATAGGGGATTCAATCTGACCCTAATTAACCAGATAGGAAGTGCTGTTTTGATAGAATATTTCCTAAATCTCAGCAATCTGATTGAATGCATGAGAGCAAGAGTTCTTAATGTCATACAGAGAATCCAGTTGCATAAAGACACTGCAATTGTTTTAAAATGGAGTGCACCTTATAAGAACTTTGAAAGCACACTGCTTTCACATGCATTCAGGAGTGTTCCTAACCTACGTAGGCAATTTAGATGTCCTGATCAGAAGTAGCAGACATTGACAACAAACTTATGGAGCTGGTGACATAGGCACCAACTTTTCCCAGTGTCAGTGGATGCTCATGCCCCTCCCCTTCCATCCCAGCAAAATTGCCTGGCCCTCCCACTGCTCTACCTTCTCAATGTTCTACATCCCATCAGTCTTACCAGGATCTAGCTGAGTTTAAAGAAGATTGGATGCTACTTAACTTGACAAATTATTCTGCTCTGATCAAATTTTTTATACTAATGCCTAACAGCCCATCATGGGCTAGTATCCGGTTATGCTGGGCAATGTACAAACAGAACAAGATGGTTCTAGAAAAAACTTATCTGTGGTGTTGCCATCCTGCTTAGAAGGATGCAAGATCCAGTTTTGTACTTATATTATAACAGATCTCACCCCACCAGCACACCCTCCTGAAGCCGCTCACAACAGCAAAGGTAAGTTGTGTCTCCATTTTTCCTACAGTCCCCCAGGATGCCCACTCATGAATCAACACCCATTCCACTCTCCAGTTCCTCTACCTCTAGTCCAGGGCCCACTCACCAGGCTATCTACCTGTGAGTTAACACTCACTCTTCATTAACTCCTATCTCACTCTTCCAAGGGCTCCACATGTCTGGCCATTCTCCATACTTCTTGGAGGTCTGCTTACAGAACCTTCAGCTCAGGGCTTCTGCAAGACCACCCCTACAGCATTCAACTCCCCAAGCCCCCTTTTGAGCCATAGGTCCTAGCCAGGCTGAGCTGCTTCTCATAGGAATGTCCTTCCAGAATCAACCCTCATTTTCCTGGGCTCAGCCTCCTTTGACTGAGCTGTTTCTCTCCCTTTACTTCGAGGTCTCAGTACTTGTCTTCTGCTGAGTAGAATTCCCTAGCTCAGACTACTTCTATCATCAGCCTTCTTACTACACCAATCATTCCTGTCTATTACTATCTCAAGTAGTGCTTACTAGTTCTTTCTTACCTGATTCCTGGGTCTTTATAGACATCAGGTGCCTTCTATCAAGCCCCATGAAGAGGCAACTAACTAGTCACAGGTGAATTGGACCCTTTCTCTCTTAAAGAAGCCAGTCACCCTAGGACATATGCCACAGTGTAACTACAGAATCAAATAGTTAAGAAGCAGATGATTGAGTCCTAACAATGTTCAAAGGTATGGATTACTTTTATCTAGCTTCTTCCCTTTTCTCTCCCTCATTCTCTGTCTGGATTTCCTAGAATCATCTGTTACAGTGAGGTATGTCAGGGCCTAAATTTAGCAGTCCGGAAATTAAAGATGCAGATAATTTTGCTTTCTTGACTTTTGTTTTGTTTTGTTTTTAAAGCAACAGACAGGTGTGAAATGATTGAGGTAGTTTCTTGAAAGAGCATGACCACAGCAAGAGAGAAATCAGACCAATAGCTGCAGGGTAAGTCTTGAGGTTCAGATAGGAAAATTGAGTATATTAAACCTTACCTTAGAGATCTAACAAAAAATATCCTGCCTCAGTCTGTAAGCGTGTCACTAAAGATTATGAGAGGCTGGATTAATGTGCACAATAGCTTGTGTTGTTAATGAAAAGACTGTGGATTGCATGAGGAGTAACATGCCTCACATATTTGAGATGCTGTTAGAGAAACCTGGAGGAAAAATACATTCCAATTGCTTTGAATGGTTGATCTTAGATCTAATATATTTTGGTTCTGCTTTTTAAAAATAAAGTATTTTACACTCACATTGTGCTCATATGCAAATGACTCCACAAGCTGCAAAGCAGTGGAAACTCAAAGCCATAGTTTAAAGTCAAGCATTTAAAGCCAGTAGAGTTATGCCAGTTTACCTCCTCTGAAGATCTAGACTGTTGTGTCAGAGGCATACAAAACAGAAATGAGACCAGTGCGGAACAATCAGTGATTTAATTGTAGCTTTCCTAGAATAGTTTAATATGCTCCCCTCTGTGCTAAAGTATCCTAGAGGGGGATAACTGAATGCCCAAACTCTGCAGCTCCAAGGGTACTCTGGACTCTGACAAGGTTCTCCTCTCCCCCAGTACATGGGATTGATTGGCAAAGATGTGGAAGGGTGAAAAGTGGGGGTGGCAGAGGCCAGGAATCTAAAGGGATCTAGTTCCCCAATCCTGTGGATCCTGCTCAGCTCTATGGAGTGACCTCCCTTCTATGCTCCTTCACAGGTATCATAACTCACAGCACAATGGCAGGAAAAGTAAGTTATGTTGCCAATAGCTGCTGACCTTCCATTGTGCCCTGTAACTATGAAAAGGGAGTCAAAGAGCATCCATTTTCCTCAACAATAGGTCAGATACAGTTTTGGAGGGAAATATGCCACACAGTGTGGCCCTGCCCCTCTACTCCCAGGTCAAGTCCATTTTTTGATCCCTGTGGATGTTTTGAAGAAGGAAAAAGGGATTTATGTGGATAGGAGACCATCCTGTATTGATATTTTCCTCCCCTGCACACTCTCCCCTTCAGATAGCATGAGTTTCTAGCAGGGTCACCTCATGTAGCAACAAGGGAAAGTTAACGTCTCTGTTCAGCTGCACTTGTTAGCGTAGATTCTACTCAAGTTCAGCATCATGTCCTGATCTGGGATTCATGTAAATCATTAGGCATAATAGGTGTAATGCACTCCTATGCATACAGGCAGTCTAAGGCCTATGCAATAGTTAAGTTTCAAAACAGAATAAGGCCAATCTTAAAGGAAATGTAAGTGGCCTTGGAGTGGTCCTCTGAATCCAAGGTGAATTTTACCCAGTGAAAGTAGTTCAGGAAGAATGTAGTGTGTCTCAGGGGCTTCATTTCAGAAAATTTCTTTAACAGCCAAGTTGTGTCAGCAGCATTCCCATTTATGCCTCTCTAGTGAGGCTGTGGCTGAGTAGTTAACGGGCTGCCCCATCTGGAGGAGGTGGAGGGTGTCAGAGGCCTGGTGGTGTGTTTCCCACTGATGACTGGCCTGGAACAGTGCTTGGGGCCTGTCTTCCTTCATGCTTAGCTCTGGGCCGTGTCCCCACTTCCTGTCCGGACAGTAGGGGGAGGGAGGTGGCATCCTAGGCTGCTCAAGACAGTTTGCCACCCTCTTCCTCATAGGCCTAGGGCAGCACATTGCCCCTCCGTCCTGGTGTATAGGGTCCAATGTACTCAAATTTGGCCCTACCACCTCTCCATCATGACAGAGTGGCAGCTGTGCCAAATTTGAGTGAGTGGCATTGCAACCTGAAACACTGGGTTTCAACATCACTCAAACCTGGCATGGCTGACCGTCTGTCACAGCCAAATCTACTGCCCTACGTGGCTGCCCAGAAATCTGCCACCCTAGGTAGTTCCTAAAATTCAGGGCCAGGCCCTCCTACCCTACAGCAAATGACTCCCTAGGTGTACCTGCTTTAAGGGCCAAATCTTGAAAGACGCTGAGCACTTGCAACTCCCATTGACTGAAACTTTTGGATGCTTCCCATTTTTCAGAATTTGGCCCATCTGGGATTTTACCCAAGTCAGAAGTGCATAAAGACCTCACCATTTGATCCTGAATGAACTTTATATGTGCATTAAATATACAGACTAAAGTTCCTTACCCTTTTTTGCTGGAAAAAAGTTGTCTGTTTGAAGTAGCTGATTTCCAGACAAATTACTGAGGTGTCCAAAACACCTAAAGAGATTGGTCTTCATTAGTGTAACATAAATAGAAAGCTGATCCCATTCACTTGTATCTTTTGGGGATGTTAGATGGGGTGGGATCTGAGTTACTACAGAGAATTCTTTCCTGGGTATCTGGCTGGTGAGTCTTGCCCACATGCTCAGGATTTAACTGATCGCCATATTTGGGGTCAGGAAGGAATTTTCCTCCAGGACAGATTGGCAGAGACCCTTGAGGTTTTTTGCCTTCCTCTGCAGCATGGGGCACTGGTCATTTGCTGGAGGATTCTCTGCACCTTGAGGTCTTCAAACCACAATTTGGGGACTTCAATAACTCAGACATAGGTTAGGGGTTTGTTACAGGAGTGAGTGGGTGAGATTCTGTGGCCTGCATTGTGCAGGAGGTCAGACTAGATGATCATAATAGTCCCTTCTGACCTTAAAGTCTATGAGTCTAGTTTACAAATGGCCATACAGCATTTATTTATTTAGTTATTTATTAAGCAAACTTTTTTTTAAAAGTAGAGTTTGCTCTCAGGGTGAGGCTTCCTTGCCAAGTTTTATCTCTAGGGCAAATTTTTATGTTTGAGTTATAAATCCTAAAAATAGGATAATGGAGTAAAATTTGTAATGGAAATGTATGGCAGAACATAGCTGTGCAAATGGTGCCAGTAGAGTACTGTAAAATATCTTTGCAGACCAGCAACCTTTAGACAAAACACAGAGTTTAATTAATTTCTTTGGGTGTAAGTGTCTGTTTTTTCTTATCTTCTTGGGTTGCTGGCCATTCTAATCCCGGAAGAGGGGCATGGAAGAGGTGTGAGTAGGGATAAAATGGGATTTAATACCAAAGGTATTTCTAAATGTATTGGGAAGAATTTCAGAGGCAAGAGTCCAGATAGTGAGCCAAATCTAGGTGATTAAAGAGAATAGAGAGGATTAAGAGTGATCCAGGCTAGGGAACAGAATTAGAAGTCATAAAATCTGGGTTCTGGACCTAACTCTGTCTCATAGGTGACCCTGAGCAAGACACTTTAAGTTTCTCATCTGTAGAACTGAGATGATCATACTGTACCTACATTTACAAAGTGTTGTTATAAAGCCTTAACATTCTTGGACGTTTCTTATCTTTGAAAACACAAATTTATTTGAAGCTACAAAACCTCGGATGCTTTTTTATTTGGAAAGGAGGATGGATTTGGGTGAAAAGATAAGCAAAGGAGGGACTTTTCTCAGAGACACGCCTCAGCCATAAGTATGGAAAAATAAATGAACAAAGAAAGTTGAAATGGAAACACTGACTGTCAAATCTGGTTGACAGGAAACCAACTGAATACAGCTCAGTAGGGGAGGGAGGGAGGGAGAGGATGGGTGAAAGAGCATTTTAAACAATATGATATATTACTGTAACCAAACTGATTACAAATGAAGGGAGAAAGAGACCAGCTGGAGAGTTGCTGCTGCTTCTCTAAGTCCATGGCTAGACTGTACCTGGAGTCACAATTCCTCTTATTTTTCTGCCTTTCTGCAGAAGGGGATTAATTTGCTACAGCCCCATGTCAGGTGTAGCGCATTGCCTGCCTTCTGCTGACTCGGGGATGGGGTGGGGTGGGTGTGATGCAATGGGGAGCAGGGTGGAGCTCAGTTCCCCCTCCTCTGCTAAAAGCAGAAGAACTCCCGTCTTCTTTAGCTGGTATGGAGAGCATGCCCTCTCTTGTTTTCATCTATTGTAATGACTGTGGCTCAGCTCTGCTGGGTGGTATGTTGTGGAGGAGGATTGGAGTCAAGGCTCCATTCAGCTTCCTGCCTCTTCCCATCCCCTCCTCACTGGGATAAGCAATAAATAGCATGGAATATTAGGAGATATTTGTACAGTCCTTCCATTCCGACACAATCACCAAATGGCTCTGGGGAGCGAGGGCTGGTGGGAGTCTGAGTGTGGCACAGGCTGCTGGGGATAGCTACTTGTTCCTTCATGGCTCAGTAATAATAAAGATCTCAGATGCAATCAGAGTAAGGATTTAGTTTTACTCCCTTTGGAAATTTCCTGGATTATTATGGAAATCAAAACATCTCAGGGAGGCATCCATCAAGAGTGCCACTGATTGGCCCCATTTCTGTGCCTGGCGAACAGACCCCCAGTGGATTTGTCTCCTTTCCTGCTCTCACTCCCTGCCATAGTTGGTGGAGAACACCATGATAGGACTTGCTATAGAGCAAGGTTTCTTTTTCTAATACTGATTTCTCTGGTTTTGTAAGGGACTGACTAAAAAATATAAGCTGCTGCATCATGGAAATATGTTTTTGAGGGTAATGAGAATCTTTTATTAAATAAAAAATAGGCCAATAGCACAGGTTCTAAAACCAACTTGCTGACCTCCCCAATCCATTGTGCAGCAAAGCAGAAGGAAGCTAATCTAGTGGCTGCATGAGCAGGCAGCCTGGCATGGGTTGGTCAGTGCTGGGGGAAACCTAAGGTACTAAGGGAATCTGCCCCAAGTGCTGCTCTTAATTCCAAATGCAAAATTCCTCTTCTGAGCATGGAAGCAGGTACCCTTTGATCTTGCTACTGGGGCTTCTAAGGGACGGGGATGTACCACTAGGTCAAGGGAGTTCTCAGTCCTCTCCAAAGTACTTCTGTGAAGACCTTCTCCTTTTGAGCATGGAGGCCAGGGTCAAGGCATAAGAATAAAATTGCCAAGATAAAATATAAAGAGAAGCTTATTCCCAGGGGAAAGAACCATTTACAAAAGGCTCTTTCCCAGAAAGCAAAAGAGGAAGCATTTGCCCTCCTTGGAGACTGGGAAGGATGATATTGATTTCAGTGGGAGCTAGAGAATCCTTAGAACCTCTCTGGTATCTCAGATTGGGCAGCCAAACATTGGGGTGCACAGGATTAGTGAACACCTCTGAAAGTGAAAATGCTGCTCATGGGCTCTTGTGAGGCTGATAATAGAAAGGGTTAAGCAGATGAATTAAAAGATTCCCCTTATTCTGTTTTCCTTGAGCTTGCTCAAAGCTCCTGTCGAAAGGGGTCAAAGCCTCTTGCTGGGGAGATGAGCCTCATAGTTTGAGTCACATACAGAATAACTTTTGGGAGTACAAATAGAGTAACCTATCTGGTGCCACTGACTCCAGGCTGAATTACTGGCTACAGGGCATAACAATCAGTGTTGTTGCTCAAAAAGAAAATGCTTTTGGTTCCAAAACTGCAGCCATCCACTGAGTAACAGTGTAATGGTTAAAGGTGAGGGCTGAGGCTATCCTGGAAGAAAGGGCTGGGGAGGGGAGTGGGAGAAAGTCTTCACCAGCAGAAAACCTGGTAACAAACATTTAAAGTTAAGCAGATTCAGTCAATTTAAATGAGGCAGTAAATATCTGTTGCAAGAGCACTGAACTGTGAGGCATTTGGTAAGTTGGTGTAACTGAAGGTGTTTTTGCCAAGCACATGTTCTGCACTGTTGCTGTTGGATTGGAAGTGCTGTTTCAGTTAAGCCTCTCTGTGTGTATTTATAAAAGTATGTGCTATCTTTCTCCCTCCTGAATTGATTGCTGGTGTGCAAAGGAGACAAGTTTATGAGGTGTCATCTAGTCAGAATGCAGGATTTGTTTAGGGGTTGATTAAGGTTAAAAGGGGCCCAGAATCACCATCATTTTGAGGTCCTCAAGTAGCAATGGTGCTACTAAAGCTGTAAATTGTTATGTGAGATGGCCATAGGGATCCCTACGACCACATCTAGAAATGGGTCAGATGATATGCTGGTAAAAATGCTGTTGGTAGCACCAGCGCAGCATGAACTATTGCTAAGAAACAGGTAAGGAATTACCTACTGCAGATATGGCCCATGTATATGTTATCCCCGCTGGGTAGGTGCTCTGTATGACAGCACAAAGGGGGCTGATGACTGGACAGCAGCAATATGGTGTGATTCTAATGAGCCTCTGTACAGTATAAGCACTCATTCACTGTTACCTTGCGAGCAGAAGTGCATGAAGGATAGATCTTGTCCACTGACAGATCTTCTTTGTTTTTTTGGGAGCAGAGCAACCTTTGTGCATTGAACGTTCTAGTCATGATTGTAGCTAGCTTGGTAAAAGAAGAATATAGCTATTATGATCTGAATGATCTCCAGCACTACCTGTAAAATAAACAAACAAATAAATAAATAAAGCCATGCTAGAAAAAGGACTGTTCATCTATATCTAGAGAAACAGCACATTCAAAAATGTCACTAAAATGGTCTAAACATAGTTAAGTCTAAATGGTTGCCATTGCACCAGTTCAAAGCTCCCATGTACAGGCTTATGAACCACAGATAGTCCTAATTGTGACTTGCTTAACTTGACCAAATGAACAGCTAACCCGTTATTAACATGACTGTTTCTATAGTTATCATGACTTCCATATAACTGAACTGTGCTTATCTTGGCTTATTTTTACTTATTTTCCCTAACATGAAATATTTTGGATTAGATAAGATATATACAACATTGTTTCTCAAACTGGGGTCGCTGCTTGTGCAGGGAAAGCCCCTGGTGGGCCGGGCTGGGCCAGGTCGGTTTGTTTACCTCCCCCGTCCGCAGATCTGGTGGATCATGGCTCCCACTGGCCGCGGTTCACTGCTGCAGGCCAATGGGAGCTGCTGGAAGCAGTGGCCAGTACGTCCCTCGGCCTGTGCCGCTTCCAGCAGCTCCCATTGGCCCAGAGCAGCGAACTGTGGCCAGTGGGAGCCACGATCGGTCGGACCTGTGGACAGGGCAGGTAAACAAACCGGCCTGGCCCAGCCCGGCCCACCAGGGGCTTTCCCTGCACAAGCAGCAACCCCAGTTTGAGAAACACTGATTTACAAGGAGGAGCAGATATTAAATTTCAAGGTCTGCTACTCCTGCTGCATGGCCTTACATATCCCCTGTGGTCAAACGTGCTGGGCATACTGCCAACATGAGATCATAGGGTTTTTTTTGGGGGGGGGGGTGAGGGTGGCAGTAATATTTCATCACCTCACCTCCCATGATTCTGTCTTAGTGCTTCCCTCTGATGCTGTTTCTTTTATTATTTCATTTTTGTCATCCTGAATGTTCAGAGGACAGTAGCTGTAGAACCTAATGTGTATTTATCTGCTGGCTCATATGGTGATGGAGGATACTACATAGTACTTGAGCTCTCCCTGTTTCATTCCTGAGTTATAGGTGCTTCCCCATAGGCTAGCTAACTACCCTTGAGCCTGATTCTGCTGTCACTTACAGCAATGTAAATCGGGAGTGACTCTGTTGAAGTCAGTGGGGTTATACCAGTTGAAGCTGGTGTGAGTGGCCAGTCATGTCTCCTCTCTTCTCTAAATCTTCTTGACTATGCGAAATAGAGAGCGAGGGAAGAGTTAAAGATTAGCAGTTACCCAGGCAGTTTTGGGATACGGGATGCTGTCTACCAAAGAGACAAGCCTAATATTCTGGAAATCATTTATTGTCGGAAACCAGAAGCTGGATGTGAACTCGGTCTCTGCCTGCACACCCATATCCACCAACACCCCGGGGAGTATAATGTGGCTGTTTCTCTAGATATAGAGGAATTGTTTTGTTTTTTTCTAGCATGGCTTTAATTTTATTTTCTTGTTTACTTGTCTGTGTGACTGAAGGAAGTGAAGAGTAAAGAGGGGAGCTGGTATAGTCAAACTGATTTACCCTTGTCTGTACTGTGATCAGGAGTTGATACAGAAGCTCATTCACTTTCACTAATGATTAGTTAGTATTTTTATAACAACATAATCAGTAGGTACTGAAGCTTTGCTGTGAATAAAAGCAAAGTGAATGGGAGAGAATCCCAGGAGATCTGGACATCCCTCCCTCCACACCGTCCTTGCACCCTCTGTTTCTTGCCATATGGAGGACTCAAGAATATTAATATTCATTAGAAGCTGTCAGTTTTGGCCACCTGCTATGTGTTTCTGAATCATAATATTGTAGAAAGCATTACTGCACCTGGCAGGAGTCTACGGAATCCAATTAACAGGTTTAAGGGGTTAGAGTATGAGATGTTATAGCTTAGCTGGCTGCAACCCAGCCTGGTTACTAGAGTATGTGGGTGAGGGACCATTGCAGCTCATCCTGACAGTGATGTCATTAATATGGAAAAGTGTCTGTGGTGAGCTTGGCCTCTTCTTGAGGCATCTTAGTACAAGGAAATATAGCAGATATAGCAACATGAATCTACTGAAGGGTTTGTGATGTGGTGCTCCATATGTTTATGGAAATATGCTTATGAGTGTAAATATAATGTAACTGGAATATGCTTGATGCAAAAGATCTTTTGTAAGTGATCATTACGAAGCTCTTGATCTACCGAGTGTGTTCATGTAATATTTCTATGTCTGGATTTAGGAGAATAAAACGTAAACTTCTATTACTAACTGTAAACATAAGTGGACGCCATTAAGGGTGCTTCAGAATCTATGAACTGTGAATGTGTTTGTTTACCTGCAAGCCTTTCTATGTACATATCTTCCAGCTACTGGGCTATGAAGATCACATGTCACTGTAAAACCTCCTTCATGTCATCTGAACTGGAATCCATCTTAAACCTGGTGCTTTTCCATTTAGAAGGAGGGATGGGGATCCAGAGAGACAAAAGATTCCCGCCTTGTGCCAAAGCTATAAAAGGGAGTGGAAAAGAACAAAGGGGGCTGCTAGTCATGAGAAATCCCTGAGTTACTACCTGAGCTGCAACAAGGACTGTACCGGGAACAGGATTGGGCCCAGCCTAAGAAGGAGTCTAGTCTGTGAAAAACGTTTATTGGAACATCTCTGAGGGTGAGATTTACCTATATTCGGTTTCTTAAATGTATTAGGTTTAGACTTGTCTGTTTTTGTTTTATTTTGCTTGGTAAGTTACTTTGTTCTGTCTGTTATTACTTGGAATCACTTAAATCCTACTTTTTATACTTAATAAAATCACACTAATAAAATCAGAGTAAGAGATTAATACCTGGGGGAGCATACAGCTGTGCATATCTCTCTTTCAGTGTTATAGAGGGTGGACAATTTATGAGTTTACTCTGTATAAGCTTTATACAGAGTAAAATGGATTCATTTTGGGTTTAGGCTCCCAGAAAGACTGAATACTGGGTGCTGGGAAAGTCCCTGTTAACTGAGAAGCCCAGGGCTAAGTGAATCTTAGTTTCTGTGAACTGCAGGGGCATGTGGCCCAACATCTTGGTCTGTGCTGTAGCCAACTGGTGTGTCTCTAGCTCAGCAAAATGGGAGTGGAGGGAAGCCTTCTCTGACAGGGGAGTTTGTTCTCAGTGGTATCCTAGCACATCTAGTGACAATCTTGAAGGAGTTTCTGTGACCAAACCCATCACAGGGATTTTTTAAGTGACTGAAAGGAGGAAGAACTGTGCTCTCTTCCCACACCCATAGCACTGTCTCTCAACCCACAAACTCCTGTGCTGGGTTGACTGTATCAGCTGCCATCTCTCTGAGTGACTTTAATCCTTGAACAATGTTTAGATGACAAAGCAATAAACAATCTCTCTCTGCTTCTTGCTATCTCTATTCATTTCCTTACCATCTAAGCATTATTTGTAACAGGCTAAGAAGATACAAGCAGGTGTACATGTTAATATCTTACTGCATTATACAATAAAAATGTACTCTTACATAGTAAATCAGATTAGTCTTGCCATTAGAAAGTATTCTACCCCTGCATGTTAGTATTATTTAAATGCGGATATTTTGCAAGCACAGATGTGCTGTGGTATCCCTAATGCCAGGGTGGCTGTGCTCCTGAAGGAGTCATAGGTCATTGCAAAGAAATTAGAGCATTTACAGGGTTGATGGACTGGAAGTACCTTTGTTTTCATTATGATGACAGTACTGCCCTGGTCATATCACATCATAGGTGTAAACATGATTGACATAGCAGGGCTATAACTATTCATATTTGGACATATTGCTCAGACAAACAAATAAGCATTGTATTTCTACCTAACTCTTACATTTTTATTGCTTCAGACGCTCATAGAGATTTGATATGGAAAAAGCTTATTAGATCATTTAGCCCATCTCCTCACCACTGAAGGATTGTTCCCTGCAATGCATTTTCTGGTGCAGTCTAGTTTTAAATATCCTAAACAATGGGGCATTCACCTTTTTTTCTTGGGAAATAACAACTCAAGACTGGATCTCTCAGCTGGGAAACTGTTCTGATATTCAGTCTACATTTTCCGTGTCTTAATTTCATCCCACTATTCCTTGTTACCCATGTAATACCCTAAAAAATTCACAAGAACGACCATCCTCCATCTAGTCCAGTCTCCTGTCTTCTGACAGTGGCTGGTGCCAGACAAGGCAATTTGAGTGATTCATTCCTTGTCATTCAGTTCCAGCTTCTGGTGGTCAGAGGTTTAGGGACATCCAGAGCATGAGGATTGTGTCCCTGAGCATCTTGGCTAATAGCTATTGATGGACCTATCCCCTGTGAACTTCTCTAATTTTTTGAACCCAGTTATACTTTTGGCCTTCACAACATTCCCTGGCAACGAGTTCCACTGATTGACTGTGCATTTTGTGAAGAAGTACTTCCTTTTGTTTGTTTTTAAACCTGCTGCCTATTAAATTCATTGAGTGATGCCTGGTTCTTTTGTTTTGTGAGGCAATGGAGGGAAGAGGCAGTGGGGAAGGAAGGGGGTGGAATATGGCAGGGGGAGGGGCATTGGGAGGGGGAATCACAGGGGGAAGTGGGAGCCTGGCATGCAGTGTTCCCTCGGCAGCAGCTGGGGCTCCTCACACTAAGCTTCTCCACACTTGGATCCTGCAGGGCTGAGCCTGCCCACCCACACCTGGTGCGCCAGGCACAGAAGGTCAGGGCCCTGGGGTGTTTCTGGGGCAGGCCCAGCCCTTGCGCTGTGTCAGGATCAAGTGCAGCCTCACTGCTGAGCCCCTGTACTGAGAGAGCTGGGGGCTTCAGGGTGATCTCCCACATCGATGCAGCCAGTGGCCTGTGCTTCCTACTGCCATGCTGGAGCTACATTTATTTATTGACAACTAAAATTTGCAGAATTTTTAAAAATATTGTGCACATAATTTTTGGCGCAGAATTCCCTCAGGAGTAATATTTGAATTCCTTCAAAACTCTTGGATGAATACCATCTGATTCTTGTGACTTATTAGTGTTTAATTTATCAGTTTGTTCCAAAACCTTCTGTACTGACCCCTCAATCTGGGACAGTTCCTCAGATTTATCACCTAAAAAGAATGGCTCAATTGTGGGAATCTGCCTCACACTATCTGCAGTGAAGACCAATGCAAAGAATTAATTTAGCATCTCAGCACTAGCCTTATCTTCCCAAAGTGCTCCTTTAGCACCTCAGTCATCCAGTGGCCCCACTGATTGTTTGGCAGGCTTCTGATGTACTTTAAAATATTGTGCTTTTAGTTCTTGTGTCTTTTGCTAGTCGTTCTTCAAATTTTTTTTTGGCTTAACAAATTATACTTTTACATTTGATTTGTCTATCTCCTTTCTATGTTCCTCTGTAGGATTCGATTTCCAGTTTTTAAAATGTCTTTTTGTCCCTAACTGCCTCTCTGACTCTCTTGGTTAGCCGTGGTGACATATTTTTTGTCCTTTTACTTTTTTTTTTTTTTCCCTTAAATTTCGTGTTAACATATAGTTTGTGCCTCTTCTTTTTAAAAAGTTTCCATGCAGCTTGCAGGCATTTCACTTTTCTGAATGCTCTTTACTACTTTGTTCTTGTTCTTTACTTCATTTCCATCCCGGATGTTTACACCCTTCATATATAGCTATTGTTGAGGCTAAGTTTTAGTCATGGGTATTTTTAGTAAAAGCAGCAGAGAATCCTGTGGCACCTTATAGACTAACAGATGTTTTGGAGCGTGAGCTTTCGTGGATGAATACCCACTTTGTCAGACGCAGGTAGTGGAAATTTCCAGGGGCAGGTATATATATGCTAGCAAGCAAGCTAGAGATAACGAGGTTAGTTCAATCAGGGAGGATGAGGCCCTGTTCTAGCAGTTAGCAGTAGAGGTGTGGAAAACCAAGGAGGAGAAACTGGTTCAGTAATTGGCAAGGCCATTCACAGTCTTTGTTTAGTCCAGAGCTGACTGGTGTAAAATTTACAGAATGACTGAAGCTCCAGCAGTTTCTCTCTTGAAGTCTGGTCCTGAAGTTTTTTTGCTGCAGGATGCCACCTTAAGGTCTGCTATATGTGGCCAGGAGGTTGAAGTGTTTCTTCTACAGGTTTTGTATATTGCCATTACCTGAATATTCGATTGTGTCCATTTATCCTTTCCATAGTGACTGTCCGTTGGCCGATGTACTAGCAGAGGGCATTGGCTGGCATAATGATGGTGTATGATTACATTGGTGGATCGTGCAGCGTGAATGAACCAGTGCTAGATGTGGCGATCTGGTTAAGGTCCGTGTGATGGTGTCTGCTGGGTGTAGATATTGTTGGCACGAGTTGGCATCGCAGGGTTGTTGCATGGATTGGTTCCTGAGCTAGAGTTCTCAGGTGCGGTTGTGCAGTTGCGTGGTGAGAATATCGTTTCATGGTTGGAAGGTTATTCGTGGGCGAGCAAGACTTGGCCTGCCAACCCAAGACCTGTGAAAGTTGTGGGCATCATTGTCCAGGATGGGTTGTAATGTATCCCGTTGGAGGGGTTTTAGCTGGGGGCTGTATGTGATGGCCAGTGGAGTCCTGTTGGTTTCTTTCTTGGGTTTGTCTTGCAGTAGGAGGCTTCTGGGTACACGTCTGGCTCTGTTGATCTGTTTCCCAATTTCCTTGTGCGGGTATTGTAGTTTTGAGAATGCTTGCTAGCATATATATACCTGCCCCTTGAAATTTCCACTACCTGCGTCTGATGAAGTGGGTATTCACCCACGAAAGCTCATTGGCTGCTTGGCAGAGGCACGGCCAGGGGGGCTCCGCACACTACCCCCACCTTGAGTGCTGGCTCCGCAGCTTCCATTGGCTGCCCCTACTCCTAGGAGCTGAGGCACATGTCGCTGCTTCCAGGGAGCTCTCCAAAGTAGTGCCGCTCAGAGCCCTCACCTCCGCCCTCACCCCAACCACCTGCCCCAGGTCTGAGCCCCCTCCTACACCCAAACTCCTGCTGGGGGATGAGTGAATCCAGTGGCCCGAGACTGCCCCACCAGCAGCTGGTGCGGCTGGTCCAGGGGCTGTCCGACCTGCTCACATGGCCCCAGGGCCAGCCGCACTGGCTGCTGCAGAAGTCCCAGAAGTCCTGGAAAGTCACAGAATCCGTAACCTCTGTGACAGACTTGCAGCCTTAGTTATTGTTCCTCTTTGTCTGCTTTTAGAGATTTCTGCACCCACATGTCACGCCCACACAAGGGTGAAAGTAACAAACCTGGCTCTGGGCCACCAGAAGGGGGTGGGGTCTTGGTGGAAGGGTACGGGGCTTGGGTCAGCCTCCCCCAGCCAGCCCATCAGCACCTCCTGGCCCGTGGCAATTTAAAAGGGCCTGGGGCTCCAGCTGCTGCCGCAGTGGCAGAGGCTGAGAGCCCTGGGCCCTTTTAAATTGCTGGGATCTGTAGCTGCCCCTTTTACCGCACTCCCTCGGCTGTGGCCCTACAGAGAGGGGTGGGGCAGGGACAGTGCTTTAATGTCAGCTGCATACGGGCCGGTACCGGCGGCCACTTCTTACTGGTATGCTGTACTGGCCTGTACCAGCCCACTTTTCAGTTTCATTGCTGGAGTCCCATCAGTCACCTTACTTGTCAGAGCCTGTCCAAACAGTATTCAGATGACCTAACACTCTGGCTACTGGGACAGAGAATCATTATTAAGTTACACCTTCCTCCGGTTGAAGTCACATCAGATTCACATCTAAGTGGCATAGCAATAAGTAGAAAACAGCCTATATATCTTCACAGTTGTGCTTCCTAGAGATTGTGGTCACAATCCATCTGCTCTTCCCTGTACATATCCATGGTAATGGTCAGGGGCTTAGTCCTGCCATGGAATTTGTACAGTTAAATTCCTGCAAATGTCGTGATGCAAATGGAGAGAGTTATTGATGAGATACCAGTTGGATCATGGGGAAACGACTGCATAATAAAATCAAAATATATTACTCCAAAATGTACACAGTCTTTGGAATGATTAGGTTGTGTTTTTTTGCATTATATTGCATCTAGCAAGTTGGCAGGATGTGAGTGGAGTCTATTATGTCCATTGATCTTAGCCATGTTTGATAGACAGAGAATAACCATGATTTTAAACTCTTTAATGAATGGCACATTCTGTTGCTTGCAAGTCTGGCAGTAAGTCTTGTCACTCAAGTGGGTGATATTTCTATCCGCATCTGATCAGATGCAGCCAGTTAAAAATTAGCATACTGTACACTTTAAAGAAACGTTTGTTCTGTCTCCAGCACTGGAGCTGAAATGCTGCAGTGTGAAGACAGAAGAGTCTCATGGGGGGATGTTCAAATATTAGGCACATACATAGTGCTGTAGGCTCTGTTTTGAGAGAGTCTGTATATTCAGTCATATCAGGGGCCATTAGGGACAGACATGATGTTTGCATATATATAGCTTATTAGTGAACACTTACGGAAATGTAGCTGGGCTATACTGAAATATAATAAGTGCATGGTGAAACATTGTCATTGCATAATTACAAACAGAGAATGCATATGTACGGCTCTACACTGAAAGATGTAACAAATCATAAAATATGTACTCAATAGTGCTAGCATTACATGTCATATATTGGACTGTTTATGGTGCTCCTGTCAACTGAACTTCTTATCTGAGTTTCAGAGCAACACAAAATCTAGTGGCCTGTGTGAAATATGTTGTTGGTCTCAGTTCATTTCCTATGGGGGAGGTATCCACATCATATAACGCATGATGTCCAGAACTGGACACAGTACTTTAGCTGAGACTTCACCAGCGCTGAGTAGAACAGGACAGTTACCTTCTGTGTCTTACATACAACACATAAATCCGAGAATATTAATCTTTTTTTGCAAATGCATTATGTTGCAGACTCTCATTCATTATAACCCTCAGATCCTTTTCAGGAGTACTACTGCCAGTTATTCCCCATTTTGTGTGGTGTGTATTTCCCCCCCCTCCACTTCCTTTCTTAAGTGTAGTATTTTGCACTTGTCTTTATTTAATTTCATCTTGTTGTTGATTTCAGAACAGTTCTCCAATTTGTCAAAGTTGTTTTTGAATTCCAGTCCTGTCCTCCAAAGTGCCCGAAATTCTTCCCACCTTGGTGTCATCCACAGATTTTATAAGCTTATCGTCTACTCTATTATCCAAGTCATTAATGGAAGTATTGAATAGTACTGGACTCAGCACAGACCTCACTCGATTATGTCCCCTCAGTTTAGCAGCCCACCATTGATAACTACTCTTTAAGTCTGGTCTTTCAACCGGTTGTTCATTTCCCTAGTATGCTTATGAGAATGTCATGTGGGACTGCGTCAATAGACTTACTAAAATCTACTACTTCCCTCGCATGCACTAGGCCAATAATCCTGTAGAAGAAGGAAATTAGGTTGGTTTGGCAGGATTTGATGTTGACAAATCCAGATTGGCTATTATTGTAATCCTACTATCCTCCAGGTACTTGATTGTTTAATAATTTGTTCCAGTATCTTTCCAGGTATTGATGTTAAACTGAATTGTCTATAATTCCCCAGGTCCTCTTGGTTCCCCTTTTTAAAGACAGGTACTATATTTGCCCTTCTCCAGGCCTCTGGGACCTCTTCTGTCCTCCATGAGTTTTTGAAGATAATTATTAACAGTTCAAAGATAACTTCAGCTAGTTCCTTAAACACCCTACAGTGAATTTCATCAGGCCCTGTTGATTTGAATACATCTAATTTAGCTAAATATTATTCAGCCTGTTCTTTCCCTATTTTGGCTTGCTGTCCATTGTCTTTCTCTGGCTCCTAACGTACTTATAGAACCTCTTCTTATTGTCTTTCATGTTTCTTGATAGGTATAACTCATTTTGTGTGTTAGCCTTTCTGATTTTGTCCCTATGTGCTTTTGGTATTCTCTTGTTCTCATGCCTAGCAATTTGTCCATGTTTCCACTTTTTGGAGGGTTCCTTTTTTTGATTTTCAGGTCATTATTTCAGCTCCCGATGGAGTCATTTCTGCCTCTTACTGTTCTTCCTATCTTTCCTTTGCATTGGGATAGTTTGCTGTTGCTCCTTAAATACTATCTCCTTGAGAAACTTCCAGCTTTCCTTTTCATGTAGGACTTGAAGGACCTCAAGAACGCATCAGGTTCAATCCCTATGCTGATTCAGGACCAGGTAAACTGAATCATGCAGTCTATGACCCCTTTCACCCAAATTGCCTTCTGCCTTCAGATGTGCAACCAATACCTCTCTGATAGTCAGAATCCAATCTAAATTGGCTGTCCCCCTGGTTATTTTCTCCATCTTACTAAACAAAAAGTTGTCCCCAGTACATTGCAAGAACTCACCGGACATTTTGTGTTTAGCTGTATTCCTTTTCCAACAAATGTCTGGGTAGTTAAAGTCCACTGTTACTACCTGGTCTTGGAGACGGAAAATCGCTTACTCCTCCAGACTGGTTGGTCTCTCCAGATTAGGACATGTTGATGTAAAATCTGGGTTAGTTGGCCAACAGAGATCTCCCTTATGTTGAGAAATGCTCCTGTGCCACCTCCTCCTTAGCTCCTGGCTTAGAAGGTGTGGCTGGGATGCTGCTATGCCCATCTGGTCCATGGAGGATCAGTTTGTACTACGTGTTATACGTATCCCGTTGATAAATAGAGGACTTAAGTCTCCAGGGCTGTCAGTCTTGCACTTCTGTCAGCCTTAAATTCACTGAATAACAAAGTGCAATTGCCATATTATGAGATCCATATGTGCTGTGTGAAGGATGTATGATACAGTTACACCCATCTGGTTTATACAGAAACTCATCTATAATTCATAGCCCTTCATAAATATGTCACTCTAATCACGCTCATACACCCACTACCCATGTTCTACTTCCCCTGGGTTATTCAGGTCTGACAGCTTCTGAGATCAGACCTTGAGTCGTGTGGCAGATGGCTGAGTTTAACTGAATAAATTTGGTTTTCATTTCAGAAGAATACTCCTTGTAATCACAACTGTTTCAGACAGCATCATCTTGAAGTTTTGCATTTTTCCCCTTAGCATAACTTAAAGTCTATATCAGTCTATTATTTTTGTCAGGGTCTGAATTTCTTGGTTAAGGTCCAGACTCCAGACAAAATAATAATGAAAAGAGGAGATGATAAGGATAAGTAAATAAAAAGGTTTTGGGGTCTGTTCAAAAGCGACTGGTGGTCTGAACTTGGCCTGCAGTTCACCTATTGATATGGCTGCAAGTCTGACACAAGTTGCAGATTCCAGGACCTCCGTGACTTCTGCAGCGTCTGTTGCGGCTGGCCCGGGAGCCGCCTGAGCAGTTTGGGCAGCCCCTGGGCCAGCCGCACCAGCCACTGCTGGGGCAGTCTCAGGCTGCTGTGCCTTCCTGCTCCCCAGCAGCAGCAGGGGTCTCTGGGTGCCACCCCCTCCTCCTCCCCCCAGCAGCAATTTGGGTCCCAGGCTGCACGCTGCCACCTGTCTCCCCCCAGCAGCAGCGGGGGTTCCAGGCTGCACACCACTGCCTACCTCCTCCCCAGAGCACCCATGGTGCCCTCGGGCAGTCCCCTGCACCAGAGCACCCAAGATTTGTTCTCAGGTATATAGTACAAATCATGGACAGGTCATGAGCTGTGAATTTTTGTTTACTGCCCGTGTCCTGTCCATGACTTTTTCTACTAAAAATACCCGTGATTAAAATGTAGCTTTACCTATTGACTACCCCTAGTCTATAGCCTACTTATTATGCAGAAGACATTAACTTTTTTAGTAGAACAGAACTATGTCTAGCTCCCAACTTCAGCTGTAAACTTTGGTCCCCTGCAACTGGGACCAGTGCCCTTCTCTCCCCACTAGAGCATTTTCATTCTATGGTATTTCTTTTGCTTTTATGGGGTGAAGTTGTTAGAGCCTTGATATTAGCTTCAGGCTTTAGTTTGTGGCTTAATTAGTACACACAAGATAGCTTTCTTTAGACTGTACCATACACACATGCTTCTAAGCATATGAGGATATATTTTTAGGCTGTTTCATTATGTGAGACATGGAGCTTTGCATAGCCCCAAAGAACCATTCTGGCAGCCTTGGATCAGCTGGGCATAAGGGCATCCTAGCCATGATCTCTAAGCCAGGAGTTAGGGAGGGGGGTGGCATAGGCAGATTTCTCTATAAAAGGGAGAGCTCTGTTGGCCAATTAAGCCACGTATAAATCAGCTTTGTACCATTGGGACGGCACTCCAGAGAGCCTGAGCCTGATATATTTAGAGGAGGTTTCTATTGTATGGTTATCTGTCACTTTACGTGACCAACTGTTGCATAACGTTGCTGCATTTCAGCGTTAGGCAGAGTGATTCCTGTACACAGTGAGCTTAATTTTGCTCTTGTGTTGTTAAGTGAGCATAAAGTCACTGAAGTCAATGGTGTTATGGTGGCGTAAAAATGATGACATTGAAGTCGGTATATAGTTCTGTAAAGATTTGGAGGATCTTGTCTAAATGAAAGGTGGTATAATTTGTAAGTTGCTATTTATTAATTTTCTTTTGTTGTTCAGCTCACAGATGCACAAGTTTTGCATCAAACAGTGCAAACAAGTGCCAAATGTATGTAAGCAAAGTCCCAGTTATTGCATATTCAGTGTGATGAGGTTAAAATGGAGTTGAGAAAAGATTGTCTAATTCATACCAGCGAGAATATGTTTAAGGTTCTTCTCTGTGCATGAGCCACACAATACATGACTCTGTACAACTCTCACAGAGAGATCTTTGGCTCTTTAACACAAGCTGTCACAGCTCGTGCTTATTGGCTCTGGAGGTGCCTGGTTTAATTTCCAGTGTGTTCGCCATGAGGTTGCCCATCATAGTGGCTCTAGTTGTATCAGCAAATGGTCTAAATTTAGTAGATTACTTAAATTGGTCTCTTTTCTCTTGCTAAGGGGGGAAGCTGGCATCTATCTAGTATTTGAGAAATGCAAACAAACCAAACCAAAACAACCTGACACTGGAAGAACAGATTCCTAAAACATTTGTTGAAATCCAAAAACTTTGCAAAAAAGGTTCACATCAGTCGGTGGAAATTCAGCTTCCCAATTCTTTGCTCTCCAGCTTTGTATCCATCCTTGTTGGATGTTTTTTCTGATAACTTTTTTGTACTCCCACATCATCCCCAAATCCCTGTTTTTCCCCTTTACACATTAATTTGAGTTTAGCAGGATTGATGCTGGAATATGTAACTGGAGCAAAACCTCTTTACTCCAGTTAAATCCCCTCTTTTGCCCTGTTTTACACATCTCAAATCCACTTGACAACAAAACAAAACTGGGCATTTTCCTACTTAACATTTCTTAATGGCTACCTGATTTGTCTTGATATCACAAATCAGGTAGGTTAACAATGCTAGTCCTCCCAATTTAGCTTTTATCACCTGGGATGTTCACAGTTTCAGTAAAGATGGGGCCTATTATGGAACTAGTGTAATATTATGCCCAAAGTTTGTAATGAACCCCCTTCTCTCTAATTTGTTCGCTGTTAACTTTTAAGTACCTCAGCAACAACTGTAGTCTGATTCAGTCACTTCTACTATGCAGAGGGGGAAAACATAATCCCCAAGTATACTGTGAATGCTACCCAAATGATGATAAACAGTCACACCAGGCTGAGGCTGAGACAGAGTGAAAAATTTTAAGAGCTTCTGGACAGTAAATTACAGAAACACAGTGGCCCATAGGACACTAGTGCAGCTGGAGATGGATCAATAGCCTTTTGATGTTAATGGGAATCTTTCAATTGATTTCAGTGGGCTTTAGATTAGACCCGTTATTAGCTATGGATGAGATTTTTCAAAAACACTCAGCACTGGCCTTAAATCAGCCCCCATTGACATTGACTTCAGTGGGAGCAGAAGTAGATCAGTGCTGAGCTTTCTTGACAATCCTTGGGATTTAACGCCCTCTGTTATTTAACTATAATGGAGCAGGGGTGGGGAGGAATCAATACCTCCAAATCAAGTAAATATTTACAGGATGTAGAACAGGTATTGTCCCCCCAGGAGATGCAGTTTTGTCTCTCTCTCTCTACATATTGGCCTGAGTACCTGAATCAATGTTATAATTCACTCCCTCTCTATGGGTTTGGCTACACTTGCAGCTGTACAGCGCTGGGAGTTAAAGCTGTCTTCATACAGCTGAGTAGGGAAAGCGCTGCAGTGTGGCCACACTGACAGCAAACCACGCTCCAATGGCCACATGCCAGCTGTGTTGGAGGGGCATATGGGCACTATCCCAAGCGTTAATGGCTCAACGTGCTTTTCAAAAGAATGGGTAGGTTGAGTGTGACAGGAGTGTGGGAGACAGAGTGACGTGATCTTTGGAGCTGACACGTGTCAGCTCCCTGCCTTGCTATCCGACCCCTTCAACCACCCCTCCCATTCACTAAATCAAATAGGTACAGAGGACGTGTATCCGATCTGTAAAAGCAGCTGAAAAGTAAGCCGTGGCACACTAATAACTAACAATTTTTGGAGCAATGAGCTTGTGGGTGAATACCACTTCGTCAAGATGCAATTAGTAAATTGTCCAGGCAGATAATATAAGCAACTAGAGATAACAAGGTAGTTCAATCAGAGGATGAGCCCTGTCTAGCAGTTGAGGTTAAAACCAAGGGAGGACCGCCTCGTTATCTCTAGCTGCTTGCATATAAACTGCCCCTGGAAATTCCACACATGCATCGATGAATGGTAATGTCACCCACGAAACCATTGCTTCCAAAACGCTGTAGCAAAGGCCACAGACTTTGCGCTTTTAAAAGCAAATACCTTCTTTGTTTTTTCCTCACAACCAAAACAGCTCGCCTGAAACGACCTCCCCGCCCAGCCATCTGCTTCTCTCCTCAAGCAAACACTAGCTGTGGACATTCCAAAGCGATCCCCCTGCCTGCCTCATTCACAGCAAACAGTAGCTGTGTTTGTTTTTTAGATAAGCAGCTCCGGGAGCCCCGAGTTCACAACAAAACAGAGAGGCATCACAACAAAACAAAGAGTGTTATCTTTACATAAAAGCATTATGGGAAGGTTCCGGAGGTCAGTTACAGCGTAGTAAGATTAATCACTGTTTACACTGGCACTCCAGCACTGCAGCACCAGCGCTGTTCTCTTTATTCCTCTCGTCAAGGTGGAGTACATGCAGCGCTGTAGCCAGGGAGACACAGAGCTGTATGTGCCTTGCCAGTGTGGACAGGCAGTAAGTTACAGCGCTGTAAAGCCACCACCAGCGCTGTAACTCTCAAGTGTAGCCAAGCCCTCTGTGACCAAAAAGACAGAGATGCTTGAAACCAATGGGAGATCTTGAGAAAGGTAAAGCAAGTCCATCTACAGGTCACTGGCCAAAGCTTTTTCCAGTTGGTGCTGGCAGTCTCCTGGGGGAAACATAATTATACTCTATCAGAATAAGCCTTAACTTGATGCCAGGGAATGAGATCTAGACCAGAACCTGGCCGCAAAGATCTAAATTGCTACGAGCCCTATAGTACTACTGCTAAGGAATGAGATAATGTCTCTTTGCAGGTAGCTTCACATAAGGCAACAAGAATGGGAGCTCTCGTATAGACAAGGGGTCTATTACTTGCCAGCCATTTTTCACTACGTCAGCTCTGACCCTTCTGCGCATGCTCACCAGACCAAAAGAGAGCAAAGACCAAAGAAAGTCAACCCCCTTCGAGAAGGTTATGGCAATTCCATCATTTAATTGGAGTGGGGATGGGGATGGTGGTGGGAAAAGCTTTCAGTAAAAGAAAAGTGTTAGAGAACAAGTCTTCCTGGAAATACAGGAGCACAAAAGCTGGCTGTTCTTTCCTGGTAGGGCTCTCCAGGACAAACAAGTCTTTCCCCTCATCTCTTCAAAGTCACTGATTTAAGGAAAGAGAGTCATTGTAAGTTGAGGACAATGGATATTTACTTTTGGAAACAATAGACTTGATGGACTGCAAAAAGTGACCTAATTTTCAGCAATGCATTGACCTCAGAGATGGAGGGAGAAAAGTGCATTATTTGCCTGAGTTGACCATTTCTTCTGATGTAAATCTCTGCTCTGCACATAGAGCATGTGTCTATTGGGGAAAATGTATCATGTTAGCAAACCTGTTTAACATTTTAATTAACTAATGGACATGACTTAGAACTTATGGTAGACAGGGCAAAACCTGTTTTAAAACTTGGTATTTGGTCATAGTTAGTTAATTATGTACTCCCTACTAGAGTTTACCTTGATGAGCTAGCTTGTGTTAAAACTACAACTGCCCTGTCTATGCAAGGATTTTAACACTGTGTTTAATGAAACGTTAAACTAGGTATTAACTTTTGGCCACGTGTACACCAGGAAAGGAGGGTTTAACACGTTAGTTCAAGTGTATTAGGCCTTGTCTAGATTAGGATGAGAGATGTGGTAGCTAACATATACTAATTAACGTGTTCTAAAAGTTTAGTGTAGAAAAGGCAGTGTATCCTCTAACACATGCTAACTGGTTGCTTAAGGCCTAGGCTCCCCCCTCCCCCGATCAGTTTAGCACATGTTAAAGGCACATGGCCTTGTCAACACTAGATTGGTTAGCACATTTT